>NC_051191.1:22056482-22368704 GCF_015220075.1 Falco rusticolus | reverse complement strand
GCATCCATGTCTCGTTTTTCCTTAGTTACACTCCTGCAGTCCTCGGAGATTAGCCTTCTTCCATGGGAATGGCTCTCATATCTCCTTGTCAGAAATAATTGGTGCAAAATGAAAAATAGAGTATTGAATGGACTTTGTTGCTTTATATATATACTGAGCACCAAGTGCTTTGTCAGCAGTGAGTATAATTAATTTGATGATATAATAATCACTCTTTATCCAAGGTAGACATGGCAAGCACCATGAAAAGGTGCTCAACTTTCACAGGGTGAGTGAACACTGAAGACCCTACAGGGGCAGCATGAGAAAGGGACACCTCCATGTTTCCAGCTCCACTTTTTCCTTCACCTCTCTGCATATCATCCACAGGGCTCTGCAGTCAGTTTGGGGTGGGTATTGAACAGGGTAAACAGGACAGGGTCTTTTCTTATAAAACAAGAATAAATGAGGGTAAGTAGTTTTGTGGTAAGTTCTCTTGGCTAACAAAGTCCTCCTCCCCACCCTGCTTTGCGAGGGCTCGTGCCTCCTAGAGCAGCTCAGCAGTGTTAATATAATTATACACTCAATCAATGAAATTATTTAGGTTAAAAATAGCCCCATCCCAATGGGGTTCCTTTTCACATAGGTCACTTCAGTGGTTTGCTATGTAACCCAGCCTCATCTACATGACACCCATGTGCTGGCAGAAGGGATCCAATCCTGGCAGACCAGGCATGAACAACTGGCAGCAAAGGCAAGATCCTTGAGCCAGAATTACTCTCAAAGAATTTTTTTTCCTTCATGCTGCATTACTGCTGTATTTCTTAAGCTTTTGTCTAAGATGACTAGGTTGAAAATTCCCTGAAATGGGCTAGATATTGGGGCTGCTGTCAATTTATGCGATGTGTGCTTATTTAATCATATCAGGCTTTGTTGTATTTTTGGTTCTGAAATCAGTGTGGATCTCTGCATGAAAATCAATGTTATCAGATAAATGTATCTTTTCCAGGAGCTCTCCTTTACATTTTTGACAGTGCAGCCACAGAGTCAACTACCAAACATTTGCAAAAGTTTGCAGAGCAGTTTCTGGCCTCTACTTTGGGATCTTCTAGACCTTCTGGGAGCAATTTCTGGGATTACTGGAGGACTTTGGGGAACACTTAAAGGAATGTCAAGGTGCTTTGCTGCTGGGAGAGGATTGACACAGGAGGCTGTGACTTCTAGCACCCCCCATCAGCTTCTAAGGAGCTCTGTCGGTGTCCTTGAGCAGCTTGGAGCTTTTGACTGAGATGACTCTTGGTTAGGTAAGGCTGGGCACCCTTGTTGCAGGTGCTGGGAAGAACTTTCTGTAGGTGCTGGGCAGCTAACAGGTTTGGCTGAAATATGCACAGAAGAGGACTAGAAATTTTGCTGAAGGCTGCATTTGAGTGCAGAGCATGGGCAGTGCCGGAGGGCATGGTCCCCAGTGCCTGCAGGGGCAACTATCCCTGGCATATCAGGATTGACCCAGACTGAGTCCCTAGGGAAGGTGCAGATCTGCAGCTTTGGGGTTGCAGGGATGCCCCTGAGGCCTCTCATAGGGCTTGGGTAGTCGTTCTCCTTTTCTGCAGGAGATGTAGAGGATTTCTGTTCCCAAGTTAAGGGGCTATGGGAGGAGGCCAGCAGACTTTGCAGCATCAGACATGGTGAGAAAAAGGTGGACTGGACCTTCTCTGACCTTCTGCAGGTACAAGAGCCTGGTCCGTACTAGAGAAGAACTAGGCAGCCCATGTTTGTTGAGTTAGGAAATGGAGAGTCCCATGATGAAGGAGGCTGGAAGTCTGTGACTTGTGGAAGCAGGCAGATGTGTCCTGCTCTGCTTACAGATCTGCAGTTACAGCATAGGTTAGCACCCCAACAGCAGGGTGAGGAGAGGGAGTTATGCTCTGTGTGACAGAGCAGTGAAGGGAGCTCTGCCTGGCAATGGGTCTTGAGCCCGCTGATATATTATGGAGCAGGATTAGTGGACAGACCAAAGTGGACAACATTGTGGTGGGTGTCTGCTATAAGTCACATCATTAGGAAGAAATAGAAGAGACATTTTTCAAACAACTGGAAGAAGTGTCATGTTTGGAGGCCCTGGACTTCTTGGTGTAGTTCCACCACCCTGATAGCCACTGGACGGACAACACAGCAGGGCAGAGGCAATGCAGGAGGTTTTTAGAGCACCCTAAGGTCAACTTCCTAAAGCAGGTGATTGAGGAACTGATGATCACGTGATCTTACAAACAAACAAGAACTTGTCAGGAATGTGATGAGTGGGGAAAGCTTTGGCTGCCGCAACCAGCAAATGGTGGAATTCAGGGGCCCAAGAGGAGGAAGCAAGGCAAAAAGTAGGATCACTATCCTGCAGAACAGATTTACCTGTTCAGGCATCTTCTTGGAAGAATACCATGGGATACAGCCTGGGAGAGAAGAGGAGTTCAGGAGGCCTGGGTGTTTTTCAAGAATCAACTCATCCAGTCTGGCTGGAGGCCTGTAGCTCGCTGTGTTCCCCAGGGTCAGTGCTGGGTCCGGTGCTGTTCAACTTATCAGCACTGACCTGGATGAAGGGACAGAGGCACCCTCACCAAGTTTGTGGATGATACCAAACTGTGAAGAGCGGCTGATTCACCAGAGGCTGCGCTGCCATTCAGCCAGACCTGGACAGGTGGGAGAGCTGGGCAGAGAGGAACCTCATGACGGTCAACCGAGGCAATTGTAGGGTCCTGCACCTGGGGAGGGACAGCCCCGTGTACCAGCATAAGCTGGGGCTGACCTGCTGGGGGGCAGCTCTGTCTAGAAGGACCTGAGAGTGCTGGTGGGCAGCAAGCTGCCCGTGGGCCAGCAGTGTGCCCGTGGGGCCACGGGGCCAGTGTGATCCTGGGGGGCATGAGGAGGAGTGGGGCCAGGTGGAGGAAGGGGATCCTCCTGCTCTGCTCTGGTGAAGCCACATCTGGAGTCCTGTGACCAGTGCTGGGCTGCCCAGTTCCAGAGAGACAGGGAACTGCTGGAGATGATCCAGCAGAGGCTGTGGAGGTGTTGAGGGGACTGGAGCATCTCCCTGGTGGGGAGAGACTGAGAGAGCTGGGGCTGTTCAGCCTGGAGAACAGAAGACCAAGAGGGGATCTTACCAATGCATACAAACATCTTAAGGGAGAGTGCCAAGAGGATGGGGCCAGTCTATTTCAGTGGTGCCCAGTGACAGGACAAGGAGCAATGGGCGCAAACTGCAACATAAGAAGTTCCTTCTGAATATGAGGAAGAACTTAGAGGGTGGTAAAGCACTGGGACAGGCTGCCCAGAGATGCTGTAGTCTCCTTCCCTGGAGATGTTGAAAGCCCGCCTGGATGTGACTGTGCAACTTGCTCTGGAAGAATCTGCTTTAGCAGGGAGTTGGACTAGATGATGTCCACAGGTCCCTTCCAACCCTGACCAATCTGTGATTCTGTATGAATGGCCCATCCCAATGGGCAGGAAATCAAGTAAACCTCTCTATGCCATTTTTTGTTGTCCCTTCTTTCCTATCTGAGACTTGTGGGTGTGAGGAAATAAGCTTGCATGGATAATCAATGACTGCCAACAGTCAGTATGGATTTACACAGGGGAAATCGTGCTTAATGAACCTGACAGACTTCTACAGTGAAATGACTGGCTTGGTGGATGATGAGCAAGTAGTTAATATTTGTTAGTTTGTCTTTAGTAAGTCTTTTAACACTGTCTCCTGTAACATCCTCATTGGCAAGCTGATGAAGTACAGGCTAGGTAAGTGGACAGTGAGGTGGACTGAAAACTGGCTGAACTGCTGGGTTTAAACAATTGAGATCAGTGGCACAACATCCAACCAGAGGCCAGTCACTAGTTTACCCAGGGGTTGATATTAGGACCAATGCAGCTTAACACCTTCATTAATCACCTGGATGCTGGGACAGGGTGAACCCTGAATAAATTTGAAGATGATACAGAATTGGGAGGAGTAGTCAGTACACTAGATGGCTGTGCTGCCATCCAGAGGTACCTTGACAAACTGGAGAAATGGGATGACAAGAAATTCATGTAGTACAGCAAAGGGAAAAGCAGAGTCCTGCACCTTGGGAGAAACAGCCCCAGGCACCAGTACATGCTGGGGGCCACCCAGCTGGAAAGCAGCTTTGCAGAGAAGATCCTGAAGGTCTTGGTGGGACAAATACACCACGAGCCAGCAATGTGCCCTTACAGCAATCAAAGTCAACAGCCTCCTGGACTGCATTATGCAGAGTGTTGCCAGCAGGCAGAGGGATGTGATCCTTCCCCTCTACTCAGCCCTGCTGTGACTCATCTGGGGTGCTTTGCCCAGCTCTGGGCTCCCCAGTACAAGACAGACATGAACATACTGGAGGAAATGCAGCAAAGGACCATGGAGATGATTAAGAGACTGGAACAGCTGTTGTATGAAGAGAGGCTGAGCGAGCTGAGACTGTTCAGAGTGGAGAAGAGAAGGCTCAGGAGGATCAGTATGTATAAGTACCTTGTTGGGGGAGAAAATAAAAGGGAGCCAAACTCTTCCTAGTGGTGCCCAGTGATGGGACAAGAGGCCATGGGCACAACCCAAAATACAGGAAATTCTGCTTAAACATAAGAAAACTATGAAGATGGTCAAAAATTGGCACAGGTTGCACAGACAGTTTGTGGAACCTCCATCCCTGGAACTCCATTTGAACTCCGATTGGATACAGCCCTGCTGTAAGTGACCCTGCTTTGGGCAGGGGAGAGGTCCCTTCCAACCTTGTGGTTATGTGAAGATGTGTTGTGTGTGGCAAAATCCCACAGCTGATATCACGACTGAATCACTAAATGCTCTGCTGTAAACCGTTTCCTCAGAATACCTTTTGCTGTTGAAACCTATCTGATTCAGGGTGAGAGAGTGGTCGTGTCAATATAAGCAAGCCTAGTCTGAGAGAAAAAAAGCATTTGTGTACTGGAGATACACCTAAACCATAAACCCTTCATGGAGCAGAGAAGGCCTTAACTAAATAGCAAGGTTATTTGGTTGGTGAATCTGTAAGATGTACAGTAATATGCCATCCCAGCATCTAACATGCTGGCCGACACCTGTCATATAGGGTTCATACAGGGACATTTCTGCTTCAGTATTTGTAGGGGTGTATACTATGTTGAACTACTGCTTTTTCTTTGTTCTGTAACTACTATAGTGAAGTCAACACCAAACCTCTGGATAAATTTCCAGTTCTTCCCTTTTTTTCAGAAGGGTGAGTCCTGAGCGATGTTTGTGCTTAATGATGAAATCTCAAGCCAGTCAACATACATTTTTTTCATTGCTACTATGAAGTTTCTAAAGTTGGGGTTTTTTTGGTGGTGCCACTGGTATTGGTCTACATTAGGATGGCACAGGTTGGTTCAGAGTCAAAATGCAACACTGCACAGAAATAAAATATGGGCTTTTCAAAGGAACCCCAGAAGTGTAGACATCTAGAAGGGGTTTTCAAAAAGCTTCTGACATGTCATGAAAGTATCAAAAAAGGTGTTGAAAGCATTTTCTGTCAGTTTTGTAGGACTTGAGTTGGCTTATTTGGAATCTTGAATTTAAATTAAATGCCTACAGGTATTCTGGGAAATCTCACTCAGGAGATAAGGCTGAAAAATGCTGCTTGAACAATTAAGTCATGCTCCTTTTGACCATTAGTGTCTGTGCTACCCACTCATGTGACTATCTGCACTGATATTACACTCCTTCTGTGTCTATCTTCCTGATTACTTTGGGTATCTGGAGATGTTCCCCAGTGCCTTCCTTAAATTTTTCCTTCATT
Source organism: Falco rusticolus (assembly GCF_015220075.1). Classification (NCBI taxonomy): domain Eukaryota; kingdom Metazoa; phylum Chordata; class Aves; order Falconiformes; family Falconidae; genus Falco; species Falco rusticolus. Next base: position 22,362,900 of record NC_051191.1, on the reverse strand, counting down.
AGCTTCCATCCATTACTTGCTATTCTAACTTCTCCTGAGACTGAATAGTCCCCTTCTCTCCTTTTGTTGCCTTGAAACTATTTATAGTCTGTGATCACATCTCCCTGGGTTTACTCTTGTCTAGACTAAATATATTTAGCTCCTTTACTGTCACTTGGTGTGTCTTACCATGTCGTTTGTTATCTATCCTTGTTTTCTTGAGGTTTTCAGTACCTTTCCTAAACTGAGAAAAATAGAACTAAACACACCGTTCCGGAGTGGTCACACCAAAAGTATGTTAAATGACATTATTAGCACCACAGTTTTACACGCTATTTCATATATGTATTACTGGTAATAATATCACCCTAAGCTTATCTACCTTTCTTCTGGGCAGAAAGTTGAATCAATTCACTGCAAACTGCTGTAACAGTCAACTCTAGCAGTCACTTCTCACATCATAATAACTGAGATTTCCAGTGGAGCAGATCTGAATCTTTTTCTGAGATAATTTTCTTCCATCCAAAAATACGATTTTATTGAACTTGAAGCTTTGCAACACTATGTGACACTTTAAACAATTTAATGTTTGTTTTAAGTTTCTTTGTGAAAGCTGACCAATATTACCTGCCCCGTGAGGAAAAAAAAAAAAAAAAAAAGTCCTATATCCAAGTAAATTTTTTTGGTTTGGATTGGGTTTGTGGTTTGGTTTTTTGGTTTTTTGGGGGTTTTTTTTTGTTTTTTTAATAGCTGTTTCATAGGAAATTTTGAAATTCTTTCCTTATCTTTTTTATTTGGGAGAAAATACCATGTTTGAATGGCATATTCTTTGCAGGAGACTAGTTAGTTCAGTTTTTAATGTAAGGCCAACCTCCATCAAATAATTCATTATTACTCATTCTAGCTCATGCTTTATGAGGTTTTTCTGTTACAACTGACTTCACATACCAATGTACCAGTATGGATACTTAATCCATATCTTTATCGCAATCAGACTGACAGTACTGATGCCTTCCACCTCTAACTGTATATGCTCAGTTTGAAATGAGACCATCTTCTTTAGAAATAAGCTAAAATTTGGTGACTTGCTTAGGTGGTCATTGAAACAGGGCTTATTTGCAAGGGATCCAGGGGACAAAAGAAGTGAAAGAAGCTTTTACTGAATGTCGACACAGTCCTCTAAAGTGATTCATGTGATTTATGGAAACAGATATCCAAAGACTTACTCTGTAGTCACTGGATGTCACATAAAATATGGGGAGAAAGGCCAGCCAAATGATGCACGTTGTGTACATCGTGAAACCGATAAACTTGGCTTCGTTGAAGTTCTCTGGACATTTCCTTGTTTTGAAGGCATATACAGTGCATAAGACTACGAGGATTACATCATATGTTAAGGAGATTAACATACTGGAATCTTTGACATTGCATTTCAATATGACAGTCTCTCTCTTCTCAGGAAGAGTGTACCGCCTGGTGCCAGGGGCCTCCAAGATAAGCCACACGGACACCACCACAATCTGTACCAAAATGAGACTCAGGCAGATGAAGACCTGAGAGCTGGGGCTGATGAACTTAGGCCTTTGGGCACCATTCTTTACACCATCAAATATTCTGGCTATGCAGTTCGTTTTTGTCAGAAGGGCAGAGTAGCAGACAGCAAAGGAACTTCCTAGCCCCAAACGACGAAGGGTGCAGATAGCTGGAGAAGGCTTAGCTATGAAGAAGAAAGTCATGCTGTAAGACAGGAAGACCCCAAAGAGTAATATGTAGCAGAGTTCACGGCCAGAGGCTTTAACCAGAGGGGTATTGTTGTGCTTGATGAACACTCCAATGACCATAAAAGTACAAATAAAACCCAGGCATGCAATGGTAACGGGACCTATTGCCCAAGCATCTTCCCACTTGATGTAGTCTTCTGGTAGGTCATAACAGCCAGTCAAGTCAGCTGTGGGCCATTTTCCAGGCCCACAGTCTGCACAAGTGAATTCATCAGCCAGGTACTCATAAGTTTCACAGGGAATACAAATCCAACAGCAGACATCTCCTGGTTGCATATTCTTCATCTCGTTAGGAGCACAGGGGTCACTGCACTGGGAGACAGGGACAGAGCTCCTGGACCAGTGGATAGAGTCAGCCTCAAGTGACAAGGTTTCTGCCCAGTGACCAACCTTCACATAGGAGTATCTGCCTCCAGTGTACTGGAAATTGAATACGTTGTATCGTCCTATCCCGTCTCCATAGGCATCAAATTTGACCATACTGTCTGCAGCATTGGGAGGATTGAATGGAGCTGTGAGGGAAAAAAAAAGAAAAGAAAAGAAAAGAAAAAGATAATATTATTATCAAAGCTACAGATGACTTCTTTCATCCCTTTGGCAAGCACAGACATCTGACAACTTAGAGAATCAAATTCAAGTGCCAACAGGTAAGTTGAGAGGTCTGTGTCTGTGTCATTTTTTAACTTGGAAGAAAAGAATAACTCAGATATAGAACTTTCTTTTGTTTTACTGTGTGAGGTATTTTTGTAAATGTTAGATTACCAATGTCCTTACTTCCCTCCCCTCCCCCCCCACTCCCCCGGCCCCGATACAAAATAATTCTTCAGTTATTTCTCATATTATGCACAAATGCTACCTTTCACATTTTCTCTTGAAAGAAGGAGGTCTGCTTCTAATTGATACTCAGAATTATTTGGTAAAGTTTGGCTGTCATGATTTAAGGAAATTCAAATGGTCAGTTAATAAACATCAGTTTTGAGGCCAACAGTCTGGAATGCAGTGGAACAGAAGATTCTCATGGTTTAACCCCAGCCAGCAACTAAGTACCATGCAGCTGCTTGCTGGTTCCACACCACCTCGGTGAGGTAAGTAGGAGAACTGGAAAAAACGTAAAACCTGTGGGTTCAGATAAGAACAATTTAATAACTTGAAAAAAAGTAAAATATACTACTACCACTACTACTACTACTACTACTACTACTAATTATAATGAAAAGGGAGATAAGAAAGATAGAGAGGAATAAAGCTCAAGAAAACCAAGAACCAAGCGATGCACAATACAGTTGCTCACCGCCTGTTGACCGATGCCCAGCCAGACCCCGAGCAATGAGCGGTGGCTCCAGGCTGACTCCCCCCAGTTTATATACTGGGCATGGCATTCTATGGTATGGAATAGCCCTTTGGCTGGTTCGGGTCTGCTGTCCTGGCTCTGCTGCCTCCCTGGCTTCTGCCCCTGCTCCCTGGCACAGCATGGGAAACTGAAAAGTTCGTGGTTTAGGGTAAGCACTTCTTAGCAACAACTAAACCCTCAGTGTGGTATCAACATTATTCTCACAGCACATCCAAACCACAGCACTGTACCAGCTTCTAGGAAGACAGTTAACTCTATCCCAGCCAAAACCAGGACAACGATTCATTTTGAAGATGATGGATAAGTAACTATGTTGTCCTCAACAGTTTATTCCTATGTCTTTTTCACTTGTCCCTGTGTTTTGCTTCAGTTTTACCAGTTTCCGATATTTCTGAGGTTCCCAGCATGTGCTGCTTTGGTCCTATATCTTGTTTGGGGAACAGATGAAAAAAACCACAGACTCGATCTGTGACCTTCTGTGAAATCAATATTGTAACACTTCCAACTGGTAAGCTCTGGAGAGCTCGTTTTTTTCCTCCAGCTGAGGGAATGAAGAAATATTAAAAATGTGGGAGGAAATTGCATTTACCGTGTATGTGATTTATTGGTCGTTTGCTGTAGCATCAAGAGTGGACAGCTTTATAGGCAGGAAGAAAAAGGGTTTTTTTTCCTGCCATTGATGAGCAATAAAGGTGATTTCATTCCCCAGTGTCTTTGGTTACAGAAGTGGTCCTACTGTCATTGCTGGAATAAATCTCTTTCCCTCCATCTGTGCCCATGCTATACCTGAGAATGGGACAGTATCATATAAGGATGAAGTATCTGTTTCCGTTTCAACCTCCAGATACTTTAGATTTCTTGCAGTAGATTTATTTAGCTTCTATAAAACACTGAGGCCAAATTCTTTCACCTTTATTCCTGCAGAGCTTTACTTTATTTTGCAGTGCTCTCACTAAGGTCAGTGAAAGGGACAGTGTTTTTTATCACAGAATCCACAATCAGAGGGCTGATGCATAACCTTTACTGCCCCAGGTGCTGGAAGTAGAGTGCATTTCTTTCCCAACATTCTTTTTATCTTATAGCAAGGTTGGGAGATAATTTACGCTTGCCTATAGGCTCCTCTGGGTTTGAGCCAAGACTCTGCCTGTTCTTAACCCTGTCCTCTCTTGCATTTTACCACCTCACCTGTGTCAACCACAGTGGCGGACAGCCTTGGTTTTCAGGATTACAGCCTAGGTCTGGATAACCCAGGAATGTGAAAGAAGATTGCTTTCTCTTTTTCTTCACTGTTAGCATATAGTTGTACTGCTGGATAGCCCAATGAGACCTCTGAGTGCACAAAAATCAAGGGCGGCATAATATAGCCCCAAATGGCCAGTCCTCCTGGAAGTAACATGCTCTGAATTAAACAAGTGGCTAAATTAAAAATATAGGTCAGCAACAAGGATATTAAACAGCTTCCCTTCTCGCCCTCCACCTCATGCACAGGCACGCAAGCTCTCATCCAGGAGCAGCTTTAAAATGAAATCATAATGCAGCACTTAACAGCTCTTCAATAATGTGTTGTCATTGCCAGTGTCTTATTTCATTATTCATAACACTTATACGGATTGTAGAAGCTGTTAACACAGCAGCCCAATTTTAAGAGCCTATTTATTCACCTCAGTGTTATACAGGCCAGCTCCTGAGGTGTGCTGAGCGCCTGTGACTTCTGCTGGCACCACTGGAGCCACAGGTAAGCAAGGCAAACCAGAAACTGGTTGCATGGCTTATCTTCTGTCCAGGGCATAACTTCAAATGCATGAGTATCCCAGTGCAAGTCATGTCAGGGTCAGAAATATCAGCACTCCTCAGAGGGGTTCCCCCTGTGTAACATATTCAACAGCTTCTTAGTTCTAGTAGAATATTTATCACTGAAATAGAGCAAAGTATTTCCCTTGCACTTTGTAGGCAGGTCCAGAAGGCAAAGCAGGTAATCTCATGTCTGGTTAGCTTGAAGCTCGTGTGTTTGTTGCCTTCCATGGGGCTACTGATATGAAGAAAAGGTTTTTGTAGGACAATATGTTTTACATCAACCACAGCTTGTAGCTTGAAACATTAATTTTTAATGGCTGCTGATAGAGGAAAATAAATCACACTCTTTCAGATGGAATTTAACCAAACAGTGATGTATTAAATTATAGTATGGTGAGCCAAAGCCTACAAATGAGCCCACTGGGTGGTAGCAATTAGTATAGCCACTGATCACATATAAAATCACTAAAGCATTTTAACTGCTATTTGTCAACGTATTCTAGATCCTGTAGAACCACTTCCAAAAAGACATGTTTTCAGAAAATATGATGTAATTAAAATCATAAATATAAGATGCTTATAGGCAAGAATATGATATCATAAGAAAGCAAGACTTTATCTTTTAGAGTAAAAAGAACATTTTTTGCGTATTTGTAAATGATTTTCCCAGAGATGATGTCAGGCCATGTCATAACTCACTCTGAGAATTCTTTTGCAGTTACATTTCAGTTTTGAGAGTAAACCTACATTCTTTATAACAGGCACTTATTTCTGGCAAGTCTTTTTCAGAGTTGTAGCTAATCTGTTCTGGATTTGCCTCTTGGGAGATGAGAAACAAGTCTCTCTGGGTCTACCCATGCTGTTAGTTAGGGGGACACCTGAATGACAGTACAAACTTTGTCTCCTTTGAGCAGTGTCTTTGAACCTTCTTCTCCCTTTGCACTTCATGAAATGAATTTTCCTTATGCAAAGTGGTTATCCAAGTGAAATTCTATAAAAGAAGCTATCAAGGAAAAGGAAGGATAATTAAAAGTGACTTAAAGATAAACCAGTGACGCTTTGTGCTCTGGCTTACAGCAGTTCGGCAATGAAGGTGCAACAGCAGTTACATGAGAAGAGGAGAAACACCCGGTATAGAGAGTGCAGGAGACAGAAGCCTGTGGAGCCAGAGTGCAGGCAGTCCACCTCTGTCAGCTCACTGAAGAAATCCTACTGAAGGATAGGATACCGCTGTGTAAGTGTAGGACAAACTACTTCAGCTTCAGATAAGAGATGAATGACTGTGTAGATTTATGACTGCTTTAGTAGCAGATATGGATACAAACATAAAATAACATCATAGCTTTTATATAGTGAATTATGTCACTTTGTTTCCGTCTTCCTACAGTGGGACCATCTTTTCCAACAATCACATAGATTGCAAGTATGTTCTTATGTGCTATTAGAAGCAGGTGAGTTGCTTTCATTTGGAAATATTTATTATTTCTTGTGCCAGTGAGGTACAGCTCTTGATGGAGGGAATTAATTCAGAAAGAAAGTTCTGAAGGGAGGATTTATTTTCTTATTGGGCAAAACCGCTATTTTCAGAGGTGGTATGGGAAATCTTTTTTGAAATTATTCCGATTCCACACATTGGTTCAGCTGGGTGAAAAATACTCCAGGATTTTTTAACTAGGGATGAGTAAATGAGGAAAACAAAGCAGTTTTAATCCTAATTAGGCACTGGGAAACTTTTAAGAGACAGCACAGCCTAGGAAAAGATGTGCGTCATCTTAACTGGCTTGGAACCAGACGAGTCCTGTTTGCCAGCAATGTCTTTGGGCCAGGAAAGATATTTTGCATACAGCGTCTTGCATGTTTTTGGTACAGAGCTGAGTCTATAGATGTTGCCTTATAGAAAATATCATCAGTAACGCTTCCTGGTAGGGATGATGACAGGTATGCCTACATCTGAGAACATCTTTCACATCCAATAATATGTGCATTTGTTCTTTGCTTGCAGAGTGTATTCTTTCAAAACAAGGTACAGATCAGAGGCACAGCTCACTAGCTAGGAGGCAATTCATTAATAACAAGGTTCGATGAAAGCTCTGCAGTTTTTCAGCTCAGCAGTTGGCAAAGCTGTGGGATTTCATCTGGTTCGGAAAGAAATGTAAAAAGGACTATTGTGTGCACCAAAGGCACCTTCTTCAACAGCTTGTTGGCCCCAAAGACTTTCAGCCAATAGACTATAAGGAGATCATGATTAAACAGAAATGCAAAGGTGAAGAGGGAACAGGCTGGAGTTTCTGAGAAGTTCAGTAAAGCCTCCTTAGTCTCACTAGATGGTGCTGCAAAAACTCTGAACTTCTGATCTAAGGCTGAAAAACAAGACATTTGTTTATGTAATGGAAAAATATAGTTTTTTTTTTAAATGCCCCCCTACTCCTTCCTGTTACATATCCTGGGCAATGCCTTTTTAAAGCACTGTTAGGAAGAGCCTTGATAATAATGTAACAGGATATGGTGTGTTTGTCCAACGGGCTCATCTGTGTGTGTGATGCCTTATCTTGAAAAGTATCAAAAGGACCCTGAGAATGCATATCTTTTAATTTTCTTCTATTTTTATCTAGGTATGGTTTGTGGAGGTCAAAGCGACTTATTTCTGCTTGTCTGAACATTCAGACCGAGTAATGGAGACCTGTTGTCTCCACCCTGTTGGCACCCACTCCTGTTTCTGTCTCAGACACAGCTGGTGTCTACACCTGACTGGCAGAAGGGATGTTGAAATTCGGCAGTTTAAAAGTTAGTACAGGGAAGGCTCAGAGTGAAGTGTCACTAGATTGTGTACCTCTCCACAATTAATAATTAAGGAATGGACTTAAAATATCAATTTTTTACAGAAACACATAGTCCTTTTTAACCTCTGCACCATTGTTTCTGGATGTGTTTTGGTCATATGTAGTATTGCCTCTTCTCATTCAGGAAATGAAAGAGAATGAGTAGTCTTCTATAAATGTTGTTTTCCTACTGTGACTACAGATTTTCCATTCAGCTCTATGGATTCTCTCTTAGGTTAGAAACGTGCTTGCTACAGGGACTTTTAACACGTCATAGACCCCCACAGCGTTTGCAGTAGTCAGAGACAGAAATGTTTCCCCAGGCTTAGCTGCAAGGTTCCCTCATGTGAGTGATAAGCATATGAGTTATCCTGAGATTCCCTCCTGCAAAGGAGAACAGGTATTTCTAGGGCTCACCTTAGAGTAGGTAGCTAGAGCAGCTCAGCTGAACTGCACCTGGCTTTTTTCTGCTGACCATAATGAGAGCGACTAGGTAAAATACATCTACAATATCTGTACATGAAGTTAGGTGAGATGAGTATCACCAGTACTTGGAACAGACAGGCTCACAGCTGGAGTGCCGAGTGTGCAAGCTCTTGTACAAGCTCCTGCAAAGGTACCTGTGAAGGGCTGCCTCCGGCAAGCTGTCTGCACAGGTGCTGCGAGTGCTGCGGAGGCTATCAGAGAGAACAGCCCAGGATAAAAGTGATGTGAATGCTGGAAAAATAAATGAAGAAGGGTCCAAAAGATGGGAAGAATTCATTCAGCTTGTCATTATCTTCAGCCTGGCTGAACACAGAACTCCCTAGCTGCCTTTCTTGTGAAACGCTTGCCTCAAGCAAAATGTTTTACATTTTCAGGAGTGTGCTGTTCTCTTGCCTGTGTGGCCCTTGGGCACATATGTGGCCTTCAGGACTGGGGGATAATGAACTAGATGCTAAATTACAAACCTTCATGGAGGAAATTATGAAGTCTCTCTTATTTTTTTAAGGAAATTTAAGGAATTAAAAAGGGAATTTCTGATTTCTTAAAGGATTTGGATGCAGAGATTACATAGAAGTTTTGTAGTCATATTTCTCTTTAAAAATAAAAACATATCCTCTGAAATTAAGAAAATGTCTTGAAGTTTTTGGTTAAGGTTGCATCAGTCCAACTTCAAAATAAATCAAACATTCATGGAAAAGCATCTAAGGTATTTTTCTTTTTTTTAATAAGTCTGCTAGGTTGATAATTGATATGAATGGTTTTTAAGATTCTAACATAGCAATGCCTTTCAATTGATATTATTCTTTTAATTTAAGATTATCCACTTTAGAAAATGGTTGGCACAAGAGGCAGAATGCATGCAAGGTAATTTATACTAGCAATCAGCTTGCAATTACCAAGTAAATTAAACCATGACTTTAAACTGCCTTACTCCTCCCTTAGGCCAGCTAGTTATTTTGTTAACAGAAGCAAAGGGAAGCCATTCCCATTATGAAGAATTATGGCCACCATTAGGGTGACAACACAGAAGCTCAGGAGCTGAAACTGTAAGTTCTGGGCTGGCCTTTGGTACCCCTTGAAATGTTTTTGGTCTGAGTTAAAAGGGAGTTGGCTGGTGAATTATGTGTCAGTTGCTGAACATTAACATTGCTTTCAGAGCCTGAGATTTTGGTTGGGACTTTCTGCCAGTCCCGTGGTTATGAGTTCCCTGTGTCCAATTTGGACTTTTGGGTGAGGGACATTCTCATCTAACCTCAGTGCTGGGAACTGGTGTCATGCTCTACCCTGCTCTCTTCTCAGCACATCTGGGACACAGCTGAAAGAGGTTGCAGCAGTGTTTTAAGTTTGCTAAAATTTACTTGTGGGCTAAGTGAGGGACTTGGATATGTGATAGGGGTGTGAGTCTTTCTCTTTTCGGAGGCACCATTCTATGACATGCTAATTCCATGCCCAGATTACATATAGTAGCTGATGGCTAAGGAAGTGTTGAAAACCTAATATTTCTTTGTCCTTCTTTGTCAGACTGAAGGAAATATGAATTGATTCAGTTACTAAGATATTGAAGGAAGGTAGTTAAAACACTTTTTCCTCTGTGGGGACTTGAGGATTAGAGAAGTGTTTCCAGACAGTGCTCTGAATAATTTAGTTAGGTAGCTTGCCCTTAGAGATCAGAACCAAATGAACTATGAAATAGACCCTCTGGCTATTATTTCCTAGTTGACTTGATACGAAGACACTCCCAAAACAGGTGGGCTGACATAGATTTAATTACTTACAATGCAATACTATTATTTAGTAGTAATAATACTCTTGCTGTGATGGTCTAAGATTCAAGAAATTTCACGCCTATAAGAAAGGCAGTATTTTTGATTAGAATATAGATGGAAGAAATGCACAAGCTTTCAGGCACAAGGGCACTTCATTAGGTTATCAGAAAAACTGCTCAACAAATTTGACCTTCAATTATTTTGAAGGAACAGCTCTGCACGGACTTCAGTATATAAGGTTTTTATTTCCTTCTGGAAACACAATTTCAGTTTGCAAGCAGCCTCATTACTATCCATTTGCAAAGTAATTGCTGAGAGCTTTCTGTTCCCTTCTTTAAAAGTATATAGTTTAAAAACACAAGGTCTGGTCAAGATGCAAGACAAGATACAGCAAAGAGGTGTTAGGTCAAAAGCTTCTGTATTTTTTCCAGATATATGGGCAGTTTAATAAATGTATTGCCTCTTCCTACAAACCTTACGACGCTATGCTATTATTTTTGTTAAGAAGCTACTGAAAACTCTCAGCAATCATCCTACAAATTGCTAATAATGAGGTAATTTGAAAAATGAAATTGCATTTCCAGTAGGAAAACAAAACCATAAGTAGTGAATTCTAAGGAAAGCGTCTTTTTGAAATAACTGCAGCTCAATTTTATAGAACACTTTGTGGAAAAAAAAGAGCTGCAGGATGCTTCAGAGCATCGTAGCATTGTAAAGAAACAATGCTATGGTGAAACACACAGAGGAACCTTTGTGCTCAGATGTACTTGGCTCATTGTACTTGGCACATCTGACATGATGTTGGTGGAAGACAAAGTAGACTTGGAGTTCAGCTGGAAAGGTAAATGTTTCACACATGGTGTAAGATTCTGGACTGTATCAGTTTACTCTGTGAATATAATATGTGCATGAAAAAAAGTGCATATTAGAATGTCTATGTTGAGAGTGTAGTTTTCTCACAGAGCTCCTATAGTCAGTGGAGAGAAGGAGACACCTCCAAAGGTGGGCTCTGACTAAATGGAATTGCCATCAGGAAGGTGGGTTACTTCCTCCACCAACAGGTCTGCAGTTATTAGACTACAAAATGAGTTGTGGCAAAGTAGGCGTGAGAGCAAGCTGACTTGAATATTGGCCACAGATAGAGAAAAACTAATGCTTTCAGTAAGGCCCACCACACACATTAAATGTGACTCATCTTTCTTTGTAAAGGTTTGATTCCGGATTTTCTTTTTACTAAATTCCATATAATAATGTGATGGCTAGAAATGTCCATCTACTGCAATAGCAGGTTAAATCAGTATTCGGTAGAGTATATCTCATGTAGGACAAAATGCTGAGTCTGCCAATCGAGAGGTGAAAATGGGCTACTTGCAACAACGAATTCTAGTAAAAAGATAGGGAGATAAAGGATAAGAACTCCTGGCTTTTAAGGTTATTCATGCATATCACACCCCAGTGGCAAAGGTAGCACGTCACCTCTCCCAACATCATCAGTGCTCATTGGCGTGCATTATCCTAGAACATGCAAGCTGCATGTCCCATTAATACTTGCAAATTTTTCTGCTCTCAGGAAGAAAAGATAAAGCTGAGAGCACAGAATCATTTTTGCTAGTGTTTTGCTTCACTGAATCAGTTTGGCAACAGCAATCACCAGACCTCAGGGGAAAATGTAAAAAGAAAATGTTGATTTATTTCCCTGTTTAATGGTGGAAGCAGAGACACATTGGTAGGCTTAGACTGATGAAGTGTTTCAGAGATCTAGAAAGGACATTAACTAACAGTACTGCCTGAAACCTTCATCTGACTTGAGACACTTTCTTCTCTAAAGAGCCTTTGAAAATGGGCTTTTTATTCTTTCAGTTACTGGACCATTAACTAGCCATTGGCTACTTACTCAAATTGATGTGGAAATGTTCCCAATAGCAGCTTCATACAATGTCTTATTTCCCACTGTCTGGTGGGGATCTGCCCTGGGACAGCAGGCCGATCTCTGCTACCAAGCTGCCATCAAGATCTTGGAGCAGTGATCAGCTGCCCCATCCATCAGGGCCATAGATCAACATAATGGAAAAATCCTGCTTTTGGAGAAATTATAGGTAAAATTTATTTATGAGTTCACACAGTGTACAGTTATTTGTGGCAAATGAAGGGACCAAAGAGTAGAACCTTCTACTGTTGCAGGCAACTATGTAATTGCTGCTTAGACTAGAAGAGTCCAGCAACCCCACCCCATACACTTCTGCATATGGTCAAGCATTTTCTAGTGTTTTGTAGCAGATTGATGACCTACTGTAAAAGGTAAAGAACCGCTGTGAAAGCGTTCCCACTGGAAGAGAGCGGGCAAGTTCTGTAGCAGACATTCAGGCTCCAGAGCTACTCGCACATGGTCAGCTGCTGATCACCACAGAAATTCAGCCTTGGCAAGAATGGGGATTGCTTTTAGGGCATAATCAATAGAAGGAAGAGCATGTACACAGCATGTGCAAAACATCCTGTGTATGGTGAAAAGCCAAAAGAAATAACAAGAAGCTGCAAGGACAGTTAGGGCCTCTGCAAGAAAGGGAGCAAAGGGAAAACTGAGAGAAGGATCACCCTGGGACTGTCCGCTGGTTGTGGGTGCCACAGCTCAGCAGTGCTGCTACCTAAACACCAGTTTCTGTAGAAAAAAACTCTGCTTTTCGATTTGCTGATCACTTTTTTGAAATGCAAACTCAGCAGTCATACATCAAGCATTACCTTTTACTGTAGAATTTTTTTAAGGAAATTAAAATTTTAAAAAACAGTGAGTGCTCTTGTGAGAGTGTGTAAGTGTGCGTACATGTGCCTGTGTGTGTTTTCTGATCCCAGCTTCCCACATGGCAGTGTGGCTGATACCGTTAGGAGTCGCAGCCCACCCTGCGAGTCCACACGCTCTCAGCTGCAGAGTTGCACAGGATTTCTGTGGCACACGCGCTCTGTGTGAGGACTTTGTTCAAGGCTCTGCTTTACCCAGCTTTCTCACACTAAGTAGTTTCCCTATTTCCACTGAGCATGGTGCAACTCTTTCCGTGGCTAAAACTGCAGCATTTTCTTAGCTGAGCCTCGTATTTCAGTCACAGAAGTGGTAAGTATTTCACATGTACAAAGGAATTGGTGCATTAGCTTATTCTGTTGCCCATCAAATTGTCTGGAATCTGTGTATAGCAGCAAATAGAAAAATGCCCTGCATGAAACCCATATTGAATTGAGGAGCAATTGCACATGCACATGTAGAAAGGGAATATCTCTCAGCCTTCAGAAGTACTCTTGAATTTTTTCCGTAGCAAAAGTGCTAGATATACATGTGCCATGAGTTTAGAAGAGATGAGATGACTCATGTTTTGGCAAGTAGAAAGATGGGCTTGTAGCAAGAAAAGGAAAACTGTAAGAGAAGAAAAGCGGATGCAAGACTAAGGGGGCAGGGGCCTTCAGAGTGCGAGGTACATTAAATTCTGCTTTCTATTTACTGGGTGTTGGTGACTGCCATTCACATCACTACTGCTTTTGGCTCCATGCTGTTCTTTGTATGCACTAAGGAGAGAGTGATCTCTGCTGTGGAGACCCTACAAGCAAACTTAATGACCTTGGTAATTATTTTATGATTGCCGTGCCTTAAGCTTAAGGGCTTATATTTGGAGATATTGTCATTTCTGGCTTAGGGCTAAACCCCTTTGCATCCCAGTAGTGAGCAGGAAAGTTTGTGGTGATTTACTGCTCCATGGACGGAGCAAGAGGTGAGAAAAAAAAAATCAAAGGATTTCTCCTTTGCCTGAGCCATGCTACAGCTAGGATTGTGTGGATGTTTTTGTTATAAATTTCTTTGCTTCTTATACACCTGTTCGTGAATATGTGTGTTCCCCCTGCCTTGAAGAATTTTAGTATTCTTTGTATTTGCCTCTGTACTTATATATTATAACCTCTGTAAAAATACACTTTCATGGCAGGAAGAAGGAAGCAAAAGGAAATTACTCACCCTGATAACAGCAATGGAATATCTTTTTACATTAGATTCTGTATCTGCTGACAAAATAGCCATACATATTGCAGTGATGCCAAAGCAGTCATTCTCTGAGACGCTTTTAGAGGTGTTTAGGAATGTGGCTCTATGAGATGAATAAATGAAAGACACCCTTTACCACATTTGTCTGCCAGGTCCATCCAGTTTGCAGTTGATGGGGATTGGGTAGAAGTTCAGTTTGGGAAGAGTACTTATACATAAACAGAGTTTCTGCTCCACAGATGTGCAGAGCTGATTGCTTTTTGAATTCTCTTTTAGAAGGTAGGTGTGATCTACTGGCCTGAGTAATTTTTTAAAAATAAGAATACTAACACTTGCATGAATAAGAAAGGTAAATTTGTGGTAGGAAATCCTTTCAGTCATTCCTCTGAAATTTTTGCCCTAAGTACTTCTTTTGATTCATGAGACCATTTAAACAAAGGATAAGGCTGTGAGTATTTGGGAAATATGTGTGTTAATGCAAAAATTTACACAAGGGATGTTTGCAGTCTGGGTTGAGTTCCCTTCTCTCTTTTAGATAGAGAAACATGACTATCACTGAGCAGCTTTTTTCTGCACTGGGAGTCAGAAGTGGGCAAGACAAGCTTAAAGGGAATAGTTCAGGCTTCGCAGAAAGCTGGAATAAATTCACATGCTCATCCGGGCTGCCATTTAACAAGTACAAGTACAGCAATCAGCTTGTGACAGGTATGTCTGGAAATATGCTACGTGGAAGTGATGTAGGATTCAGACCCAGATCCATGTCTAATTGCAGCACCAGACTGGGATGAATGTTAGTGTCATGTTAATGCAGCTTATACTGGTTTTGTACCTATTCCTGTTCGGTCAGTGTTAGCCTGGGAATATATTTGCACTGAGCTCTACTGGGTGAAGCAAGTGTGTCTTCCAGGAATGTAGTGATATTAAGGCTACTTCAGGAGAAAAGGTGATTTTCTACAGATTATGCGTTCAGTTCTGCCTTTCTGGTATAATTATTAGCTGCCAACCAAAATAGAGGTTTGGTAAAAATAACATAATGTTTAATTATCTTTGGGATTAGACTGCTGAGTTTGTGACTGTCTGTAGTTTTCTTCATCACCCTTTGAAAAGACCAATTTTCTTGGGGACTCACTGGAAGTCTAGGACACACCTAGAGAGTAATTTAGTCTCCCAGTGTGTCACACTGTTTCAATGTGTCCCTGTGCAATCTCCTTCTCATGTCCTTGTCCTCATCCTCATCAACACTGCTGTGGTCATGTTCCAAGCACAGCCTCTGAATTTTTCAGCCCCTAAACCAGCACCCCAGCATGCAGGTGAGACTAACTGAGATTAGTTCTGGAAGTGCTGAATTGCTCTTCCATAGCAGTTGATATAGAAGAAGCTGGTCCTCATGTCGGCTGTTCAGAGCCAATGCAGATGCTAAAAGGTAAGGGGTAAGATTCCTGAACCAAACTGTTTTCTCACATGGTATCTTGTTCTTCCAGGTGACAAGGAGAAAGAGGCAGACCTAACATCTTTTCACTTGCATGTGAATGTCTCTCACAAGGTAGATCTGCATGAAGAATAAGAATATAATCACATGGTATGTCCTGAATTCTCCCCCTATTGTAAAGACCAGTGGGACTGGAAAAGTGAGCGTTTATGATTGGGGGATGAAATGGCTGTACTACTTGTCCTGCTCCTCCCAGCACTTCGACTGTGCAGACCCTCAGTGTTTGGGATTCACATGGCATTTGCCAGCGAAACAAAAGAAGAAATAATAATGGTTATAAAATAAGCAGCTGGCAAACACAGAAGTCTGGGATTCAGGTAAATTAGGTTACCAAGCCTTCTGTCTCTCAAATATGTGATCCGAAAGAAAATCATTGCTCAGTTTTTCAGTCCTCTGTTTCTTCATAAACACGAGGTGTCTAATCTCATCCTCATTTACATACCCGCATGGACGCTGTGCAATCTAGAGTTTTATAAGATGCCTAAAGGCTACATTATTAACATGACAAAAGTAGCTGACTATACGTTACATGCAAGGCACAGACTATATAACTTTATGTTCAGTTTTTCATAGCTCATCTGAAGTTGTGGGTTGTATAAATATTCAAGCAGAGGAAATTGAGACAGAGAGCCATTTGCTATTTTAGGGATGTCAAAGCACTTTCACCTAAATGTGCTGCTATAATAAGTTTGGGGCCATTGCTGGCCTGTGGCTTCTGCAGACTTTCCAGGAATGGCACCCAGGTGGGTAAAGACCAAAGGCAACATATTTCCAGAGCCTTCCTGAAGGGCTATGAAGAAAAGTTGTTGCTGCTCTGTGTCCTGCTAGTGCTGCATTCCTGTCTTTTTGTCTGTGGGAGCTCAGCAGCCAGGTCAGGCAGAAGAGTGGTGGCAGATGGCAGTGGTGGCAGTGGTGGCAGCAGGCAGAAGTACCTCACTCTCAAGTTAGATGGGAAGCAATGGTCCCAGCACACGTTGGCTTCTGCTGTTGAAGCTTATCTCAAGTGGTAAGAATACAATTCAGCCTCTGCTCCTGCTCACTCAGGCTCATTACTGTTAATACCAAATGAAAGCATGAAAAGGCAGTATTTTATGGTGGTCACTAGCTAGAGAACAGACACCATTGACCTGCAATCATGGCAAGAGAATTTTAATGAAAATTTTGTTTGGATGTTGTGCCCTAGAGATGACAACGTCTTGTGTCCTGCTGCCAGCCCAAGTATCCAGTTTACACAGTGCAGTGTGTGACACACAGCGCATCCAGGGTGCAGATAGGATTGTTTGCCATTGTGATACCTCAAACCTAAACCACAGGATAAAAAGTTTTCATAGTATTTTAATTTCAGCCAGTTTACATCTATAAGGCCCTGAGCAACTGGGTGTGACGGCACAGCTGACCCTGCTTCAGCAGGAGGTTGGACTAGACACCTCCTGAATGCCCTTCCAACCTGATTTGCTCTTTAACTTTATTATTCTATATATTATGAATCTACATTATACACAGTTGAATATTATATGTATGAAAATATGCAGGTATATAAACAACGTACATAAATGCATGAATATATACACTTATTAAAAGCTTCAGGAAGGAATAAGCAGAGATTTCTGTCCAGGAACCTGTTGGAGCGGTAAATTTGCTCAAGAGAAAGGAACTGCAGACCCCCATATCAGCACCCAGATCTGCAAAGAGGCAGCTGGAGGAAGGAGGAAGTAGAGGGGGATCATCAGGAAAACCGGGCTGTCAAAATCTTGCTACAGCTCTGTGTGTGTGTATGCCACAAGGTAACTCTAATATAGAGAGAAATATGGGAAAATACCATGCAGGTTCCTGTTCCTTTGCTCTGAAGCAGGAAGTATCAAGTGTGCTTTTAGCTGCTTTCAAGGTTTTAGATTCTATGACACATTTGTGGTCCTAGAAAAAAGGCAGTATTTTTTCCTATAAATCCTAGACATCTTTTTCATGTATATTTTTAATGAATATCTTGGGAATTTCATTCTACATTTTCCTTGAATTTATTGGCCACAAATCCAATATGAATTACACTTTTAAAACTTTTATGAATAATAAGGTATTAGATGCCTTCTGCCATGGAAGTTTTACCTTCAGGTGAAAGTGGTGTTTGTTTTACAAATAAGCACCACAGGGAAGGCCAGGAGGACCTTACCGCTCGCTGTTTGAGTGCTGCGGGCCAAGGGGATCTGACCTGATGAGCAGGAGCTCATTGGGTGAAATGACGGCATAGCAGGGCTGTCTGCTGCAGAGCCTGGGATGCGGGCTCTAGCTTTATCTGCACATCTACTGACTGGTACTCCCTGCTCTAAAGTTATACCTGGCTTTTGAAGTCTCCACATTTTTAATCTGCTTGTGATAACAGATGCTTCATTTTTTGGTCTGCACTCTGTGCAAGCCTGGCAGGACGCTGAGCTTCAAAGTAGACTTTTGACAGGAAGTATGTGTGGCTAAATCCTAGAGAAAGTACCATGCAATGCTGCTGTGCTTAGCAGGGAGGTGACATCTGCTTGTGCAGACCATGACTTTTAACCTCTTTTCTACTTGGGTGGAACAGTTATGATGGAAATGACCCATGAATGTGTGTTCACACCATGGAAGTCAGCAGTGTTCAAGAGTAAATGCGAAGGTGAGTTTGTGTTCCCACTTCATATTTGAGTGTTGACTAGGGCAGAGTGGGGAGGAGGAAAAGAAAGAAAATAAACCACACAAATGTAGGACCAGGCAGGAATAAAAGTTTTGTCACAGAGTCCGGTGAATGAAAGGGGACAAATCAGACCTGACGTACAACCTTTTTCTCATTTTGAGTAGTCATTCTAGTTAGCTGCAGGAGAGGATTTTGCCTCATATAAGCTTGGTTTGATGATGCAGGTTTTGCTGTAGAAGGGCTGGATTTCTGAACATAATACGGAGAGGGATGTAACAGTGACTCTTGTGGAGGAAGACAGGGGGAAAAGACACTAAGTACTATAAACATATGTGCTGCCTAAAATTTCTAATGATCTGTTTTTCAGGGTTACTGCTTTAGCCAGTTTCCTCCTACTATTTGCTGCAGAGATTCAGAAAGCTGCAGAAGGCAGGTGGACATGCACACGCCCCTAAATCCAACCTCCCTCTGCCCATACGCTCCTGCACTAGCCTCATGGCATAGTCAGTCCTGCAATGCCATCATCCCTGTGAACTGCACTGTGGGAAAAGCCACTGGAGCCCAGTCCCATGCCCTTAGGTGACAGGGCTGTCACCCTGCACTGCCTGCTCAGCGACCTGGGGCCAGTTGGAGCTAATGCTGGTCCCTGAATGTCACTGCTGCCCTTCCTCACCCTGGCCAACCTGCAGCCCAATGCCCTGGAGGAGCAGCTACACCAGGTAGCAACATGTGGGGCACAGCTGTGCAGGACCTGGTCACTTTGTCCCAAATGATGGATAGATACCCCTTTCACACTGGTCATGATAACACTCATAACCCATGTCAAATATTGTGAGGCTTGCAATAACTCTGTGGGCAATGGGAACGCTGCTTTGCTGTGTCATCCTGGGGGCCTAAGGTGGCTAAAACAGTAGAGCTGGTTGTTGCACTGGCCCCTCCACCCCTCCTCCCTGAGGGAGGGAGGTTTCTGGGAATGTGGAGCTCTGCCTGGATCCCTGGATTCATAGCCCTGCTGAGAGTCTCCTCCATGCACTGCCCTCCACCAAACAGTGCCTGGGTGCTGGTGAGAAGTTGAGTTTACTCTGTGGTCTCTCCCATGGAGCCCTTTACTTCTGTTCAGCACTTCTTTGTTAGCACTTGCTAACAGCCTCTTGAACCAGCATGTCTTTATCAGCAGAAGAGCATCAGGAGTCAGAACATGAAGTGCTACACTTGTGCCCTCAGGAAGCAACGCAAAGGATGGGAAGATCAAGAAGATGAGCCAGCTTATATCTCTTTGAAAGGCCAAACAAGTGCTGAGATGGAGTGAGTGTTTATCTAGGGGCTGGGCTTTGCTTTCTCTGATTCTGCTGCTGCTCGAAGTGGGAATTAGGCATAGGCGTCTCTTTTCTCAGTTACTGAAAAAGCTCAAGATATCATTACGTTTGTCGTATATATATTACTGACTTGCAAGAAAATTTTGTGCTCGGTGTATCTCACAGACAATAAGGAATGATATCTCACCCTGTTTTCATGCCACACTGCAGTTCTGTGTAGTTGTTTCAATTTAATGAAAAAGGAGACATAAGTAGGACCCCAGAGACATTAATGAAATACTTGTCACACAGCATGTCAGCAGCAGTGGCAGCATGAGACTGCACAAATCCTGGCCAGCCCCCTACTCCAACACTGCTGTTAGCTGGTTTTTGAGTGTTTCCTTACAGGTCCCACTAACGCTGTGCCTGAGAGTCTCATTTCAGGCTTTCAGCTAAATGGCAGGTGAGAATCTTAGTTGCTCTGTGCTCCATCTGTAGTCAATAACAAGAGATGTAGGGGCAAATTGTATTTCATGTGGGCTACCTCACATGAGCTGAACCACACTCTGTAAGTGCTGATCCCCTTCATTAACCGAAATCAGGGACTAACCAAAACTCATTCCAGTGCGTAGGGTAAATGTCAAAAATTGCACAGTCCCACACCAGTCATATAAATGCACCCTATCATTTACTGGTGTGTTTGAAATGCACCGTCACTTATTCCTGGGAGCCAGAAGAATACAGTCAGGGCCATTTGTCAGGTTTCTTTCATGGCAAGCTGCAGGTTTATGCATGTGGGGCTCATCTATTCATACCTCTGCCTTGCAGCAGAGGAGGCATTGCTTAAAAAGCTCTTTGCCTGAGAGTGAATACAGCTATCACTGTTGTTCTGTTTCTTGCCTGCTTCCTTTTGGTGGGTGTGCAACACTACCTCAGCTAAAGAAGAAAGTTCGCAACCTGACTTGGTTGCAGTGTACCTGATGGGCTGGTAATATCCATGCCATCCCCTCTCCGCACTGGGGGTACGTTCTCAGATTTGGAGCTGGAGATACGAAAGCATCATCGATCAAATGTACCATGCAGCAAGGTCCTGACATCGTATTAACAACACACCCAGTGACTTTCTTCAACCAGAAAAGAGCAAAGGCGCATTCTTGGTCCAATGGAAATCAATGATAAGACTTGTATGTATCACAATAACAACCCTTTCTGATTACTGATTCAGTTGCTGATTCTCTCACTGTATAAAAATCGCTCATCTGCTTAAAAAATAACTGACATTAAATCATGGCTTCACTTTATAATGGAAGAAGTGGTAACAAAGAAATGAGATGAGCATCATGCTGTAAGCTAGTAACAATATACAGGGAATAAAACCATTAGAAAAGAACTCAACAGGTTTTTCAATGTTTTAAATTGGAAATTAACTGGAATTAATGCTCTTCAGAATTTGAAAGATTTCCATTTTGGTTTTAAAACAAATTAATTTGGTTCAAAAAAGAGACTTCTGTTTTCAAAATTGCAAAATGACAGGCTTTAAGGTTTTGGTTTTAGGTTTGTTGGTTGTTCTTTTTAAGGCTTGAACAGCTTCAGCTTCCAATTCATAAAAAGTACAAAAGATATTTCAGTCAAAATGAAAATGAAATTTTCTGGCTGTCTCTAAGTGAAAATTTTCCGGGAGTTTTGGTCAAAGAAAATTGTGGCTATTTTGACTTTATGACTAAATGCTGAGTGAGAAAACGCTTGGGTGCTTAAAAAGATCTCTGCATGATAGAAAAAAGGTTAGGGATCATGCACTAGAACCAAGTTTATTAAGTGACAGACTAAAGCTTAGACTCTATTAAGGATGTATGCTTTTAAGCTCATAAAGATAACTGGTGTGTCAGAAAAAGTTTCAAAATAATTGCAGTTTAGGTTATTGAAGTGACTACTCATTTGGGTAGGCTGTTACTGTCCTGAAGCATCCCCCTGGCAGGGACAGAAGCACATGGCACAGCAATGTCATCCCTTGTGATCAATATGCCAGGACCCAGCTTCTGTGAAGCGCTGTGCTCCTTAAACGGCTTGATTTCAACAATTTGAAGACATTCAAGTATCTCTGAGGATAAATGTAAGCAAATGAGAAAATAGTTTTGATGTATTAAGTGCTGTGTGGAAGGGGAGGAGAAATAATGGGCTTTATTTTCCATAGGTCTGAAGGCTAAGAGGTTGTTCCATTCTGTCTTTTGCTGCTTGTGAAATCACTAAGGAAATCAAATGCAATTACAGCATGGCATATGATATGTATAAATTGCCTATGCATCTGTGTATGTCATGGCACATGACTATCCTTACTGGTGCAGCAGCCGTTCAGGAGGACGCCAAGCACCATGACGTACACAAGCGCTGTGTTGCTCAGGCCAGGCACGTGGCTGCAGCTGCATGGCATGCAACACTCAGAGGAAGGTTTTGAAGCATCTCAACTTTCAGCTGCTCTCACATTATTTTTCCTTTGTAACCGAACCTATTTTACCAGAGCATGTCCAAGATCCTGGGTCCTCCTGAATCCCCTCCCCAGAGGTGAGTTAAGATGCAGTAAGTGACCAGTCCCATCTGCTTATTCTTGACTGCCATGGTAAAGAAATCTGGAGACATGGGCTGCAGGAACCCCTGACATGCTCTAAACAACTCAGCTAGTCAGCTAGCAGGATGCTGGGAGACCAGGGGTCCCAAGAAGCTCTGCAGCATGTGCTGGGAAGTACGCCTACAAGTACCCGAGAAAATGGAGTACGTGGCTACACCAGTCATACCCCACTGGAATGAGAGAAGCAGCAGGGATGCAGTTGGTAATATCTACAGATGGTCTGAATCAAATGCTGGGAAGACCTCTAAAGGAGGGAAAAGTTCAAACTCTAATCTGACAGTTTCACATATTTTCCAGTGTTATTAATGTAGCACCATTATTGAGGGTCTCTTGGGACTGAGCATGTTGTATCATACACGTATTTATCCTTCAATTCCTCTTGAAGCTAGTTCTCATACAAAGCACAGCATGATGCTTCCTTACTATCAACTTGGTCAGCTGAGAATATCAGTTTAATAATACATAGAAATGCAAGCTCAACTGAGATGCATCAGAAGAAAGTTACACGTGTAACAACAAAAAAACTACACTTTACTTGTTTCCTTTGTAGATCTATTTAGCCTTGCTACAGTGTAATATTAATAGCAAACCTAAGCTCAACCATTGTAGAGGAATTATTGAGGAATGAAGGCAGGTTAATTAGCATTGATAATATACAGCTGTGGGCTTCCTTCAGTGGCAGTGGGCTGGCTGAGGTGGATAATGTGCAGCTGTGGCTGGTTCCTGCTAAGTAGCTAAATAGCTCTAAGGGGTTTAGAAGAGAGAGCACTGGATGAAGAGGGACCCAGAAGAAGCAGTGGGAGGAGAGAGAGTGCCCTAGATGTAGGAGAGGGCCCAGCAGAAGAAGGGAGCCTGGATGAGAGGAGGCTGGCTGGAAGAGGAGCCAGGAGAAGGAAGATCTGGATGCAGCAGAGAGAAGCAGCAAGGTGGACCAACCTGAATAGGATGAAGAAACAGCATGGACAGTAGCTGAACCTTTAAAGCATTGTGTGAGACTGATGGTGGTGCCAAGGCATGAGAAGGCTGGTCTGGGGTAGTAAAAGCCTTGTTGCTGCCAATTAGTTTTGATAGTGCTGTGACAAGCCATATGTGAGAGCAAAAACACAGACATGTCATGTGGTGCTTAGCTGGTCCCCATGAAGTTTGCTCATATCATTGCCAGATCATTCACTCTCTCTCTCTGCAAATCTCCTGCACGTGTTTATTCTAGTTTTCTATTACTCAGTCATCCAGTCTAAAGCACTGTAACATGACTAATGGCATTATCCCACCTAGTTAAATATTTTATACTGATCTGGTTTTCTGGCAGGATTTATTGCTTTACTATGGCAAGATCATTGGCCATCAACCACAGTCCCTCTATTATGTAACTCCTTAACAAAAGGAGGAAGAGAAGCCAAGCCTCAGCATAGGCATAACAGGCAGTTGCCTGGTGTAGCAGGTGGTGAAATGACCATTGGCCTCCAGACAGGCCCAGCTGAAGCCAAACAGGCTGTGAATGAAATGGAAGTTGGTGTGTGGAGGTTTAGAGGATGGAGGGTAAAATTTCCAAGACCAGCTGTTGCTACCTCCACCTCTTTCTTCTACTAGAAGCAGGAGGAGTGTTGAGCTGAGGGTTTTTTTTTTGGCATTCTCACCAATCTCCCTGTCCTCCTTTCTCCCTTCTTGTGACAGGAGTGACCTTGCCTGGGCACCACCCTGGTCTGAACTGTGACAACAGGAGCTCCTGGGAGTTCAGCTGGCTCTTACTGTGGCTGATGAACATTTCATTAATTACAGTAATATTCTGTATGTTCCAAAAGAGAAATTATTACCTGTAAAATTTACTTTCAGGAGATAATCTTTGTACAGCTTCCTGCCATCCAGATGCTTCATGGCATCACAGAGTTTGGTGGTGTTTGGACACAGACTCCTCTGCATTTTATGCAAGGCATGGGCCATCGCATACACGGCATTCACAACAAACATGATCTTGGATTCTTGCTCGTAGTTGGAACTGTTGATAGTGAAGTGCTTGTCACAAGCCTTTTTATGTGGTTTTCGGTTCTGGAGATTACACTGGAATTTTTGCTCCCAGAAGTCCTTGAACCAGGGGTTGCGTCTGTTATTGTAAGGGCTGAGGCTTTGGAAATACTTGTCAAATTCTTTAACTGGATGGGAAGCAAGTTCCAAGGTTATTGCCCCGGAAGCTATGTGCTCATTGCCCTTGACAATACTCTCTTGTGCACCCCATCCATCACTGGCAATCCAGGTGAAGGAAACATTGAAGCGGTTGGCAGCTGCAATGAGCTCCCGAGAGTCGTCGCCTCGCATGAAGAGCACCACCACCCTGGCATTGGGTTTCTGGAGGAGCTCTCTGATCACGCCATCGTAGGACTTCCTGATGTTTGACCGGCCCACTTTCTCGGAGGTGGCGATGCAGATGTTACGGAGGCGAGCTTCCTGCTCGAAGGCTTCGATCCCTGTCTCACCATAATCTCCTTCTGAAGCAACTGTTGACACGTAAGTCCAGTTGAAGTACCGTAAGATTTCAGCCATGGCTTTCGCTTGGTAGAAGTCAGGGGGCACTGTCCGCGCAAAATAGTCATAGCGGGATTTGTCACTCAGCTTGGCACTGGTGGAGGCATAGCTTATCTGGGGGATCTGGAAGAGTCGGAGCAGGTTTGCTACCTAGAAGGAAGGGGGAGAACACAGGTTTTTAAAGGGTGTTATTTGTAAAACTGAACAGAAAATTCTAGGGAAAGGCATAAACAGGTTTTTTTTAATGAGCTGTTCTGACAATCACAGATTAAGGGTGTTGATAGAGGTGGTTGATAACATACTCTGGTGATAGCAGCGCACTGCCTGTGCAGAATAGTTGTTCTGCTGCCCAGTTAATTCCCAAGGTCCTACTGGGACTGTAATGCACCTTTTATTTCTGTCAAACTGAGTATGTTTAACCCAACAAAGCATTTGACACAAATGGACGATATACTTCAGTCTCAGCCTGTGCTCCTTACTAAGGTCTGGGGTTAGCATGCCTTTGCTGTTCATAGTGATTCATCTTCTCCAAGACTCATTGTACTTGACAACAAAATGCACCAAGACGACATAAATTTCTTTTTTATGCAAATATCACAGATATACTTGTACAAGCCTTTCACAGAACTTTCTGGCCCCATTTAATCAAGCTCTGAGTCCCCACTTCTCCTACTCTTTGCTCCTTTAAACTCTTTTTTTTCTGAGCTGTTCTGGCTGCAGTCCTCCTGAGATGGCATGTTTGTTGCATGCTAGTACTCCTCGTACTCCTCAAATGCTGCACAATGCTGTGTTGGCCTATAGCTTTTCATAAATAATAAAACCTTTTAATATTCTCTAATCGCCCTTTTATGATTTATGTGGTGCAAAGTCCTGTTGTTTTTTTTTGTTTTTTCTCATACGTTGCTATGTCCAATGCTAAAATATTCCCAAATCGACTCTGTTAGTCTCACAGAAGTGTAGCTCCTGATTATATCAGGAAAGAAATGAAGAAAGTTTATGGCATTTTTTTCCTTGTGATTGCTTCTTAAATGACAAAGGGAAGACTTCAGAGTTCTGCTCTTGGTGGGTAGAAGTTGTGTCCAGTAAATTAAATTTGAAGTTGATCTTGGAGTACAGCCTGACAAAACCAGTTGAGAAGCGATAGTGTACTTGAGTTTCCTAAGGGAAACTTATTAAAAATTGCCCAATCAATTTTTTCACATTTTCCACAAATGTTTCTCCAACCACAGACTATGCCTGTGAGGATTTAAAGGTAAAGGACTGTTTAGAAAAAAAAAGTTGTGGAACAAGGTAAATTTTGAATGTTCAGATATCAATAGCAAAATTAAAAAAAATAAAAAAAATATTTAAAAAGTCTGGTAAAAACCCCAAAATTTTATTTCTTTTTTTTTGCAACATATGTCACTTGAGATTTTATAGATTTAGATTCTATCTTTTCTGTAATGCAGACACTGGACAAGTGTCCTGCTGTGGCTCAGTTTCCCACTGTGAACTGGTGTAATCTTTTTTCTGGGCCAGGCTCTGCTGCCAAACCATACATGCACAGTGCCTCTCGAGCCCCCTGGTCCACCTGGAACAGGGGATGTCAGGAGGCCCTTGTCCTTCGGTCCTTCTGGGGCACCAGGGATGCCCTGGCATCTCAGCTGTATCTGTGGAGCTGAAACATGCTTTTATAAAAGAAACCACTAGGAGTGGTTTATATTGGTTTAAACCAAAATAAAACCTTTTCTGCACTGCTTGGGAGGAGTATCGTGACAGGGAGGTTTGACTAGCCCACGGCGGTTTTGCCTGTTGGTGTAGGCACATGGCTGGGAAGTGCTGTGGCTGAACAAGTCACTGTCCCTCAGGAAACAGCTGATGAGGCTGTAACCACCCTGCTACGTGGGAACATGCATTAAACTGCCTTATGCTGGGAATGTGGCATTTATTTTCCATTGTGGTGTTCTGAATGAACAGCTTTAAAGCATTGGGGTGGGCCGAGAGGCTTGTTTTGTCACCAAGGTGCAATGGATGCTTTGAGCACTGTCAAGCCTTTGTGGTTTTGTAACTTCTGATTACGTGCCCATGTATCCACATGGTATGGTTCACATGTCCTGCCTTAAAAAGAGCACTTTGATTTGGTAATAAAATGTCCTCCATGTAGCTATTCCACAAGACTTCTTGCAGAATTGTGTGGGCTGGAATTGCTATTCTTGTCTCAGTTTATTCTAGCAGAAATTTTATTTGCGCTAAACCACAATAAGGATATGCATACACATCACTCTGCATTTCCCCCCACAAACTGACTAAAAAAGTCCATTTTCTAGTTAAAGCAGTGCTACCCAGTGCATCATCAAGCCTTCAGCTCACAAAGATGTACCCCAATAAGTAAAGGCAGCTTTTCTATTGCTTTTTATTTCTTTCGGTCTAAGCAGCACAAGTATCCATATGCAGGGAAACAGACCCACACTCCTATTTTACAATGGGGCCGCAGACCTTAGAGGTCACTGTCTTTCTAGGCTCCCTGCAAACTGCCTGAAATTCTGGTGCCACAGGCAGAAGAAAGCTTTCCTGGGACAATGCTGTGTGCTGCAGTGCTCTTCACTGCAAAGCTGTCCAGGTGGTAGGTTTTTCATGGACTAGAAATTAAAAAAATATAAGAAAGTCTGCTTAATCAGAGGATAGTGACCCAGTCATCCATGAGAACTGTAACTGATCATGTAAATCAGTGAAGTTGTATATGTTATTGACTCAGATCAGGACACTCTTCTGGAAATTCTGAAGCTGGGGATATTCTGGAATATTGTAACTTGTCAATTTTGGGGACTAATTTTTCAAAAGAGCTCAGATCTCAGACACTTAGCTGATGCAGCCAGTTTCAGAAGGGTCCCATTTCCTAGCCATTTACAGGCTGATCTGATCATGTGATTCTGAAAATCAGATCCTGATTAAACGGGCAACAAGGTAAGGGCACAGGTAGCAGGTTCTGGAGAGGAGCTGGTATCTAAGGCTATGTGTGTTCTGCGGTGTCTCAGTGTAGTAGAGGAAAGTTCAATGTGAACCAGAGTTACGTGCCCAACACTGTATCACCTGAGGCATACCTACACTGTAGCTCCATGCTGCCTTGGGATGTGTGCTACAGCTTCAAAATTGCAGTGTAGATCAGCTTTTGCTAAATGAAATCTATTTTGGCAAAGCTCCAGGCAGCAATTTAATCAAGCCGTGGTGCATGCAGCTAGAGCCTGAAATCCATATGTTGGCACTTAAGTAGCAGTAGTAGCCTGGAGTTTTTTTGCTGTCAAAACCAGTGGGATTTGCAGATATGTAACACCTTTGCAAATAAGGCTGGATGTTCTGTATCTGCAACCTAAACCAACCACTTTGCACAGCTTGCTCTGGACAGTAGGTGTTGATATAGCCAGCTGCCAGTGTGATGGGAAACATTATTTGCCCACACACTGCTGGGTTTATTAGTGTAGCCAACTGTCCTGTGCTAAATTTAGCATCCATTTCCCAAGCAAACCTGTCTCGCACCCAGCTGCTGGGATGGCGGGTGGTTCTTAAGAGGCAGACCTACAGGAGCATGGCAGAAAGTCCAGTGTGAGCAATGTCCCTTTGTAGGGGCAGGCTGCACCAGCAAATCCTGCAAGTGAAGTGGCCAATGCAGTGCCAGAGGAGACTGATGTCCCTCTCACAACGTTGGAGCCATATCTGTCACTTCTACTTCTCTGTGCATCAGGGACAGAAGAAATACTTGTGGGAAATTGCCAATTTAGTTTATAGCACAGAAAATGGCTTCATATTAACCACCTGTGAGGAGCTATGGATTAGGTATGGCTATCAAACACGTGAACCTGGTTTCTGAGTATGTTTCTGGCCATTCAGGAATCCTGCTGATAAATGAGGTCAGGTAGGTGACACCTGTATGTCTCAGAAACCTTGGTCTGTCTTCTGATGTGTTGAATCTCATCAAGCCTTTTGCTTATCCTCCATAGGACTTTTTTTTTTTTTTTTTTCCCCTGGCAGTAGGGTTTGTTCTGATGTTTTTGGTTAAAATTTCCCTTCTTAACATCCCAGAGGCTGGTACATGGATTGTTTGAATGTGTACGGGACTGGGGGGCACAGGAAACACTTTGGGGAAGAAAAAAAAGAATCTCAGAAGAGTTAGAACAGATAGGGCATCTTCAACACAACACACAAGTGTGTATCACACATTTTTTGGGCAGTGGAGGCCCCTTGTTAGATGACATTGCACTCTGTGCCTCTAAAATTTTGCCATGTGAGAATCTCATGGCACTTAACACGGCTTAATGAATCTAATTTCACAGAGCTCCTCTGAGACAGGCAAGAGCTCCTGTGGCTGTTTTGAACAGACTTTAAATCAGGCTGCTGAGCAGAATGGGATGGAGGTAAAGGAGGTTTGTCTCTATCAAGATACCAGAGAAATCCCTGTCTTTGAACTGCAGTCTGTCCTAATGGAGATCCAGTCGCTACCTTTGGTCTCCTGAGAAAGTCTTTCTATTCCTGAGGATAAGTTGCTTGTCCAGATTCCCACAGCAAGACCATGGCTAAGCCGTGCCCCGGGGATTTCCTAATATTTAGGTCATTGCTATAATGCAGGGGCTGAGCTCTCACTTTGTAGAAATGTCTGCTGCTGCCAGCGTATGTTGTATCTAGTTCCTAAATGATGTTAATCTACACTGTGGGCTTTTTGTTATTATTTGAGCAGTTGCAGGTCAAACTACAGCTAAAGCATTTGTTCCAATAAATATTTTTTTCTTTTTGGCTTATTTGAATTTTTCTTTTTTTCTTACATCTAAAAATATTTTACTAAAATTTGGGCAGAAAGTGCCATTTAGGAAGGCAGGAAGGAAACGTTGGTTCTGAATGGGCTGGAGTGTGGGTGTGTGATAAGTGGTGGGCATAAACCTGATGTAAAGAATAAATGAGGTACCTCTGTAGTCAGCTGCCTCCACAGCCTGTACAGCCTCCCTGTACTCCCAGCTCCTGGTTTGTACATTTTATGTTAATTTATAACCTCACTTCTTTCAGTTTATAACCATTTACTTCTATCCTCTTGTCATGTATCCCAGTAAACCCTTTGTGTTCTTCAGAACGAACCCATACATACAGAAAAGCAGATAGCAGGTTCTCAGCAAACCTTCTCTTCTCCAGGGTAAACACACCCAGTTTCCCCAACCTCTTCTTGTAGGGCATGTGCTCCAGACTCTCTTCCCCATGACCAACTTTGTATTTATTACATTTTTATTTTACTGGGGGAAGCAAAGCTGGACATATCATTCCAGGTGTGGTCGAATGAGAACCAGAATAAATAGAAATAATAATTTCCACCTATCTACTAGCTATGTTTCTGTAGATCCACCCTGGCATGCTGTGAGCCTACGGTGCCACCAGGTTGCATCTTTGGCAATAAATACAAGCAATACTGAAGAGACAGGCTCCACCATAACTTCCCCTGTCCTCTTTGGATTCAGCAGGTTCAAAGGCATGGCTCTCACCTCAGGGACAATGTGACCCAGTGTGGCTCAGCTCGGGCACTTCTGACATATCCACAGAGCCTAGGAATATTTGGGGTGGGGAGATCTCAGTGATGCAAACACAGCTGCTCAGCTCGAATCCAAGAAAAAACTTCACTCAAAACTCTGATTTGTTTTCAAAGGGAAATTAGGAGCTTAAGTTCCTTACTGGTTCCAGAATTGAAATGCCTTTATCAGTCTGGAACACCCTCTCTCCATAGTCCGTTTTAAAACTGTGGGTGTCATGTCTGGGTTATTGTAACAAGCGCTATGGAAGACAATCTCCACAAAGGGGCTATGTCATCACCTGCAACATAAAATACCCATTTGCCTCCAGCTGGACGTCAGGCTCTGACCCCAGGAATGCATTGGCAATGCTACCATCCCAGTACTTTTAATCATTAAAGGTCAGTTGCAAAGAGCTAAGCCAGAAGCAGTGAAGTTATTTAGGACTTCCAGCCTGGCCTGTGCTCCTATGTAGTCCTGCACATTGCAGGACTAAAGCAGTGGTTTCCATTAGCTTTCTCTCTTTTTGGTATTAAGAGGGCTATTTACTAGTTAGTGAGTGTTGTTCCTTAACAAAATGCTTTCCAAAAGGTAACTCAGGAAAAACCAATTCATTACTAACCAACCAACCAAACATCTGGCATTTTTGGTTAGCAGGGGAAGGGGAGAAGACAACATTGTTTTTAGCCTTGCACTTCTGAAAATTTTGTTAATGAAGCTGGGAAAAATATAGCTAAGTATTTGCAGCAGACTCGATAGCTGTCACATCCAGAGAAGCAGTGTTTGAACAGTGAAATAATAGCATCTGCAAAACGAACATCAGAATTAGGGAATACTGTCAGAATAGCATCTAGGATTTCTGCAGAAGACCCAGGAATTGCTTTTTATATGCCTGTCCTGTGTAATAAAAGATAAGCCAAGAAGGACACAAAGAAAAAATGTTGTACTCAGAGAGGAGAATTGCTTGGAAATTCTTTTTGCATTCTGCCTCCATACAGCATTAACTGTTGAAGTGAAGTAAGCTAAGCACTAAGCTGGCAGACTGAGAAGAGACCTGTGAAGAAGACCTTGCACAAGGAGTGCAGCTCTTCCCTGAGCCTTGGTAAACCTGACCATGAGTGACTCACATCACATTTACATTACATGGGGAAAGGGACTAAAACTGGGGTTGATGGTTCTAAAAGGATGTAATGGCTTCTGAAGTTAAAAAAGCTATTATTGAACTATTTGAGACTCATGAACTGATGCATAAATCCTGGTCAGAAGGGACAGTATGAGTATGGGTGATGTCAAGGTGTCCCTAACTAGTTCCTATTTTTGGCTGCTTTCTCTTGTAGTTACATCCTTTCCCAGTTGTAACATGGTAGGGCTCCTTCCTTCTTACCTGTGATCTCATGGGTTACTTACCTATCCCCCCCTAAAACCATATCATTTCCCCTTGGCAAAAGGAGAAAATGGTCACACCAAAGGAAAAAAAAAATTAAGAATAAAAAATAATACCAAACCCAAATCAAAAAGACTGTAAAGGAATCAGTTACCCTGGGATTTTTAAAGCAGCCAGCCAGAGGGAGGTACTCACATTCCTTTGAAATCTCTAGGAAAGACATGGCCGGTGCTGTTTGGGCAGTTTGAAAATCTCAACCTAGTGGTGGTTTGTTTCGGAATGTGGAACGGAAACAAAGCTAGGAACAAACCGCAAGGATCTGGCTGAGAGGGAGTGGAGAGGGAAGACAAACAGAGATAAGAGGGAAAGAGTTTAAAGGAGACACCAGGAAGTCAGCAAATGCATGTGTAGCTTTAAATGTTAGTGGTAGGTGGCCCATCTCACCGAACAGATCTTTTAATAAGGATCTGGTTTAGTTTTTACAAGCACAAAATCGCCAGTGGCTGCTGTTGCACAGTTGAATGCAAAGCTCCTCTATACGTGCATCACAAATGGCATACATGGTCTGTGGTCCCTGGTGAACCCCTGCAGCCCCCTGCACATTTCTCCTGCCCATATCCCGGTTGGGTCCATGCTCAAGGAGACAGAGCCCCATATGTTATGAGGTTTGTTTGTTTGCTTGCTTTTTCTTCCCCCCCCCCCCCCCCCCCCATGTAGTTCTTCTAAGGATTTTGCACTATTTGTATGGTTATGGAAGTCGCAAGCTATTGTTAAGACTTTGTTTGGAAGATGGTTTATCCTTGGAGGAAGGAAATTGAGGTAATTAGCTTTCAGGCTCCATGAGCCCTTGGCAGACTCGTGTGGCTAAGAAGTGACAGCTAGAAGAAGATGGCTGGTAAATGAGTACATATTCAGAATTTCATGCCAGATGGTCGGTCACTTAGGAGAGAGTCCTTAGCTTTTGTGATAGCAGCAATGTACCTTTGAACCTTCTCCAGTGGTTTTGCTCCAGTTTACTTAAGACATAACAAGGAATTAAAGAGAAGACAGCTGGGTACTGGTGTCTTTTCTGCCACTTTTTTCTGGATGAGGGTTCTAACTTGGGAATAACTTTCACAAGTGTGATCTGCAGGTCTTGTGGATTGGTAGCATAAAGGGAACTACACAAAGGTAAAGCTCTATACCTACATGAATATGGTGGATATGGAAATGCAAACCCAGCCCACCTAAGGGAATGTCTTACTGTTTGTAAGAGTTGACTGCAGGGAATGGACCCCAATCTTCATTCTCAGAAAATGGTTCCAGTTTTCAGGAACAGAGAAGAAAAAATCCAGCACGTGAATAGTCGTATTCCTGCTTACACATGCATATTCCTGACGGAGCTGACCTAAGTGTTTTAAACACGGCATTCGGTTTAGCTGTGTGGGTGCTCTTCTGTGCAAATGAAGAGTGGGGTTTTTTTTTTCTTACCCTTTTTACAATGTCATTGAACATCTCCAAGGAAAATATGTTTGAAATTTCTCTTGTAAACTAGGAGAGAGCGGATAATCTGACTCAAATGAAAAGCCATGAACCCAAAACAAAGTCCTCTGAACTTTGGATGATTTACCTTCTGATCCTAGGTTCAGCTCGGGTCAGAATTTTATTTCATGAAAACAGCTTTTTTACATGAGCCCTTCTATTGACTGAGAATCCTGGCTTGGATTTTTTTGGGATCAAATGCTGTGCAGATTGGGCTCACTGCTAATTTAAACACAACATCTAAAAACTAATTATCCAGATCATCATTAATGATAATAGCTTAGTCTGACCAGAAAATAATTAAGCATTTTGCATTCTCTTGTTGTTTTTATTCTCTGCAAAAAAGTGCCTATCATGCATAGTGACTCAGTGGGGAAGGTGTTCATTGCTGATTTACCAGCAAATTCTTTTTTCCTTGGTGGAAGGATAATGAAAGAAGCAGAAATCTGACAGCAGGAGCATCATGAAGTCATTTGGAAGACAGCTGTCCAGACAAAAATCTGAAGAGGGAGGGTGAAAGGAGGGGAAGAAAAAGTATTGAAATACAGTGGCAAATTCACAGGAGGAAAAAAAAATATATGAAGCAGAAATAATTTCTTGTCTGAAGACCTCAGCATGGTTTATTTTAAGGCTAAGAAACTCTGCTGTGGACTTTATGATATTTACAGCTCTCAGGCAAAAAAGAAATGCTTGACAGGGCTACATCTGGAAGCACCCAGCCCCCTGAGCGCTGTTTGAAAGCATGGGGAATGGGGATGCTTAGCCCTGCAGATGTGCCTGCTGAAGTGGTTTGACATTCAGCAGTGGTGTGATTCCAGTTGCTGCTGGAGCTACTATTTACAGGTGACTGTCTCTGAAATTTGGTAGTCCTTTCTTTTGGTGTGGCACCAAAATGCATGGCTTTAATGCTTTGAAGTCCTTACATCTTCAGGCTTGAGTCTGCAATGCCTATTATTCTTGACAAGGATTTTCTTTTGAAACAGAAGCCATGACTGACTATCCTAACAAGATGAGCAGAAGGAATGGATGGCTTAATTACACCTTTAATAGATAGTGTGAAATCTAGAGGAAAGCTAGAAAAGAGAGACAGAAGGAAGACCGACCCAATCTATGTTAAGGGAAAGTAATCAATTGAATACTTCTTTTCTTGCTGGAAAGTGCTCAATGACATGAATGATTTGTGAACCTATTTATTTATTTGTCTGAGGAACTGTGTAAGAAAGTTTGAATAACTACAGGCAACTACAGGGAAGCTGTATAGATCATAGAGTAATATTAGATATAACTACTTTTTCATCATCCCTCCCAGGTTTTGAAAATCAGGTGACATACAGCTACATTGCCAATTTTCACATGTATTGAATGAGAGTCTCTTACCAGGACTTCTGGTTTCCATCTGACAGCTGCTCCCAACCCAAGCTTTTGGAATATTAAGCATTTGTATATACTATGTGTACTCTATGTGTACTGCATCCACTCTGCTGCCTCGAATATGGATTTAGTCTTAATGCCAGTGATCACCAGAGACTGGCTTCAAAGGGACAGACTGACAGATGTGTAAGAGGTCCCAGGCCTTTTTAGGAGTGTGGTGTGGCTGCCTCAGGGTTTCTGAGAGGGAAGGAAATATCTGTACCATTTCCACATTTTATGAATGTGATTTTTAGGTTACTCCATGTCTGTTGGACACACATGAATTTAGGGTGGACTAAGGAACAGATTAACCACAAATAACTAGAACAAAGGCAGAGCAAAACCACTGCCCCCTCTCCACCAGTGGGACAGGGCAAGTATATGATGTTTCAGTATATATTACTAGCCTTGAGATACTTGCAGCTCTGGGAATTGCCAAGCCAGAGGTGGTATCTGTACAGAATTTCCTGATTTTTTCTGGTCATTTCTTGAACTCATTTAGTTTTTAGCATCCACCACAACCTGTCATTTGATATACTCTTTGTCTGATAGGAAGAAACAGTGAATAATGATTTCCTTACAGATTGTGTTGCCAAGGTTCTGTAGCTATCATTTCTCCTCTTCAGGTCTCTTTTCCAGCCCTGGAACTTGTTCTTTGTACTCCAAGTGATCAGACCCATGTAACTGGTGAAGGACACATCCTTGCTGGGCTAGCTGATACACAGTGGGACAAAACCACTCCTAGTATGAGAGGTGGCTGAGGTTCTGCTCTGCAGAAACTATGCTCCTGTGGTATGGGTAATCATTTGCCCATGTATTCCTTAATATGCATAAAGAGACAAGCCACACATTGGAACACAAAAGGAAATAAAATGTAGTTTGTTGAAATGCTGCTTCTGCGCTCATGCATGTCTTATGGAAACCTGCCATGCTCCCAAGCCCGGTGGGATTTAATGCCTTGACAAGAGCAGTAGCCAGTCCCCCAAAGTAATTCTGACTGAAATGAGCATTAGGTGAACTCTTGGCCTCTTTATGAAACAGGTAAATGAAACTTTGTGGGCTTTCTGTCACTGCTGGGATGGTCTGTAGTACAGAAGAACATTTTTTTTCCTTTGACATTGATGCATAGTTAAGGCCTGTATTTGGTCTGGAAAAATACATTGCTCATAGTGGTCCAGCACTGTCAAGTCTTGGTGCCTTTGGAAACCTCTAGGTGACCATTAGGAAATGCTAGATCCAGGGTCTTAGCCTACCTGATTCTGGGCTTAAGACACCATTCATTTGTGATTATGAGTAATGTGGACTGGTTTATTTAATTTAACCCAAAATAATGAGACCTGTGTAGATTTCAAAACTTCAGCGAAACTAGGGGGCATTTTTGCTTATGGATAGTGCACTGGCAGTGGTGTGTGTGTGGGGCACTTTAGCATATCTGAGGCTGCACTGCCATAGGAGTACCTGGTCTGAAGGGGAGAAGTCCAGAATTTCTGCTAAAAAAGGAGGCATATTAATTCTTCGTGTTCACTTAGTGAGGAAAAAAATGCCAAGGAGTTAAAGTTTTATAATGAATATATATAAAATAGGAAGCCAAGAACAAAAAGGTTCATTATGTTTAGCCCTTTGCAACTGAAACCAAGGATGCAATAAAACTATATTTGGAAAGACATATGGAGCATTTAACCCACCTGGGAGCATTTAACCCACCTGCAACTTACACCTTTGCAAGACATTGCAAATACTCTCCAACACCCTACTGAGACCCTATTTGTGACTAATGTTGCACAACCAAAAGCTCCAGTTACAACGTGCCAGAAGGAGGGAGCAAGATATACTGAGGGCATCTGTCTTCTGTGCTGGACTTCTGACAGAGTGCTTCCACTGCACTCTGCCAGGCAACATTTCCTGGCAAAACCTGTCTTAGTATAAACTAAATATGGAAACAAAAGGGAAGACAGCAAATTTAGGATCCATTCAGAAACTGTACTGCCTGCATGGGACATTTGAGACCTTAGTCACTGAGTCAGGAGAATAATTTTTATTTGCTTTGGTGTGCTTAATTAAGACACTAAAACCCTTTAATCATTTGGTCAGGTCTAATTTAAGTTTATGGCTAGTATGCCATTTTTACTTATTTTGGCCTGGAAGTAAAATAAGGATTTCTTCTTTCATTTTAAATCTCTGTTGCTTAAGTGACAAATCTTATGTGCATGCAGCATGACAGGAATGCATATATTCAGAAATATAGGTGATATAAATTTTTGTTGATGTGAAAGCAGAGATCTGAACTTGGAGTCGTAAAAGTCTCATGACATGCGAAGTTCAGAATAAATACTAAGACTTTTGGAAAATTCAGTGCCCTTAGGATACACCGTAGCAAGAGGAAGTGGCCAGCTGCCAGAGAGTTAAACTATAGCAAGTGTTTTTAAAGGGTGAATCAAACTAGTATAAATTAATTTAAAATTATATGCTAGATTGATCCCTAGGGTAAAGTGATTGAGCTAACACTTGCTTTATTGTCAAACTTATGTAAGCAGTGGTTCTGTTCCAGGAATCGCAGGTGAATGATTCTCACCTCATGGGGCTCCTGTGACTTACCTGTATGGAGACACTGCTATAGGAACCACCTATGACTCCTGCAATGAGTAATGGTAAATTTTCTTGAACGGCATATGAGCCATCAGGGCACATGTACTCTGTTTCATCCACTTTAGTCAAAGATGCCCTGACAAACTCCAAAGACTGTTCTAAGGCATATGTATCCCTGGAACACGTATCCAAGATGTGAACTCCAAGCTTAATTCCTGGCAGCAAGTAGTTGTCTCTGTTGATTTCATCGATGGCGAACAACATGGCCTCCAAACGCTGGATGCCTCGGTCTTCATTAATTCTCCCACATTCTTCTATCCCTGTGCCTTTTTCATTGATTGGGAATAAGCCACCTAAGACCAGGTCTCCTTCTATCTTAATTTCCTTCCTTACAAAGCTGTGGTCACTTAGGGAAAGGAAAACTCCTTTGGAAAATAAAGCTAGCGCAAGGACTTGGAGTCTGGTGAACATCTTCACTGGTCCTGTTTTAGCAGCTCTAAGAAACATTGGTGGGTGCAAAAGTGCTCTTCAGACCTTCTGATCTGTTGCCAAATTTGAGGTGCGGTCCCACAAGCTAGTGAAGAAGAAGCCAACAAGTCTTTCCACTGGACTTCTAAAGAAGAGATGAGAGGAATTAGAAAAGGTGACAGGAGATGTGAGCTGTTATAAAACTTTTATCAACAAAACATTCAAGAGCAGAGGTTAAGGGATTGCTGGACATAGCATAGAAAGTAAGAAATATAGTTGTCTTGCATTCTCATAAAGCACCTTATTCCATTTGCTTCATAACTGAATACAGGCCAAGCACCTACGATGACAGCTATGCGCAAAGATCACAGACTTATGGGGCAATATATCTGGTGTTGACCACTACTCAACAATGTTTTACATTTTGCAAGGACAGAGACTGCTTCTGAGGTGTTTCTCATACCATCCTCTCTTATTCTATCCTCTCTTCTTTTCTGGACTCAGAGGCTTATGTATTCTCCTTCACTGTGTTACCATTTGCTTCCAGCCTTTCCTTAATAGATTTTTCTTTCTTTTGTTGTTGTTTGCGCTCTACTTACTATTCCTTCGGGGACAACACTGTCATAGTGTTGTCTCCTTGCTGTTAATTTTTGCTAAATTCAGCATTTGGCCTTCAGATCCAAAGCCTCTTTCTGAAGCCCACCTGCCCTGCCTTCCTTTACTAGCCTGCTCACCTGGTGCAGTCAATGGGAGGACTAGAGAAACCTCTTGGGGCTTTACCTTTAGTTTGGGGCTTTGGCAAATATATGAAACACAGGAGAAGCCCTGTTTTAGCAGGTAGTAACTGAGGGCTGTGTCTGCAATAAAAAAGCAATCAGGTCCATGTCATACCATTTAAGTGTTAACGTGCTCCCTGGGACTGTTTTGACTCAGGTCAATCAGTGCTCTTCTAAACAGTGCCTGGGCATGGTTCATGGACAAGAAAAGACTGGGGGCCATTCCCAATAAAGAATTTTGGTGTGGTCACAGTGTTTTGGCCATTTCATGTTGGCTGGTGTCACCAACAGAGGATGGTCTGTGGTCCATTTATTTGTTAGCTCTGCAGTTCTGCACGGCACTTTTAAGTGACACACCAAGGATAGTTATTATGTGGAAGGCCTGTAAAGTGAACCCAGATCTCCATCAAATGCCTTAATCACAAAACCATGCCCTCCTTAAGGCATGAAAGATTATCTTGCAAGCAAGTTAAGGTAAAAAAAAAAAAAAAAAAAAAAGAGAGACATGAAAGAAAAAAAGAGACATGACAAGGAGGGGTCTCATACTTGAAGCTTACTTAGGGCATGAAAACGCTTATGGCGGGACTTGCTCTCTTTAATGTTAATCACAGTTCAGTGCTCAGGTCAAAGGGAGAACACAGCAGAGATGTATGTACTTACGATATGATCCTACTCTCAGTAAGGTCAAGACCAGTTTGCCAATGGCCTTAAATGGAGAAAAATCAAGCCTTAGATTGAAGCTCATGTTGTAACAAATTTGTAAATAAATATGCATACACAAAGTCTATTTATGCAAAATAGATGCACGATTCATCCATAGACTCCTTGTCAGTATCTTTTCAAATATGACAAAGGGGCTGCCTTGATCTCCAAATCCTGAGATAAATCAAGTGTGGTAACATTTAAGTAGGTCACTTTAATAATTTATTTCTATACTTACCTTTTCCTTAACAGAGTATATATTGTTAGAGTTGCAGGTTTATTTTTAATTTAAAAACAACACAAAGAAATTGAAATAAGCAACAGTTAATATTTAACACTGAATGATGGATGAGCACGCTTACTGCAAGGCAGCTGTTTATCCTGGTACAATTCTGTGTTGCTGTACCAAATTGTGTGAAAGGATAGCTTCTCATTCATATTTAGTCCAACATTGTTTTCTCATAAATCAGTAAGGTGTCAGTGCACTACTAAAGGTCTTTCTCTGCTGTCCTAGTAACATGTGTGTGGTCTGAGCTGCAGGCTGTCTCAGCAGAATTTTCCATTCAGAAATAAGTTATATCTCAGTGGAAAACAAGCATCATCATCCCTCAGTGATCTATAAGCAAGCTAGTTTGCTGATCACCTCTGGTTTATTACTCAGGTCCAGGAAATGTATTTTCTGGTAATGTTAGGAGGGTAATGACATAACTGTATTCAGCGGTACTTTCTGTGTCAGGCTTGGTACTATAATTTACCAAATATTATTCAAGTGTATACATGGCATATAAAATGGTGATGCTATCCTGTTGGAAATAATAATCAGACAAAAAAGTGGCATTTGTCACATAAATGGTTGTGTGGGTAATAACTCAGTTGAATCAACTTCCATTGTTCTCATCACTAATCCACCATTTAGATAAAAACAGGACTTGGGATTTTTTTAAATGCAATATCCACCCCAATTACTTCTGTAGCTTCTGTCACCGCTGTATCTCAGCAAATATTCATACATTTATGCTTACAACACTGGTAAAATATTTATTTTCCCTGTTTTACACTTGAGGCAAAAGAGGCACAGAAAGATGAAATGAGATTCTCAAAAGAGTCAGTTCAGATTTTGATTTGCTCAGCACTCACAATCACTATCAAACTTTGAAAAGGTCTCTGCTTCCCTTTAGGAACTGAAGAACATGCTTTCAGCTGTACCCTGCACCCCCTGATTCCCACTGAGGCACTGACTCTGAAAAACTTCCTAAGCAAGCTGGTCTCTCTTCCAAGCCTCTTCCTGAATGATTTACCTAAGGTCATCAGCACAGCCAAGAGTCAAACTTTGACCTTTTCCAGTGATCCTCTGATACCTGAATGATAAGCCTCCCTTGCTTCCCATTACTCCTGCTGCCTTTTATGTGAGTCTTTATAAGGTCGTATTAAAACCAGCCTGTTTTCAACAGCCTTTCAATATTATGAAGAACAAGTCAGTTTGTCAAAGGAAAGGCTTATAAATGGAGTTTTCTGTAAGGTTTTCTAAAACCTACCCAGGACATGCCTACAGCTACAGTGGGTTTACCTGAAACAGCAAGGAGGTGTCCTCATCCTCCTGACTCCTTTAGAGGTGCTTGTTTTTGCAAATGGCAACACCTTCCACCTTACACCATGTGCGTCTCAGGGATTTATGTGACTCTGAAACCTCAGCAATAAAGGCTAGAAAGGTACCAGAAATTATTGCAACATTGCACATTAAAAATGTATATGTAAAATGATTGATACTATTGAAAGAACTGATTTTTCTTGCAAAGAATGCAAAGGATTTCTGTATTTTATCAATTACACTTGTTACAGTGACCCTGCTGAGGGAAACTGAAACCAGTCATAGCACACCAGAGGATCAGTCTCAGCAGAAGTCAAGGAGCTATTGAAGATGGTGAGGATTGGGAATACACATGGCCATTTCTGTTTCTCCCTTGACACTTTGTGTTGAAAGCACTGGTCTGAAGGTGTCCAGGGATATGAAGGGAGGAGACAATGGGAAACCCACCTGGATTGGAGAACACAGATGACTCAATCCTGTAATCCTGCTCTATCTGGGGATGCACTGCTTGGTAAGGGGTGCCTATGGGTGGAAGTCACCCACTTACACCAGTCACCTTAGCCTCCCCACTTGGCAACTCCTGGGAAGCTCTGCACTTTTCATATAGGCTTGGAAACTGTATGGAGACACCACATATGTGGAGTCCTGCTTTCCAGGTAAACATGGTCATCCTATTTCACGTGTTCAAATCCTCTGTTTATAAATCGGAGACAGTTACCAAAGGCACAGCTTTGGGTATCACGTGTGCTTCTCTCCTTCTGCAGACTCTGTAGCCTGTGCACTGCTGCCCATGTAGCAGCATCGCAGTGTCCTGCTGAGTGCACCAGCTGGGGAGTGGAGTCATTAATGCAAAGGCTGGTTTGCCTTTAATTAATGCAAAGGGAGGTTTCCCCTTTGGGCTGTGAGGTAGGGATGCTTCCTGGTGGTGGGACTCCTGAAGGAAGCTGCGAGGCAGATCTGGGTGGCCGCTGAGCAGCGTCACTATGCTGACACTGAACAGACAGCTTGATGTGAAGAAGGGAGGTTATTTTAAAGCAGCTTGCAAAGATGGGCTAGCAACTCGGTTCCTCTCCTGTTCTCTCTGGTGTGCACCTCCCACATGCTTTCTCTGCAGCTTGCATAAGTCATGACTATATATACAAACATTTTGTAGCCATTGCAGGCTGATACAGCCCATATTCCTCCCCTTAACCATGCTGAGGGTAGCACCCCAGAGCTGAGATTTGTCATTTCCTACTGGAAGTGACCCCACTGACCACAACAATTTGTCTTTGCAGTATTGCCTTCTACTAAAAGCATGTTTCAGGGATGTTTCAAAAAGAAGTACCTGTTGATCAAGCTGCAGTTCTTACATTTTTCATTGGTATTTAATGTTTTAACACCAGCTACAGGCAGTGTTGTATTGTTCTAGGTGTTCTGTTAATGTTAAAAGTATGTACAGTCCAGCCCTATAGGCTGCTGATCCTGCTGGAAATAGCTGTAGAGCATAAGTATAGAAGCAATCCAAATATTGAAATGAAAAATAAACAGAAACAGGGAGGAGAAAGGTCTTCATATCTGCATCAGAAGGTTTCTGCCAGCACTTCCCTATGTGAACTTTAGCCAGTAGCACTTGGCCTGTGAAACAGATCTCTTGGCACACTGGATCCCCTTCTGTTTCCACCAACAGAGGTCCATGGGGGAGAGCTACATCTGCTCTTGAGGGACACTGTCAGCACTTCCTTCAGGAAAAGAAACTCACTTGTGTTAAATGGCATCTGTGCTGCTCTTGTTGAAAATACCCTTGCCTCTCTCTCTGAATAATCAGTTTTGGTGGACTATTTCTGTTCCTGTAAAAAGTTGATTGCACAAACACAGTATTTCTTGGTGCAAGTTTGCTTATTTAATAAGGATGTGCACAACCTTGGTTTTGTGACCACTAGCATGAGAAAGAGGATGTCTGGGTTTTCTACATTCAGTATTCCACTGATATCATCTCCAAAATGAAATCTGTCTTTCATGGCTTTCTTCCAAGGGCTATATCCACATGACAGCTCTGGCCTTCTGCAGGATTTCTGTTTACAGCACACAGAGTTGCTCCACCTGTGCTATTGGTTCAGGGGTGAATTCTTATTAGGCTAAGTGTATTCAGTCTATTTTTTTAGGTGTCAGACTCCAAAAAGAAGTGCAGTTGAATCTTTCATTTAGCCAGACAACTTATAAATTGAGTATGATTGTTCATGCATCAATAATTTTTCTGATACCTTCTACCATACCAGCGTCAATGGTTAGCACTGGCAGTCTATCCAAGAGCCATAGACTTTCCAATTTTCTACTTATAAGGATGGAATGGGAAAAATTATTGAGTTTATTGGGAAACTTTATTGAAGCACTTCAGATCTAGTCATTTTTCAACACCATTAACTAACAAATTGGACCAATCTACATGATTGGGTTAAAACTCTAGAGGGTCTTGCCCTCATCTCTACCATGTGCTATATCCTAAATTCCTCTGCACTTGTTCCCCTTTACAGCATTTTTCAGGGCTCATCTGTTTACCCAGCTGCCTGAGAAAGGATGCAACAAGAGCTGACGTGGGTGCTGGAGAAGTCTATGTTTAGCTCTATTGTGGGTGGGTCCCTCTTGGCAGTCATGGATTTTTAATGCATTATTCAGGACTACAATGTGATACTGTGGTGCCTGGAGCCATATGTCAACTTGGTATCACCTGCCACCCTCAATAAACTTGCTTTGGAGGAGGACTGTACTCAGTGGAAGGTCACAAGGGAGGCTTACTGCACCTGTGTTCTTGTACAGCATAGCAGTTAAGAGTTCTATCAATATACC
The DNA here is from genome assembly GCF_015220075.1 of Falco rusticolus. Lineage (NCBI taxonomy): Eukaryota > Metazoa > Chordata > Aves > Falconiformes > Falconidae > Falco > Falco rusticolus. The sequence continues at coordinate 22,319,537 of NC_051191.1, read as the reverse complement.
TGTCTCCAAGGCCACCCCATCAGAGAGGTGTCTTTCCCTGAGCCCTTGCTGTATCGTACAAATCTTATCCTAGGGCAGCAGGTTTCTAAAGCAACTCCAATTTTGGCTCAAAATTCTGGCACCTCTCTCAAGACTGACACAACAAATTAAATGCCATGATTTCTTTCTCTCAGAGATCATGGATAACTTGCACAGCAGCATTGCTCATCCAACATATTTGGCACATTTATATGTGTTCTGCCAGAACTTGACCTTAATACCGGATGAGATCTGCACTGAAAGATAAGGCTTCTTACTTCGTTGGAAAGTGATGGACAGGCTTGAGTCTCCTTACCAATTATAACTAGAGATGCCGTCACCTCTGGAAGAGAAATATTTGTAAAGGATCCCAAGCCTTACGGTGACAGATATGTGCCAGGTACACAAATTGCTCACATCCTGATTCTGGCTGGCTGAAATCTGATAGCTTAAATCAGGAAGGAAAAAAAAACAAACAACCAACAACAAAACAAAATGAAAAAAGTTGCAGAAAATGAGATGAGGTAGAGAAAACAAGTAAATTTCTTCCATGGAAATGGAGAAGTTCCTCTCATGAAACGTTAATGAGGTTCTGACACAAAAGTTTGCTGAAAATGAATCAAAGTGCTTTAAATTTCAATTGCTGGCTGTTATATCTCAGAAATTTATCTTTTTTTCTTTCCTTATGAAAAATGACAAAAATGGGTTTACATCTAGGTGATTTTGTGTCTTTCATTTCAGCTTGGAAACCCATACATGAAAAACATTAATTAATACAGTTACCACTGCCAGCAGCACGAGAGTATAAACCATACAAGTTTATCCCATGCTTAGCATACTGCAGAAGACTTTGAAAAGCCCTAAAAATTTAGGAGCGATTTCAATATAAAGAATGACATATAAAGCAAGCGATTATACACCAGTGTAGAAGGAGACTGTTCCTCTTAAAACACAAACTTATGTTCTGTTGCTTTAGAATAAGAGAAAAAAAATATCAGAACACTGAATTGCTGTTTGTACTGTGTTAGCATCAACAAGTGATGCTTTATTTTTTCTACAATGTCAACATAAAACAGATGCCCAGCTCTTTCCTCAGAGATCTATGATATATTCACCCTGTTTCAAAAAGAATTTAAAATATTAATCACATAGGAAAACAGATGTCTCTGACATGATACTCTTGAAGTTTCTAGATATTAAAGGACTATATAGATTAGAAGATCTATTAATTTAACCTGGTGAGGAACAAGGAGCCCCTGGAGATTAACCAGACATTAATGTGGTGTGGAAATATGGGTCTTTGCTACTTGTTAAATTACATGAGTGCCTTTGGCTCTGGCCAAGCCTTTCTCGAGTGAGTTTGGTCTCAGGAAAGGGAGCTGCAATGAGCAGATCACCAGAGCTAGAGATCTAGGTCAGGCCGGGCAGTCTTCTAACTCGTTAAGAGTTTCTTCCATACTTTGACAATAAGTATATTTGAGTGTATTGAGAAATCCAGCCATGAGCCTGAGGCTTTGTACCATCTGGACGATTTGTGGTGTAATGATCTTGATGTAATGCAGGGTTAGACCTTTGAAAGTCCCACCATCTTCCCGTCTGTCTTTTTTGGATTGAGCAGAATCCTACTGCTTTTTATCCATCTGCTTGTTTCTTCCAGGCATTGGCGACAGCTGAAAGCACACCAGCAGAGACAGCAACGAACAGACAAGTGCTGTCTGCTTATTGATTGTGTGTTAGTCGACTTTAGTCTCAGTCTCCCTGTGTGGTCCCAGAAAGACGTGGAAGAGGAAAAATGGGAGTATAAAGACTTTGGAGACAAAGCAGCAGCTGGCTTGTGACCTGTGGATGTCACAGCAATTATTCCTGTTAGGTGCTGCAGGGATACCATCACCAGGCTGAGGTCAGTGATGTCAAAGGCTGGGTGACAGAGGTAATGGCATAAATGCAGAGTATTCCCACATGAAGTGAACCGTGACATTTTCAGCATCACGTCCTGGGATGAAACTTTTAGCTAAGAGGAGCTTTAACGCTTGGCTTGATGCAAGTGAAGCTTAACTAAGTGAAGTTCACACCGACCTAAATATAACCCTCCAAGGAGAATCTGTGCGTTTAGTCTTTGGACAAATATTTAGCCTTTCCCTCTTACTTGATTCCTAAGCATCTATTTTCTCCTGCCCCTGCAGAGCTCATTTCTGTCTTGTGCTCATAATCACTTTTCAGCTCTCTGCAACATCTGCAGGGTTTTTCTTGGGCCCACATCTCTCCCTGAGTTTCTGCCTATGCTCCAGCTGAGGTGCTCTGCCTGTGCGCTCTTGGCTCCCTCCGAACAGCATCGGTGCGAGCTGCCAGATCGCACTCTCATCACTCCTCTGCCAAGACATTCCCTCACTGCAGCAATGCGGCCGAACTATGGCTGAACCTCTGCATATGTGGAGGGCAGAGACTCTTTTTCACTATTGCTTCCGCTCGGATTTGATCTGCCTGCCAGAACAGCCAGCCTTAGAGTCGTACGGGCCTTGCAAAGCAGCTAAGCGTTCACCCTTTCCCTTCCCCACCTGTACGTGGGATGACTTCTGCTGCCACTCAACGGCACCCAGTCCTGGCCTGGACCCCCAGGTAGTAGCATTCAAACCTGGCCTGGTGCCCTCCACGTCACTGGTCTGGATAGGAGAAACTGGAATAGCAAAGGGGATGGCCAACAGTGGGAAAAGCCCCCACCCCCACCCCGTGGCTCCTTCTCGCCCCCTGTGACTCAGGGTGACATAGGTCAAATAAAAGCCTTCCCAGGCTGGTGCTTCCACCCCTGTCTGGTCTGAGCTGTATCTCCCAGTTTGCCACAGTGGTACCAAATGCTCAGCTGGGAATTTTCCAAGTGAAGATCGTTCTTCTCATTTGTCAAAAGAAGCAATATTTCTCCCCCTGACATATGCACTGCAAGCACTTCACAGAGCAGGAACTGCTGCCTTGCCCATGGCTGTTCAGCACTGAACTCTTGCCTCATCACCACTAACCATTTACTGATGAGACTCAAACAGCCTCACTCGCCTGCTTAATATATGGCAACGTTTTAGGCACCCTTGACCTCCCCCAGGAGAATCTCCTGCCTATTCTGACTTAAGAGGACACAAGGTCCTCCAAAGGCACAAAAATATTTCTAATGAAAACCGAGGCACTTGCTTGAGGTGGACTAGTTCACCGAGCACCTACAGTGTGAGTTTGTGCCTGACTGCACAAACAGGATTTCACCTACCTGTCATATGTTTTGTTTTGTTCGTGATAGCAACACAAAGCAATAGAAAGGGGTCTAAACAGGGAAAGACTGTTTGGGTTTTTAAAGACAGGAAAAGATTGTTTAGCATGCATTGTAGCTTTTTGCTGCCGAGTTTTGGGTTGGTTTTTTTTTTGTTTTTTTACATAAAAGGATTAAAATCGGTAGCCTCTCCTGCAATGATTCTTCCTCCCCCATCAGAGCCCAGACTGGTAACTCTTCCATCACGTGAATGTTACCTCCAGGCTACAGCATTCAGCAGAGTGTGAAATCACAATTAACAGAGCCAGTGTTTTGTAAGTGAGCAGAGCGGCTGCAAATTACATCCTGCTATTAGCTGATTTTAGAACAAGGCTGTTGAACAGCTTCATGATTACTGGGCTGTGGCGTGTATTAAAAAAACATTAATAAAACATAATTGATTGTGAATTGTGCTTACTGCTTTTATAGTTTTAATCACAAGTGTCACAGAAGTTTACTGGAAACAAAAGCTGCCCTCAGCTATCTACAGGAACTGGGTTGTTTTAAAGTTTTTACTGAATTTGATTTGCAGCTGTTGGAAATCAGTAAACCACTGAAACCTATGGGTTTGGCCAACTTAGTGATCCTCTTTGCATTTTTCTTTTCCTATTGGCAAAGAAAGGTGTGAGACTGCCTTGCCTTTTGCCAGAAAGTATTGCTGGAAGCCTGATGGAAATGGTATCTTCAGTCTCTCAGACTTGCCATTCACTCAGCTTGCCCCTTAGCAGCAGGTAATGTCACTGATAGGGAACAGGAGCTGGAGGTTTCTGTTTGCTGAGAAACAAGCCACAACAAAGAGCTATACTTAGAAAATACTTTTCTGGCTCTCTTCTGGACACCAAATAATTTTTAAACCTTAAATCATGTATTCTTACAGGAACACAGTAATGTTTAATTCTGATCCATGATCCTGTCTGGGCTTACGGATGGAAAAAGTATGCCAGAGTAAGTTTATGGCTACATTTTTCAGACTTGGATGCCCTGTTATGAATTTATGGACTTTAAAAAGGCCATTCACAATCAGTCTAATTTGGGACTGTGACAGATTTTGAGTCCCAGCCAGTGTTGCAAACTGTCTCCTCTTCTGCATCAGTTAGTGCTACCAGGACCTAAAACTCACTCTCAGGCTAAGAATTCCCAAAGCACTTAATTTCAGACACTGCCTGCATTTTCTGGTCAAGGTGTCACCTTACTCTACTTACTAGCCACATTCAGTCAGAGGAAGACTAAACTCTGCCAAAGTCCCCAGGGACATGTGCTCAGGTATGTGGGCAGAATCTTGCCTTAGCTGTAGGTGTTTAAGGTGTTACCCCACAGAGAGATGTCAGAAAGTGAGGAATAAAACCCAGGAGTTCCAGATCTGTCCTACTGTGACCACCAGAAATGTGAGTGCTAGGAGTGCAGAAAAATCTTAGAAGTGGACCCAAAATGAGGTAATACAATACCTACATAGTTTATTGACTTTTTGGTAGCCTGTTCCCTGGCAAATAAACTAGTATAAACACCAGGAGTAGATTGCTGAAAGGCATTTCCCGTTGAAGAGCAAACAGTAAGGGTTATTCTTAATAAAAATAAACCCGAGAAAACAATTTTTTCCTGTTTCTGCAAAGACATAGCCTACAAAGGCAGTAACAAACATGCCTTGTCCTGGCCAAGGGAGTGACTTCTACTGGTATGAAATGAAATATAGTTCAGTCACCACTCAGGCTCATTTCTGTTTTGGACTCAGCCTTTGCGTGAAGGTGCATCCTGGAGCAAACACCTCCACCCTGCAGCAAGCTGCTTCTTCTTCTGTATCACTTGTCCACCCCTCAGATCTAGTGTAAGCTGTTTGCTTGGCTCCTTTCATGCAGTTCCACAATAGTGTGTGTACACGCATATACATATATGTTTTTTTTATGTGAAGAGCCAGAGCCTCACATCCCTTCTTTTACTCTAAATCACCATTGCTATGGCAACAACTGCTTAACTGAAAATTTAGAGAGGCACTTAGCAGAAATTATAAAAGAAGACACATGACAGAGTTCTGCATCAAGACACGGCCTGATAGCCCGCTGTGGCTCCAGTCACCAAGTGCTCCAGGACACCCCAGGAACCTTGCCACATGTAGTCTGGCCACCTTCTGCTCAGCGTGGCAGAGGAAACAGCTTTCTCTAACACTCACTTTGTCTTTATTCTTCTCTGTGTTGATAATACGTGGCATTTCAGCCATCTGATCAGCCACAGCACTGAATTCGCAGTCCACCGAGCCTGGTCCTCAATACCTCTGCCAGAATACTTCATGGTCTGATGGTGTGAGGGGTGAATTCCTTGATAATGAAGGCAAGGAAAGACACAGGCCCTGTTTAGTGTCTCTTGAACAGTACTAGTGTTCTGCATCAGCATGCCTGGCAGCAGATGAAGGGCTTAGCTGAGTCGGAGGACAAAGAACACTGCGTGTCTCTAACATTTCTCCTTGTGAGGAGTCACTCCGTGCTGCCAAATCTCAGACATGATGATAGAGTAGAAGGGCCAACAGGAATAATCTCAACAATTTCTAGTGAATTTAGGAGAATCACCTTTTCCTAAACTTGTGCAAAGTTTGTCCTCTGTTCTTACACATGGCCACATCTCAAATAAAGCAAGGTGAAATTAGCTGTGTTCATCCTTTACTTTGGATGAAGCGCACTAATTGGTAAAAACTATTCAGAGAGAGATGTTTTGGCCACCAAGCTCCTTCTGCATAAAACGTCATTTGGAAGTCCTTTCCCTATCTTCAGTCAGACAAGTTGTGTACAAGAATGCCATACCTACTAGGACCCGAAACAGGCTGGAAGTGTGGGCAGTTATAGACAGAAAAAAAGGCTCTGTTTGCAGTTGAGTGCCCCAGGAGTGAATCTACTCTTGGGAAAGTGGAAGTTATGTGTGTTTTGGATCCTGTTAATGGTACGAGAAGATGTAATCTGGGAATGAATAGAGTAAACCTCCTTCTAAGAGGAAATCATTGAAGTGGCTCCCCAATCCTGGGTAAAAACTAGAATGAAAAGAGGGCAGGTATGTAGATGTGAACTATTTATTGCTGACTGGCAAGAGTGGAAAGCAGTTCTGTTGATAATCTGTTTCCATAGCGGACATAGGCAGGGCATGGGTGATGGTGATTCACTGTCTCCTCTGGTACAGAGGGAGGATGCACATGGGTAGGCAGTAGGTTGCACGCTCAGAACAGATGAAGGCGGGGGATCTCCTGCCAGATACTGTTGAGCTGCTCAACAGCTGCTCAACTCTTGATGCTGGACAGTGTGGATGCTAAATGCCTGCACAGGCTCAGGGTCACTGGAAAAGTTCTTGGGGGAGAAATCTGTCCTGGACTAGTAAGCATGAATTCTTCCCAAGGAATTCCCTGCCTCAGAAAGGCAGGGTGTGAGTTTACTCAGGGTACAGCCTGCACTCCTGGTTTGCTGTCCCCCTGTGGACTGCTGCAAGATGTGGGACAGCAATTTAAGCCCTCTATACCTCATAGTCACTGTTTACAAAGCACATGGCTGTGAGACTTTACTGAGTTAAGACTTGCCTCACAGTCTGTGGAAACTGAGGACTCTTGATTTGACTTTGCTGGGAAGACATGAGTGCACTAGCAGAGAGAATCTTTACCTTAATTTGTAAAGGGATTGCAAACAACTGCACTGTGTGAAGGCAGTGGTCCACATTCTCTAAATCCTTCTCTGACAGTGGTTAAAGTTGGTGCCTATGACAGTGAGCAAAAATTGTGCTACTTCCCATGAACAAGCTCCCAATCTCCAACAACTTACAACTTGGGAGTTTCCTATGCTGGTTGTGATTTCTTGTGAATTTTGTAACCAGCAATAGATTTATTGTGGACATTTTCCCTTTGAACCCATGAAACTATTAGCAACCACCAAATCACCTTCAGAGCTTTGAAATGGGATTGTGGAGCTTAGGTAGTAAAACCACCTGGATTTCATGGTAAAAACACACCTCCTTGTTTGATCTGCCCCCCTTCCTTCTTTGATGTTGCCTCATTCATATACTGGAAAGGTAATATGCCTGCATGAAAATTAAGAGAGTGTCCTGGTTTTGGCTGGGATAGAGTTGATTGTCTTCCTAGAAGCTGGTACAGTGCTGTGGTCTGGATGTGCTGTGAGAATAATGTTGATACCACACTGATGGTTTAGTTGTTGCTAAGAAGTGCTTACCCTAAACCGCGGACTTTTCAGTTTCCCATGCTGTGCCAGGGAGCAGGGGCAGAAGCCAGGGAGGCAGCAGAGCCAGGACAGCAGACCCGAACCAGCCAAAGGGCTATTCCATACCATAGAATGCCATGCCCAGTATATAAACTGGGGGGAGTCAGCCTGGAGCCACCGCTCATTGCTCGGGGTCTGGCTGGGCATCAGTCAGCGGGTGGTGAGCAACTGTATGCATCATGCATCACTTGTTTGTGGTGGTTTTCTCCCCTTGGGTTTTATTCCTCTCTTTCTCTCTTCTTTTCACTACAGTTGTTATAATTATGGTGATGGTTATTATGTTTTATTTCCATTATTAAATTGTTCTTATCTCAACCCACCAGTTTTACATTTTTTCCCGGTTGTCATCCCCATCCCACCACGGTAGAGGGAATGAGCGAGCAGCTGCATGGAGCGTAGTTGCTGTCTGGGGTTAAACCACAACAGAATATTAAAGAATGCAATTTCCAGAGTTGTCTGCTAAAAACAAATGCTCATATCTAATTTTAGACATCTAAAGTGAGGTTTCTTGTTTGGTTTCCTTTACAATGGATGGATGGATAGAGACAGGAACCTCCAAATGGAAATTCCTGTTCTGGGTGGGATGAAATACTCTGTAGGTGCTGCCTTCACTGTGGAAAGCGGGAGCTTAGGGTGAAAACAACCCTAACTTTACTGCCTCAAAGGCCTAAAAGCTAAGCAGGTTGAACTGACATCTTGACTGTGCTCCTTTTACCCCTTACCAGAGGCAGAGAGTTTTGGTCAAGGAGGTGTTAAAGCTTTTGCATGGCTGTTTGTATAGAGGTTTATTGTTTCTTGGAAGGTACAGTCCGCATGAGGGATGTACTCCTCTCTCACTACAGGAGGAGTTAGATCAGTTTTATTTTGGAAGGGCCAGGGCTGAATATTCTTTCTGTGTGGCCTGTGTGCCTTGTAATAACAAGATTTCTTGTTGTTACAATTCTCATTGCAATTTAAGACTAATACTTGTATCCTAAATTTCACCAAGGCCAGCGTGAATGAGTAATAATCCCATTAAAGAATTCAGGAACTAGCCAAGAGTCACTACTTGTATTTGTTAACAAAACTGAACCAGAGGTGGGGATTTCATTCCTTTGCTTGCACTTTCTGGCTTTGATCAGGGAGAAGCTCCATGCCTGCCAACATTTCTAGTGGCTTCAGGAACACCAGCAGAACCATCCATGAGGCCATGGGCACGCAACAAATGTTATTCTGTGAAAATCACCCCAAATTCTCCTGTCAAACAGTGATTGGAAAATGTGAGCTGAGAAACCGCAAGACCAGGTGCACGCGAAGAAAGTAGGTTAGGAATCATGCGTGCCAGACAGTAATCCAGGCTGCACTCCCCTCAGGGCATATTCTTCTAGATCCACAGCTTGTTTCACAGGGCAGGAAAATGATGGAGAAGAGTGATCTCTGCAGATCATCTCTTCTTCCTATTGTGTGGATGCATGTGAAGGGAACAGGCTGGGGTGAGGGTGGGGCTCAGGCTCTGGTGTTACCTCCATGCCAGCCCCCTGGCTCTGAGAGGACAAGGACCCTACATGGGTCCATGCAGACGATGAACTGCAGAGGTGTCTTTGAGCAAGGGAAAAATCAGGAAGGAAACGGCAGCCCAAGAAAAGGCTGTGCTCCAGCAGCATCTTGGCCGTGGGGCAGGGCATCGCTGAGCCTGGTGACAAATTCTGTCAGTCTCACTGACAGCACCTGGGCAGAGGGGAATTATGGAAGGAGAACAAACATGGAAATGTGAAGGAATGCTGAGATAAATTTTGAAATTTGTTTTCTAGGGCAGAATGGTATCTTTGACTATATCCTAGACCTTTAAGCTACACGAGGGTTTGCAGGGAGAACTGCACTTTTCAGAGTTTTTAATTGAATGACTTTATGTGTTTTTAGGACTATCACACTCAGTTTGGCAACAAGCAGTGAAATACCCTCCCTTCAGGGCTCAGGCCCAGCTGCCTGGCTATGGAGGGTGCTGGCACACCGTTTCTCAGGAAAGCAAAATCAGTGTGGCCAAAATCCTCTGCCTTTTCCTGGATGAATGGAATGAAAAACATAAATGAAAAATGCGAGAGTCCTGTGAAAGCAGGCATCAGTGTTTAAATTGGTAAATCTTATGGCATCTCTTCAATATAAAATGAAGGCAATACGTGAGTAACAACTTACACGTCACAGACTGCATGCTTTTGGTACATCCTAGTGGGTCACAGAACAGACACCTTCATCTGCAATATGAACGTATCTCATGCAGAAGTACAGGTGTCAGAGATGATCAGTCACCCTGACTCAAGGATTTCTTGCTGGCCTGGATGCATGTGCCCTACCTGTAGCTTTCCTCTCTAAAACAAGACTGCAAGGTGTGAAATTGGGGTTTACTGAATTCAGAGCTGAACGTCCACTGATTTCACTCAAACACAGGCTATCCCCATATGACACTAGAGTCCCAGCTTGAGTGTTTTCTTTCTGACATTGCATAATGCCAGGGCATTTTATTTTTTCCAAGATGGATATATTGCCTGGCAGTTCCAGCTGACGCAAGATAGGTTACAACAGCAATACAGCCTAGGAGCCTGAGCAAAGGACCTAATGAAAAGTCTCTTTTCCTGTGGTTTTCTCCAGGGAGGATTCTCCGGTGTCTACTGTTGTGGCTGAGCTCACTTTTCAGCCTTTCTTTTCAAGTGGGATTTAAATCTTGTTCTCCATTCCTTTACTCACCCACCTTCCTTTCCTCAAAAGGAAACCTGTAACAAATTAATGTCTTTGAGGTCTATATTTTGTGCAATTTTGTTGAAACTGGCTAGCATTCAAACTTTATTGGAATTGACAGTTAATGGAATTGCATAAGCTCTATTTCCTTAGGAAACCAGCCTTTAAAAGATCAGAGCATGCTATGAGCACTCCTTTATCCTTGCAATGTCCCAAGCTCTAACATTTAAACCTCGCCTATTGTTATGTAAGCCAACATATAGTTTTAGTCAATTATAGGATGTGATTAATCTAATCTATTTTAGACATAGGAATAGGATGAAATAAATTGCACCCAACTGTATCTGTTTCTCTCCACTGACTGCAAACAGGGCTGGTGGGGCCGGACAATGGAGTTTTCTGCATCAAGTGAACCCTTTAGGCTCCCACTTAGTCAATGAGGTCAGCATAGCCAACAGAGGTTGGCCTGCAATTCATTTCACCAGAGACTTCTGTTTTAGGCTGAATCACACCCTACACTTTATTGACTACATTGATGAAATGCACCTTAAGTCATTTAGTTCACATGCAGACATCTACAAAAAGGGTACCTAGATAAAGAAGGATTCTCCTTCATGCACTCTTAAATTTCTGATATAGGTAAGGACCAGTCCCTCTGTCACATTATTTGTATACTATCAGACCTTGATAGCATCAGACCTTCTGCCTTAGTACTAAAAAACTCCCCTCTGTGAGTAGGAGAAATACCATATGAAAAAATCACATTTTGCAAATCCATTCTCTATGGGCAGTGTTTCAGTTTCATTCTGGGATCATTGATTTGCTAGCTTTGAGCTGTTTTCTTCATCAAGCCCAGAGGATAAGCTTTTTTTTTTTTTTTTTTCCCCACTGCATTTTTTTCTCTTCTATGGCTAATGCTCGCTTATTCTACTTCAAATCTTATGTAAAGCTTTTATGAAGAATACATCTGTGACATGCTCTTTGGCTTGTTTTTTTGGAAAAATATGAATAAACTAGAATAAAATGGAAGATTGTCAGTGTCTTTTGCAGATTATCTGTGTTCCAGCTCTACTCACAGGAAAATGCAAAGTCGATTAAAACCCACCAAGTGTAATAAATATGTTTTTTGATCCTGTCAGCATGGCTAAAGATGAAAGCTAATGGCAAATCCATAATAAAGTGAAACAGATCAAATGATCTATCTATAAACTTGCATTCATGACAGATAAATGCTCTTATTATCTTCAGAGCATGCCTTGGTTAGTCTAGCATGAGCTTGGTGAACTCACTTGGTACTCTACAGTTAGGGTACTCGCATGTAGGAAGTTTTCTTTTTACAATAGGATTGCAAATGCTAGAAGTTCCATTTTTCCAGTCTGCCAACTGTTCTCTTCATTGATTACTGCTCAGCTCAATCCCTCAGCAGCTCTTAGACGTAGCCCACTCCTTATTCCCAGCTGCAATCTCCTTGTGTTTGTCTTCCAAGCCTTCCCCCTCCTCATGCTAGCAGTCTTTTTCTCCCAAGTTATTTGTACAGTGCAAGGCATGTTTTTTTCTTTCTTTCTACCTGACTGGGCTTACAACGAAGAGACTCTTCTGGTGGCCAGCCCTACCATAGCTGGATGTTAACAATTGCAGTAAAATCCTGGCTTTGCTTCTGTGCTTTTGTCATTCTTTGCATGGATAAGCTGGTCCCAAGCAGACACAGCGAAGCAATGCAGCCTCCTTCTCTGTTGTGTGGGATTATTCTGGATGGCACTAGAAGCACAGAAAAGCTCAAGTGTTTTCATCGAGCACAGACTCTTTAAAGGCTTCAGCTACTTGTCTCTTAAGAAGTTTTTCCTGAGTATGTGTAAGTGGTGATTATGTTGAAGGGCTGGTAACAGCCTAGCTTCAGGATATTCTCAGAGGTTTAGAAAAAATCTTGACCAAATGACTCTTGTGCTCACTCTCAGTGTCCTGCTTCAGAGCGTAAGCAGCAGCAATTGCTTCCCAAAGAAAAGCTTGCTAGAATTTTTTACACGGCAAAGCAGCAGTCCTTCCATCTCCATTTTTATCTCTTACAAAATACCTGGGTGAAACTTTCTCACCCTCAGCCCACTCTCAGGTCACCTTAACCTGAGCATCAAGCAGAGCACACCCTGCATTTCCACTCAAACAGGGCTCGAGAGCGCTACACTTTGGGAGGTGTTTGACAAATCTAGCAACAGGCACCACTGAAAGGGTCTCTTACACGGAGAGAAAACTCCTATGTTTTTCAAGATGAATTCAAGGATTTGTGTCAGTTGCTAAATCCATATCTGTTAGTCAACACGAGACCTCTGACTGGCTGCACCAGTTCACCCACTCAGAAGCATAATAGACGTGAACTGTTAGCTCTCTTGTACCAACAGACTGGTTTGAGCTAGAACTGTAACCATGGGGAATAAAAAACTGTGGCATATAATGACCAAATTAAGTACTGGTGAAAGCAACTCCATTTGTGTCAATCATAGTTATCTCATTGATGGATCTGGCCCATTGCTGACATTAAAAACTTTTTGTTCTCTTGTTCCAGCTGTTTTCAGAATTATTAATTAATCCTGAATTAATATTTTGTGCTTAAACAGAATCTTAGGAGCTTATTTAGAACCACTAAAAATCTTAAATTAAATATGAATGTAATGTGGGAAGACATAGAAATGAAAGACTCATAATTTTTCAAGTGGAAAAATTAAATTCCTCCTATTTCCCTCTCTTATTTGATGGATCTAGTACAAAGTGTATAGAATTTGAATAAGTGTAGTAAGAATATTGGAAAGCTTTAGCAGATATCTGCACAAGATGTGGAGCTGGATCTTGTCCTCAGGTATATGGACACACCTGCATTCACTGCCTGGGACAGCAGTTTACCTGACACAGATGCACCTGAACTAATCAGTGTTGCCAGACGCATGCTGGTGCCCCTGAGTGACTGCTGCAGGTGTGGGTAAGCCCTCAATGTAAGAATATTGAGTAAAGGAACAAACAGATCTGCAAAATGAGTACGTGGACCATATTAACACGATGATTAGAGGTCCATATCGATACATTAACTCATTATTTTCACTGCTGATAGAAGGTGAAAACTTTCTCCATTGATACTTCAAGGTCAACAGGAATAACTTACAGATTTGTTCCTGTTTATCTGTTGCATTTCAGGAGCCATAGAGGAGAAATTAAAAACTCATCAGCTGGCCAGCATGGAGGCTTGGAGCTTTGCTGCTTTTGACTGTTAAGCCTGCTATTTCAGATAACCCATTTTCAACTCCTAGATCTGCTGATCAAACCAACGTGCTGATGTTTGGTTGGAAGCAATACAGTTCCAGGCAGGGTCAGCAATTTATAGAATTTCCATCAGCCTAAGAGTCACCAATGAGCATATACACATATGTCTGCATGTGGGCTTTCTGGCTTTTTCAGCATTCAGGAAACAATTGTGGGAGAGTGTTAGCTGTGCTTTAGTGCACACAAGTCTAAAGTAGTGGCATGATCTTCATGCAGGGACTATTTAGCACCCCTGGCAGCTCAGCAAGGCAACAGGGAAGTAAACCTGCAGCACACCTCATTTTTCTTTTGGTTACTTCTCTGTTTTGATCACCTAACCCTTACACTCAGAAATATTTTTTCATTAAGTTGTGAACAGCTTTCTCCTTTTCCCTAGCTGAACTAATAAACAAGAATATTTTGTACTTCTCCACCATGTACAAATCCCTTTATGACCAGGGATAAGTGCCATCCCTGTATTTTACTATTGAGAAGCTGTGGAGAAAGCAAAGTATGGCATGAATCAATGTCAGAAGAAGCAAAGATCTCTTCTTTCCCAGTGCCAGGAACTAACTTGCTGAGATCATCAGTGTCTAAGAACAATGAAGAGAACAAGAAGCTAGAGGCAGTGTGGTATTACCTTCAGTACAGCCCAGTCCATGCACATGAAGAAGTGGTTCCTGATATAAGACTGATATGGCTGCAAAAAGCAGACACTGTTTAGGGTACCAAAATTCTTTTTCAGGTCTTCATTATCCAAAGCTTATTTGTTTTTTCCTCAGAAACGTTAATTGAATTCCCATTTCTCTTTACAAATGTTGCCTCACTTAAACTAGACCACTATGACCACAGCACTAACCCTTTACAAAGCTGTTTGTCCAGAAAGGTGATGAATTTCGATGGGGAAGTGACTGCATAGCCAGTAGCAGAACCAAGAGAACAGAGCTCTACAATATTATTCAGAATCACTCAAAGTGCCCTGAATACTTGTGTGTGTGTTTATGAGAAGAAGAAAATCCTGGCTTTTTCTATGAAGATGTCCTTCAGAATTTTTTGACTTTATGACAGTATCTAATTTAAAGACTGACTTCCCCAAATCTCTGAGGAAAACTCATGTACACCCTTATTTCCTGCAGTGAACTCATTAAAATCCATGAGAATTCTTTTATTGGCTTTGGGCTCACAATGTAATATACAAATCCCCTTCCATTTGTTGGAAAGACTCCAGTGCGGTAAGTAAAACAGTGCAGTGTAACTTGGTTCCAGTTTCATCTCTGTCTTTGGCACGCCTCTTGGTACCTATATAAAATAGGGATATTTCTTTCTGACTTTGCAGTTGTGTCCTAAGGATTAAGGCTTGAAATGTGCTACACACTCCTTCAGTGAACAGTAGTCTAGACAGTGAGTACACTCTGTTCTTCTTGGCATGGAGGTAAATTAGGTATGCCTCTGATGGCAGCAGAAATTTGGCCCCATTGTGTAGCAACATGAATCCTGTCTTCTCCAGGCTTTAGCCAGATTTCATTCAGCTGGAAACATGCCTCAACCTAACTTTAACATTGTGACGTATCTTGCAAGGAAAGATTTTTTTTTTCTGGGCTGTGAGAGAGTGTATTGATAGGCTGAGCAGGAACTAGGTGCACAAGCTCTGGCAAAACAGGAGAGATGCTCCAAAGGATTGTATCACCTGCACCCCTTGAAAGGTTTGATGGAAGAACAGTTGAGCAAGGCATGCGGGGTCACCTCTGCTGCTAGCATGTAGAGGAAAAGTCATTAGCTAGCCATCCTCCTTCCTGGGCAGATGCAAGTTCCTTAGGAAAATCCCATGGGATTTTCAGAACATCTGGGTCTGGCTCCTGCTGCAAAGTGCTTTCTGGAGAGCCTTTCCAAGGATTGTGGGGGAGTGTAAGGCAGCCAACTGAAATATAAGGGTGTAAATCACCTCTACTGAGTTGACTCTAAATTATCCTGGGATAGAGCCATGGCTGTAGACAGGCAGAATGTAGGCAGTGGTGCTTGGCAGGCTGACACTGCTTTCTGAAGCCAGCCTTTATCTTGCAGCCATAAGTGGGGTATTGCTGGGAAGTCCTCCTTGCTGTACTGAAAATAGCCAGCCTTAGCTTGGGGTGCAGTCCACAAAGTGCTGAAGAATCCACATGCCAAGGGAGCCTTCTCCCCAAACAGCCCCGAGTCTATGACCCTATATCATGACAAGCCTCAGCTAAGACCTCAGCACACACCAGTCTGGAAAACACTAGTTGTTATTGGTATTAATTACTCATTATTTCAGTATTATTTAATAAGTGACTTACAGCTATGTTCACATTACAGTCCCCTTACTCCAACACTTACACACACTCAAAAGGCAGATTATAAATACATATAATACTTCCATAAATGCAAATGCTTTTGGTTTTCAGTGTTTACTTGCTTGACTGGAGCATTCCACTTGAGCCTCATATGCTAGTTACAACAGATTGCAAAGAGGGATTCATGCCTGGGTAAAGATAGTTTGCTTGCTTTACAACACCAAGATAAATGCCGGTCTGAAGCACCATCATGAGGTCAATTAGGTCTAAGATTTTAAACGCCCAAAGATTTATAATTCCATTTTGACAGCCCCTCTGCTCCTCCTCCCCTTTCCCCCACCAATAAGACTCATTTAAAGCTTTAAAATATGGGAAGCAGAAAAGGAGTCATTAATTTTACTTACACAACAGCATTCACACTTGTAAGGTTTTGACAGCTTCACTAAACCCGAAGGAATTCAGACAGCTAGAGCAAATGAATGCATACCAATTCTCATATTGAAAGGAGGTAGTTTTCAGGGCTGAACACGAATTTTCTTCCTGCAGGAAGCTGACAGTGATGAGAGTATGTAGGATGTTTTACTGCTGCATTCACATGATGTTAGTTAATATTTTTTTCTCTCTTGTTCAGCATATTCTCTTTGCATTTCTGAGATCAATAGAACTGCATCAAGTCAACAGGTTATTTCAATATTTCTTAGGATGCTCTGCCCTTACCACTGTACTTAGCACCTATTGATTTTGGTAAAGCAAATAGACTCCTTAAAAGTTCTATTTGCTACTTAAAAAGTTCAGTTGTTGACTGTGTCTTTTTGGGCATAAGGAATGCAATTGGAGAAAGCTAAACATGTATGCATGGTGCTGAAAGCTTCTGGAAACAAATACTGCAGGATTTTGGTTTTTTATCACTGCCATGATTTTGGATGGAAATTGGAAAACTTGCAACGAATTCATAATAGGCCGTTGCATTTCCATCTGAGACAGAAGGAACGTGCTTACTTCTTCAGAAGGGAAGACAGATGAAGGCAGGCAAGCTGCAGAATAAAACAAGAATTAAGTGGTAGCCGCTTGCTGATCATTGTTCTGCTATCTGCCCATTATCTGTCTGGATGTAGGTAGTAGATACCACAAGAATTTAAATAAACCCCATTACTCACACTCACTTACAGACATGATGACAGGAGTTGCTTGACAGGAAACTTGGATGTAATTGAGCCTGTTGCTGTGTTGATTCTCCTCCAGCAAAATCCTCTACCTGTGCAGGAATATTTTAAGACCCCACTAAATTTGCAGTGGTGACAGAGTGTTAGGGCTTTTCAGTTATTTGTTTTTTGTATCATTATTGGGTCTCTACAATAACAGATGGTGAAATCTCTCCTGAGTAAGCCAGATGCCAGTGCTTTTTCTTACAGGATGTCATGCAAAAGCACTAACAGCTTGGCTCCTATTAGTACTAGAAACTGATGGGCTTGCTCCAGTGCCTGTTAAAGTTCCTGGGTGTCTTTGGTTCAGCTCCTTGACACATTTGAATGAGGCAGGACATCTGCTTTAAACACTTTTTTACTATTCCCAGAGTTTCTGTTGGGCATGCTCTTAAACAAGCTAATAATCTCTCTTTAAACAACACTTTCTTTTTATACTAGCAGACTCCCTTATGTGCGAGTGTAAGGTAAGGGCAGTTTGCAGGCAGGTGTAAAACACCAATTTGTTTTTCCTTCTTGAACGAGGGACTGCTTGTTTCTGAGATGTCCATTGACGGTGGTTTGCGTTTACAGGCAGCAAACACCTGTAAGTATACAGTTGACAGAGATTAGATGGGTGACACTCATCTTTATAAGGCTTGTCTTTCCTTGGTCCTTTCCCTGTGTCTCTTGCTGTGTCTTATTGAAGGAGCATGGCTTGATGGTTATAAAGGGATATTTTGAACTATTTCATGATCCTAGAGCTGTCTTAATTGACTCTTTTCTGTCATCAGGGTTAACTTATGAGATGATGATCAGGAAATCTCAACTACATTCACAGTTCTGTGTCAAGCGTGACTGTAGGCACATTTCTCCATCCCTGTGAGTCCCATATTCCCCACTGGTGGTAAGAGACACATTGGAGTCCTTTCATCACACTGATGGGCTATAAGAGTAAGTTTGGGTGTATTTATAAAGTCCATAAATCCAGATTTTCTTCTACTTATATCTACCTGCATTTCATGTTAAAATTCTTATTTTCAAGCATACATATCAATTTATAATCACTTGTTTCATGAAATTATTTTTTGACTGATGGATCAAAAAGTTTTAGAAGGTACATTGCTTAGAACACAATGGTGAATTGTAAAAAATAGCAGCATTTGGCAGCTAGTTGGGGGGTGGGGGGGGAAATGAGTGGATAAACGTGTTTGAGAAGCACTTGTAACAAAAGTCCTAAGCCACTGGCTCTTGCTTCACAGTGCTCAAATGTGTCACTGTGCATGCACAGAGCAAAAATCAGGAGCCCTAGAAGAGAAGCCAGATTGGTGGCACACTAAGCGGAGGGTGCCTGCAGCTGGTGGGGAGGGACAAGATGCCAGCTGAGTTAGTCCCAATATGCCTTCCTTTGAGCTGTAGGGATGTGGATGGAGGCACTTCTGCATCCTTGTAGTCCATGGTATTGGTCACTCTCTGCATGTATTCTCTCCTCTCCAAAAAGTTTGTATGTACTTCACTTGCTCCTTCTCAGACACCAGCAGAGAAGGAAGAACCGATGGTCATCTCCAAAGAGGGTTTTTCATTGCTGGAACTCTGGTCTGAACATGTCCCAGACTGGGGACCAGGTTTGAGTCTTTCTTTTGCACTTAAAGTAAAAGGCAGATGAGTGCTTCTCATCCCCTCCCCGATTCCTCAGATTAGATACTAGACTTTATGACAAATATTGTAGTTTAAGCATTGTGTAAGTATAACTAGGGAGTCCTAACAAGATAAAACACTCACTGAAGTAGGCTTTATATACATGCCAAGAGGGGGTCCCTCCCTCTTTGTCTCTGGGACTGTCTGTGTTGGGTAACAGTCCATAGCTGGCAACAGGCACTGAGTGACACAGCAGCCATAGGGACTAGATACCTGCAAACTTGGTATCACCCTAGTTATGTACAGACCTTCTCAGGTCTGGGCTTTCATTACTCTAGTCCCCTTTGTTTTTCAGAGAGAAAAAACCTGAATTTATTGATTTTGGCATTTTTCTTGAGAGAGGAGACAGATAACAGAGGGACAGAGGAAAGAAAGGAATAAATATTAAATGTCTTAAAAGAGAGTTAATTTCTTTAGACAGTTGCCTGTACAGTTTTCAAATTTACTGGGAAGGAAATCATGCTCAGCAATTGTCACTGCCTCTCAGAGAAGTGCTGCATCTATTTGAAGGTACATATTGTGTCAAAGCTCAGACATGACATACAACGACTGAAATAATTTTGGATGCTCGATTTAAAGGAATTGAGACTAAATTTCCAAGTGCTGCAGACAGTTTCTGTACATAAAACTCTCTTTGAGTATAAAGGGGATTTTTCAAAAGCATTAAAAATCTGTTTTACCTTCTGTCACAGAGTTAATTCTGCATTCTCTTGATCATCCAAATAGCCTCTTCATCACATCTGACCCAGTTTGGCTACAATTGTCTTTGCAACTAGGATGGGTCATGGGCCACTCTCTGGCCCAGATACCATCCAGCACAGCTACAGCTGCGTTGTTCCCTTACAGCTAAAATCTCCGGCACTCCAGAATGGTATGGTCACAACCCAGGGGTCTGTTGGGAATGCAGTGGGGGCTGAGACAGTCTCCAGCCTCTTCTGAGGAGTTGTTTTGGGAGAGTTATCTTAGTCAAAACTCAAGGGCCAGGGACTCAGTTAACAATTAAGTGATATGGATGATCATATTCTGGTGTTTGTCACTGTTTAAGAGCTGTAGTTGCAACCTTCAAGCTCCTTTGTCTTGAATATGTATGACTGTGCACAGTCCTTCAGACAAGGAGTTTTACACTAGTGTCAATAGCTATGTCTAGTCTCATAAATTAAATTTACGTGGGATCATTCTCTGGCAATGAGATCATTATGCCCACCGTGGTGCGCACCCACACAGCTATTCTCTCCCAGCCTCTTCAGGGTGCCCACACTGAAAATGTGTGTGGTGAATGGTCCCTGCTATGTGCTGAAGTCCCAAGCCATATCTAAGACTTATTTGGGACATTGTCATGTCCCAAAAGAACTTCATGACTTAGGTCAGAACTCATGTCAGGGACCATTCCAGCAATCAGATTGTGTTGTCTAGGACTTCTCATTGGCACTGTTTAGCTTATTAGTAATGCACAAAGACAGCCCTCACTACTTCTGCTAGAGCAACCTTGCCTGATGCATCCTGGCACTGAATTTGCTTTGCTAATAGCTGCATCACAATTGTTCCCAGGCATCCTCTCCTGGATGAGAAAACTTGTGTGTCTCTTCCTAAGCTTCCAGGTGCTAACAGAAATCCCTTATACTTTCCTAAAGCTGAAAGCTCCTTTGCTGAAAACAAAAGAGGAGACTTCTTGGGTGCATGGCAGCACTCAGTCAGTGAATACCACTTCCAGGGTGTAGACAGAAAGAGTATTTTCTCTAGATGCAAGGTAGTGTTTGTGCCATTGCACAGGACCATTTAAAACTTGAGTACAATCCATGGTATTATTGTGAGAATAATAATTTAAATAGGTAGGAATAGGTGCAGAAAATTACTACTGCAAAAACAAAGGGACTGGTAAGCCTGTTTTGAGGGAGGAGAGCAATGTGGCTTCATTTATTTAGCTGAGTAAAAGGAAAGCTAGAGTTTTTGACAGCTCTGTGTAGACACCTCAGGGGGCTGAGTACTCGGGAGGGAGGAGACTAAAAGACATTTCTGGCACAAGAACAAGTTGCTACAACCTGGTCCTGAATAAACAGACATTGGAAATTATAAAGAAATTCTCTAAACAGCAGAGGAATTAAATTTTGGAAAAGCCTTCCAACAGCAGGAATAACAGCCAAAACCCCCAAATTTAGGAGGGAGCTTAAGAAATCCATAGAAGGGATCATATGACCCAATGGCTCATGACAGCAGGAACTGAACTCAGTGACCAAAGAGGTCCCTTCAAGTCCTATCTCTGATGATCTGAAAAGTATCTAAGGAGACCATGTCCTACTGATCTGCAATGACAGAGAATGTGGAGACTGAGTCTCAGTCTGTCCGGAGCTAAACACAGGATGATGTCCTTAAGCAACAGTCCTGCCATTCCATATTATAGCAAAAAACCCCAGGAATAGCTTCTGCAGGGACACACACTGTAACTCGATGTAACACAGTTAGGGAAGAGTGGACAGAAAGAGTTATTTTTCCTAACCTGTGTTTGCAGTATCTTTCATCCTGGGTATATGATAAGCATGAAAACTAAATAGGCAGATACGTAGATATAAATTCTAAATCCATCAGATCTTAAATTCAAGAGTGGCTGTTTTGTGTCCTAAATTCTGAGTTCTGCTTAATTCTTGCAGCACATAAGGCATGTAAAACCCACCCACTCACTACTTCAGAGCCATTTTTCTTCATCTAAATGAAATTTCCTTAGTTCCATTCATCTTTCCAGCTCATTCAACAGGTCTCTCTGCAGCAGTGAAGGGAAGCATGTTTCAATGTGCTAATCCAGCTCCGAGATGGATTAATTGACTCGCAGGCCCCTCTGATCACTAGCCAGATGTCTCTCCCCAGCTGGCAAGCTTTACTAATTTTGTTCTTGTTGTTGTTGTTGTTAATTCTGGGTTTCCAGCCAGCGGGGGCCCTTCTCTACTCAACCAAGGGCAACATGCCCTCTACTGACATTTTGTATTCTTTGGCCTGCTTTCCCTCAGGCAAAGATATTCAGCTATAAACCTCCTCTCCTGGCACTTTTTCATCTGGCCTGTGGCCCCTGGAGGGAAGCCTCCTGGTGCAGTTGCACTTGTGTGTCTGGCATGTTGGGCCACCGCAGAACAGCACCGTGCATGCTCAGGGTGGCTGAGGGAGGCATAGCGGGCCTGCAGGGCTGGTTTCAAGAAGTGGTCCAAAATTTCAGGTCTGTGCATTGAATTTTTGGGAAGAAAAAGAGACTCATTACATGAGGTAGAAGCATTTCCCCTACCAGGCTGGGTGCTTTGAAATGTCATGAAAGCAAACTCTCAAGGGTGCTTAGGAGGGCTGAGCATGAATAGACCTGTCAGGACACCAAATCAAGAAGCAATGTAAAATGCGACAGTTTGAAGATGGGATGTGTGAGTGCTTTAGGCTCCACTCCTGATTCTCTCATTGGCCCTGATGTCTTGAACAAGACACTTCACTTCTCTGGTACCTCTATTTTCTCATGCCTAACAGAGGTTAGTGATAACATTTTTTTTTAAGATACCTGCAAATGACCAAGACACTGTGCGAACGAAGTATTTTCAGTGTGAAGGCTTCTGCAGTGACTTGCAGTGATTTGGCTAAAACCATGTTGCTGTCAAATGGAAAGCTGTTGGTTTTGGCCAGACTGCAGAACACTGTGAGTTTTCCCAATGTCTTGGGTCATTACTGTGATTACATTGAGTAGAAACTTAATCTACAAGAATTCATCTGGATGGTGCAACCTTTGTTCAACTCAGCAGTGACTCCCTACCATAAATTAGAGGGGTAAGTGGTCAATGAGGGAGGACAGCTGAGAGTACTGGCAGCAGTAGGGATATTTGAAGACACGTACTATTTAACACCAAGACCCTGGAGTCCATCTATGCATATAACTGAACCATCATTATGGTTTCTTAATTACAAAGGTGGGACCCTGGTTTTCTAGTTTCTTGCTAATGGGGGTCATTTACTGCAAGCTGAAAAAAAAAAAAAAAAAAAGGATTATATGAATCGTCTCCTTTTTCCTTTCCTTTCCTTTCCTTTCCTTTCCTTTCCTTTCCTTTCCTTTCCTTTCCTTTCCTTTCCTTTCCTTTCCTTTCCTTTCCCTTTCCTTTCCTTTCCTTTCCTTTCCTTTCCTTTCCTTTCCTTTCCTTTCCTTTCCTTTCCTTTCCTTTCCTTTCCTTTCCTTTCCTTTCCTTTCCTTTCCTTTCCTTTCCTTTCCTTTCCTTTCCTTTCCTTTCCTTTCCTTTCCTTTCCTTTCCTTTCCTTTCCTTTCCTTTCCTTTCCTTTCCCTTCCCTTCCCTTCCCTTCCCTTCCCCCTTCCCCCTTCCCCTTCCCCCTTCCCTGCCCCCTCCCCTCCCCTGCCCCCACCCCTGCCCCTGCCCTTATAATGAGCTAACAGAAAGCTGTTCCCCAGAGAAAATAAAAAAACCTGACCAAACACTTATTGACTGCACACTTGGTTTTCTTTCATTAGAAAAGAAGTGGGAAACTATTTTTTTCATTACAAGATCAAGAAGAGCACAGTGTGAGGAGAGAGAAGTGAGAAGTTCATCTGAGGTGTGAACACAAGAGTTCTGTGTTTGCTATGGACAGAACAGTCCCCACTCCAACTCAAAATGAGGAGGAGGTAATTTGTTCAACATCAGAGCAGCAGCCTACAGTTCATAGGGATGCAAATAAGAAGAACATCTCACTCTTGTAATCTAGCATCTCGGGTCTTTTTTAGCATAGATACGTGCCTTGTATAAATCTCATTGCTATTTTCTTCCCACATTAGGCATAGCCCCGGGGAAGTTGTTTTACAGCTAACTTAAGGCTTTGACCTTTGATCACTGTACCCTGGGTTCTCACAGCCCCGAAAACAAGTGTCTGAAAAAATGAAATGTGAACAACATGCACCACCAATATCAATTACTGTGTTGTTATGTGGTAAATTTTCCCCATGGGGGGTGAGCAGTTCACTTGATGCATTTGGCGAAGGGTTTGATTCTTCGCCCCACTGGCAGTGCTGTGATGCTGACACCTCTCTGTACACTTCGGTGGGGTGCAGAGCGGAGTAAGGGAGCGCAGAGTCGGACCCAAAGCCTCTGCGAGTGCAGAGAAAAGCAATCTCTGTCAAGGGAGGGTTTATGCAGTCTGAACAGCAAGCTGCGATCTTTGAAGAAAAGACTTCAAAGAAATAAGGAGAAGAGAAACAATGTCTAATCTTCATACAAATGTGCTCAGGGGTCTCTGAAACTCAGAAACTTCCAAGATTTAAGAATTAATTATCACTTGCCAGAAGCAAGCTTTATTCACAGGTAACGGTTACATCAATCTGAATCCTTTAGGTGTAAAATTCGTTGAATTATATCAAACTGATTAAAGCTCAGTAAATCACCATATTTCCCTTTGGTCTACTTGCACATTTTCCAGATGTTTGATGTTATCCTTCACATTGTTTATGTGGGATATATGACAGCAGCTCCTAAAATTTCATATTTCAAAGGAAATACACTTGGAAATATTTCAGTATGAAAATTGTGACTTGCAGGTTCACATTAAAACATGCAACAAAGTGGTCTGGCTTCTCAGTTCCTGTAGAGCAACGCAGCCCTGTTGTCTTCTATTTACTGCAGCAAAAGGCAAGAATCTAAATCATTTGTCAGCTCCACAGCTGTATAAATAACAAGGAGTACTGTGAATGACTAAAAGCAGAGCACTGCTGTTCCAATTCCTCTTAGAACGGTGTGTGTAAAATGTCCCTCAGGCCAGCTGAGGTCTTCAGGATATCTCAACACCTCACAGACTTTATTGTATTTGTCCTTGCAATACAATTTTGAGTAAGCACTCCTGTTATATCCATTTTACACCTGAATTTTGATACCTAAGGAGGTAATATGACCCATGGTTGCAGGGCAAGTTAATGGTGAAATCAAGAATTAAACATTTTTAAGTATCTGGAGGACTCAGTTATGTGATGGAGTTATTGTGCTCGAGAAAGCAAACAATTTATTGTGAATACCTGATGAGAGACATACTCAGGCTACAGTAACATGTAGTTTAAATACTGCAATTAACTAGAAGCTGAAGATGTGAACCCAGCTGGCTGGTGTGGCTCAGCTGCTGCACAGAAACACATTAAACTGCAATAACGTGATTGTGTATCCCAGTCCTTTCTTCTATAAAGCACTATCTGTCTTTCATCTTTAAGACTTCAGGGAAAACGGGTGCTGCAGAAGCTCATGAGAGAGCTGCACCACTGCAGGGAACCAGTTCCCTGACACGAGCAATGGTCTTCATACCCAGAGCAGCTATATCTGATAATACAATTTAAAAAAATGTCTCTCTCAAAATGTCAGTAAGCCAAGTCACCTGTACAGAAGAGAAGGGGAATGAAAGACAGAGACCAGGACAAATGCAGCCACTTTGAAAGAGTGAATCTTTCTGGCAGGATTGCAATTGCTTCATTTTGTGATTGTAGCCATATGGCTTTTGAGGTTGGGTGGAATTTGCCCTGATATTTGCCCACCAGCAGCCAGAAGGCATCTGCGGCTGTAGTCTCCCCACACATATGAATACTTTGCATCCTGACAATAAGCAGACTCAAGCACTGTCCACCGCCAGCATTGCCAAAGATGTGGCAAATGTGGGTCTGCTGCTGCTTGAGAGTTACCTGCCATCACCAAGGAGCTAAGTAACACAGAGACATTACATTATCGCTCCTTAGCATCCAGAAGGATACAAAGGACAGGGTTTGACCCTGGTGTTGCATTACAGGTGGGGCTGTGGGTGTTTGTTTTCAAAGGAAAATTTCTCCTGCAAACATTCAAAAAAGTCCCAGGCAGTCTCCTCTCGCTGACTGTTGCAGCTCCCAAGACAACAAAACCAAAGGTAACTGCTGCTGCCTCTCCCTCCAGACGGGAAATGTGGATATGTCAAGTATTTGTTTTACTGTGGATAGTTGACACAGCTTGTGAGAAATTATTCTGGGAGGAAAGAAAACATCCCAAACTCCTCCGCTTCTTTGCCCCCGGCTCCTTTCAGCTCTGCTGGCTGCTCTGAATCACCCCACCAGGAATGTCCCCTGCCCAGCGCAGGGTCCCCCACCCCTTCCTGCAGCCACCCCCTCCTGCCCGAGCAGGGCACCGAGGGGTGCACACCGAGCCAGCCTCAGCAGCTGGGAAGGGGTCCAGCGACCCCGGTGTCAGCAGGGCTGAGCTGCCATCCCACAGCCCAGATGGGGTAAATCCAGCAGACTTTGGCCCCCAGCGACTTCGTACCAAAACAGGCAACTGGTACGGAGCTATTTTTGCCCGGTGGGTGATATTTGCTGTGTTGTAAGGTTTTGGTGGTGTCACTTATCACATGCCGGTTATAATGCGTTGCCTGAGGCATAATTAAATTCAAAGGGCATATCTGTGCTAAAAGGGAGGGTTGCAATTTGTTGATGTTAGGATTTTTCATTAAAAACCAATCAGTTTTTTCGACTGGCAGGAACAATGGTTACACAACAAAAATGCTATTAAAAAAAGAGAAGGCAAAGGCTTTTCTTTCTTTCTTTCTTTCTTTTTTTCTTTTTTCTAACAACTACCTGCCTGACATTTCCACATTGACTTGGAATAAAGCCCAGCATTTAAAAATAATGGGATTGTAACAGCAAGAAAAAGCAAAGAGAAGAGCCTTGAGGTTAAGAAAGGTCTGGCAGGTGACAGGTGTAGCTTCTATATATGTATAGATATGCCTTTGTGCACACAAATATCTGTATTTATACATGTGTGTGTATGTATGTGTTTCACCTCCAGATGAGAAATTTGCCTTCGCTGCTGAAGTTAATTAGTTCTCATAATACCCATGGAAGCAGACATTAGTATCATCCTTATCTGCAGATAAGGAGGTAGGAAAGAGCATGGAGAGAAGGAAGCACAGAGAGATTAAGGGATTTCTACTACAGTAAACTCAGTGCAAAGCTGGGAATCCAGTCCAGCAGGCAAAATTCTAACCCTATTAAAAGCAATGGGAGACTAACTTAAAAGATGCCTGGATCTGGCAGTTTTGCCTGCTTTGTTCAAACCTGTCTGATCTGTTCACTGTTACATGTGTCCTGATGATGGTTTCAGAAGAAAATTGTACCTCTGACTGTCTACAGCTCCTGGCCAAATCTCAGCCGACTCCCTTAGTCCCAGAGCTTCAGAACAGGGGCCGAATCTTTCTTTGAGGGGCTCTGTACCATACATTTACATGTATCTCAAAAAATAGCCTGGCATGATAAGTGAGGTAATTTAAGATCTTTCTAAATTGAGTACAACATTATTCCAGGCCACAAGGGTCAGGGGAACAGGAATTTTACATCCCTGGTTGCTACACTCCACAGCACAGTACTATCCAGAAATGGCTGGAGGGTTTCAGCTAAACAGATGAGCTATATTTAAAATAGATTGGGCAAAGCCAGCTCATTAAAGAAGAAAAAAAAGAAAAGTCCTAATTTTATAATGGCTTTCTTGCCTTCTTGCTTATATACTTGTTCCAGGGCATTATTTTCATGTTATTATGGTGTTTTCAGCTGTTATTTTTTAAGCTCACTTCATTAATATTGGTAGAACACTTTGAAGTAGGAAACGTTAAGTGCTAAGTGGTATCACTGACACACTTTCAAGGCAATGCTTTTGCCTTCCCAGAGGTCATGTTAAGCATATGTGTCACACCTGCAAATGTGCATAAATTGCTGCTGGCAGCAGAGGGCCAGATTTCCCTCGAAACCGTGGCAGCAGCTGTAGGCTGGCTGCAAGTGGATTCCTCATTTCAGCAGGGAGCTGGTGTGCTGAGAGGGGTCCACCAGCCAGAGACCGAGTCCCCAGCCTGGCTGTGAAGCAGCTGTGGGGCAGAGCTCTGCTCTCTGGTACTTATCTGTTGGATAATGCCCCCCTCCCTTGACTCATTTGAAAGCCACCCAATGACTCCTCTGGTGTTTAGCACTGAATGTCCAACATTTCTTCTTTCTCAACAAGAGTGCAATGGTCTGACAGGTGCTGGGAGGAGCGCAGCGCATACTGGGTTAGGTAGGAGAGGAGAGGCTGCTGGGATGGGCAGCAGATACACCTGCTGTAGCATCTGTGAACACGGGGACTGTTTCATGAGGCTGTCCCCTTGCTGCAGCGCAGTGCTGTTGGACACTGGGCTTTACTGATTGCTTACCACCAGCCTGGAGGATCACAGGGCAGGAGACAGGTTACCAACATCTGAGACAATGGTTTACCTGTGGGGAGTCCTATGGCCCATGTGAGAAGTCTGTGGCATCCAGGTTAATGTGAAAACCTGTGACTGCAACTATGGCCTGGTTGCTTGTATCCCTTCCCCATCACCTTCTGGCTTGTAGGCACGCAGAGGGACTCTGTCTATTGACCTCAGGGTACAATTTGGACATACTTCACTGCTTGCAGAGAGCAAACTGGGAAGCTGTTGTGGCACTGTATAGCAGCCTTCCTGCTAAACTACAATAACACAGGCATCCCACTTGCCTGCAGCTGTGATTTATTACCTCGTCATAAAGCTAAAGGAGGTTGAACTTGGTCAGTGGTTTGATGGAGAGGTCTCCAAGGAAAGCACAAGAGTTGGAGGCAATGTTGCCTGAGTCAGAGCTGGGGCAATAATCCAGCATAGTGTTAAAGATGTTGCTTTAGGATTGATTGTAAAATCAATGTATTGGCCACTGGTGGTCTGAGAGGGAATGTAATACCTGACATGACTGGACAAGAGCTGCCAGGTGTTTTCCTGCAGGGTTGAGCACTACAGCAGGTGTAAGTTGGATGAACCGAAGATGATGAATCTGGCTGATTGCTTTCTTTGCTGTGTCTTGTTACATAGATTTAGAGGCTTGGTTGTTTTTCTCTGTTCTCTTCCTCTGTATGTTATGTAATTCCTTAAATGACATGGAAGCACACAAAATACAAGAACAGGGGAACACTTAGAAATTTCTTTTTTTTTTCCTAATAAAGTTCCCAGCTTCTGGAAATCCACAGTTTAAGGATCCCCCTAAAGTTTTTTTCCACTTAAGAATATTGGTTATGTAGACTTGATTTTTCTCTCATTATTCCCACAGAACTACCTGGAAGCTCAGGCTGCTCACCACTGTTTGCAAGGCTGGCTCCACTACCTACCAGCTTCTTATACAAGACAGCAGCTCTTTGCCTGACACTCAAAGATAACCAGTCAGATCTGTTCCCATTAGCCACTAATTAGCATTAGTGGCTGGCATGCAATTAGATGTTGTGGTTCAGATTCTGGATTTTGCCTGCTGGAGCCCTGGGACAGTGCATTTTTCCACAATGA
Organism: Falco rusticolus; assembly: GCF_015220075.1. NCBI lineage: Eukaryota > Metazoa > Chordata > Aves > Falconiformes > Falconidae > Falco > Falco rusticolus. The sequence continues at coordinate 22,290,487 of NC_051191.1, read as the reverse complement.
AATGTGCATGCTGCTTACTTGTTATGTAGCTTGTTTGAAACAGTGCCAGTCAAGGAACATAGACATTTCCCTTCTGCAAAGCAAGCTGTGTGTGTGTAATAAAAGACACAAGCCCTTTTGTAACTGCAAAAAGTACATTAGAAGAACACTGATCTGAATTTAGAGATAATGAAAATGAACAATTTCATCCACACACCAACCTGGCCCCTCTGGTTTCTAAACAAATACCTTTTCTTCATCTGTCCTCCATTTATAGCACAAAAAGAAACGTTTTCCATGGGATGACAGACTTCAGATTCAAAATCTGTGTTTTCATCTCCTATTTCTGTGTTTCTAGTTTATTAAACTAAAAATTTGAAGTAGGAAAGGTGATAAATGATCCCATACTAAAACCTGCAAAGCAATTGGAGCACCTCTACCCTCTCTGTTATTTTAGGTGCTCATTTTAAGAATGACCCAAGCAGACACTTTTGAGGATGGCAGGGTGTTGTAAGAACCACTGCTGCAAACACTCTGTGACTGTAGTAATTAACTCCGGCTCTCCGCTGGGAAAGCGAAGCCTCGATAAGCACATTACAAAACCATTGTTGGAAGTACAAGTGCTTTGAAGAGAGCATTGAAAGGAATTTTGCCTCAGAATATAAGAAAGTATGTAATGTGAGATTTCTCGAAGGAGAAGATTATGCTTTATTTGGGCTTTTTTATACAGGGTGAGAAGCAGAATGTGAGAATACTTCACAACTTATATAGGAACACAGACATTTGCAGGCTGGACTGCACCCAAGTCCGATCTAGTTCCACATCTTGTGGCAGAGAGTGGCCGGCACCAGATGCTGCATAGGGAAGGTACAAGAGTTTGTAGGGGTTCTGTTTTTACAAGTTGGGGAAAATATTCTCCTAATTTCCAGGTATTGTTGTTGCTGCTATTATGTGTGGATTTAATTTCTATTTATAGGACAAAAATTAAGCAGAGGTACCTATTTCAGACTTTAGATATCATTGTCCACAGTGTAAAATGCTTCTTCCAAGTCATATGCTGAATGGCTATAGCCAAGTGGGAAAACCTGACTTCCACCTGTGCAGTTAGTTAGTCCAGTGCATATTCCTAGTATAGATACCCATAATCTGCTTCAGTCTGCTGGCACGGGAATGACCGCTGTCCTTTGGCTGCGCAGCAGTCAAGGCAAATGGGAACCTACCCTGCAGTTTTGAACAAGGTGCGGGACTTTTTTCTGACTGTCACACCAGCAGATCAGCATCCAGGCTGCCCCAGCCCTCACAGAGGAGACACAGCACAGGCATGGGCCAGGCTGGGACCCTGTTGACGGGGTCCTTACTGATACTAGCTGCCTATGGGCAATTTGTTTCCTATTTCCGTGCTGCCTGCACAGGGCAGAGAAACTGACACTTCTCTGAAAAGCAGTGTGATTGATAGCTGTGGCTAAAAAATAACCACAGAACATAACAGAAGAGATTGGTTTTTTGGATTATCAGCTCCACCGCTGGAATTGCTTGAAACCACCCACAAATCTCTTCCTTAGACAGAGAAGAACACATTCACCTCCATACAAAGAAAGTTTCTCCTTATGTTCCTCCTGCAGAATTGAGTTTAACTTTTTACTTTTACTTCTTGGCATTGGCTATTTTGTTGTTATTATTATTAAACCCCCCCACTCTTAACTGTGGTCAGATCCCTCATTGAGCTGCAGTGAAGGAAGGGCATTTGCACTGGAAATTAATATGTCTGGCATGTCTGCCTTGGTTTTGAGGATAGTGCTTTCATGTTCTTTTCCTTTCTTCCCCAGCTTTCTTCTCTTTTGTGTCTGCTTGCCTCTTTCCCGTTTCTTTCACAGTTGCTATTTTTGCTCCAAGCAAAGAACTCAGTCATCCTCTCACCCTCTCACAGACTCTGCGTAACCCTGAGGACAGGCTAGCAAACCTGACTCTCTGGAGTGAAACTTTGCATCCTTCCCTTGCCCTTTTCATACTCTCTGCCTCATCAAAGTTTTCTGTCTCCCATTCCCTGGGTTTTTCCCTGCCTTGCTGTGCTCCTGGAGGGCAGAGCTGCCTCACTACTGGCACATCTGACTGGGGTGCTGTCAGTGGCTGGCATGCAGAACTCTCATTGGACACTGGGCCAGTGTCACCTCTCCTCTGATGTATTTTATCCATTTCAGCTACATGATATTCAGGGAAAGGGACAGTCTGTTACTCTTTGTCATTACCCACTGTGGCACAACAGAATTCCCCTGTGGTTCAAGGCACCATATGTTTCTTTAATATACACAGTCATTTTGATGTGCCCTCACATTTCTCTGAACTCACTTTGCCCTTCTGTCCCTCCTCACTCTCTGTACCGTTCTTTTAACACTGTCTTCCGTTTCGGCACTGTGGTCCTTCCTTTTCCCCACGCTCTCCTTGCTCTCCTCCAGGGCTGTATTGCCAAGCCTTGGGCAGCTGTCCTGGGGTGGACATGGGGCCGGGGCCAGGGGCCAGCAAGGGTCTGCCAGGAAGGGCCGAGCCACTTTGAGCCCTCTCCCTTCAGAGAGAGCGAGGATTTCTATGGCTTATCCTAAGTGGGCAGGGAAATAAAGAGAAAGGAGAGGCAAAGCTGTGTAATGAGGTGTCAGCTGAGGTGACATGGCTGTGCGAGGAGCGGGGAGCAAACCTTGCTGCAAATGAGTATTTAATATCTGGTTTGCAAAGCCTTGTTCCTTGGAGGTCTGCAGTCATTTTATCACTTTTCCTGGCTTCATTTTCATATCTGCTCTAATCTGTGTGTTTTCCTATTTATTGTTTTCTCCAGGTCTGTTCAACCCTTCTTCCTACCATTCCCATCAGTGTGGCCTATGGGCTCCTTCAACCAATGTTCCTAAAACCCCTTGACTGGGGTGCTGCAATGAGGCAACAATTAATTCCTGTATCTGTAATTTGTTTATCTTCTGTTACAGGGTCTTACAACAAGCCTCAGGAGAGGTATATAAATGATGAATGCAGGTTAATAACACGGGAGCCTGCAGAAAATAGCATTGAGATGGCACAGCAATAACGGGTATAAAAAAAACTGAAGCATGTGGTGAAGCCCCTACTATATCATAATATTTCCACTGGTAATATACATTGTAGTTTGTGCTAAAAAATCTGAAACTTAAGAGTAATAAAAAATTAATGCCTCCAAACTGTTACTGAGAAAAAAGGTTAGGCAAATTATTCCCAGTTGTTAGAACAGGTGAAAAAAATAAGCAAAAAGGGTGAATTTAATCCTATTTAATTTTAATCACCTAAAGAACTGCAGCCTAGCCATGTACATCAACAGAGCTCACTCTCTCATCAGTGCAGAAAGGCAGAGACTTCAAGGGAGATAGACTTATCTCAACCCAGGAAAAATGTTTAAAAGGGGAGGGGGCGGAGCTGAAGACCCTGGCTCTCTCTTAACTGGAGAAAACTAACCAATCTAGTTTTACATTGACAAGTTGTCTAACCCTTCCAACAGATACACTTGGAAGCTTTCTCCTTCTTAAAGACATTTTTAAAAAATGATCTAAGTTTGCTATGGTATGACTAGAATTAGCAGAACTATTTGTAGTTCCTGATATTCTGAAAAAAAGAGGTAAGATAATTTCTATTTGTTTAATAACACAGAGGCAGCTCATGGACTTCTCTAGATGCACTGGAAAGTCTCTGCCAGATGTGAAGTGTTGGAAGCAGAGCTACAAAGTTGTACCAGATGCTCAGGATGCTCAACCTATATATCATCTTTGTAAACATTTTGTGTACCTGCATGAGCCTAAGGGGACATTACCCACATGAGTTAATATCACAGAGGGGTTTGAGAATAGCTGCCACAAATCTTCAAGTAGGCAAAGAAACCAGAGAAGCCTTGCCCTCTGATGAACAGTTTGTTGTTCCGCTTTAACAGGTTGAAGACACCTGACAAAAAGAGACATGGGAAGTAGTCACACTGATATGAAAAGGGAAATCTGCTTTGTTTTGCCCAGTAATGAAAGCAGAGAATGAGAGCTGGGCACCATCTTTGGAACATCAACTGAACAAATGCATAAGACGTCCCACCCAGCAAGTATAAACCAGAACACCTCAGGTGTCAGGACACAGGCATTGTGGAGACGTAGCGGCGAGGGTGACAGGAAAATGATGAGAGCTACATGCTGGACCAAGAACACAGTTAGTGTTTGTCATCATGGAGAGATATGTTTCTAATATATTTTAGCATATATAGGACCGATGTTTTTTTTGGAATGATAGCATGAAGATGAATTGCGTAAATCCTTGTTAGAGAGGTGCATTCCTAGGGAGCCAAGAGTGCAAAATCATACTTTGATGGGATAATGTAGGAGAAAGTACTGTGGAAAAGCAGTTAGGTGAAGAAAAACTTAATCCATATAATTGTCTGTTCTTCCAAAGCCTTAGCCAGAAATCTGTCTGAAACACTGTTTTTCAGCATGTGATTTGGTAGCCCAGACATTGCTTTTAAGGTAAGGATTTTGGTGGTTGTTTTGTTGGGTTTTTTTTTTTGTTTGTTTTTTAAATGTTATTTCTTGATAAAAGTAAAACTGCAGTTTTCTACCTGTGGTCTGTGAACCTGCATGGGTCTAGGATTAATTTCCCAGCATCCATACTTTTCTATTTGTCTGAGCAAAGAAACCCTAATGACAATACACTTGACAGCAGAATCTGCATCCAGAGCGGGAAATAGGAAGGGTTTAGCAATGAGAAGAAGAGTGAAAACCACTGGTGCAAAAGGAATACTTTTGAACTTGCCACAAGAGAAAGGGAATCCAGATCCCTGTGCCTTTTTTTTTTTTTTTGACAAGAAACATCTTGGTTAATGGAGGGCCACCTACACTTGTATCGAGAACAATTGAAATACAGAGTAGCTAGATGGCAACAGTCACTGACACTGCCAATGCCAATGGCACTGTCATTGCCCAGGGAAAGGAGAATAGAAAGTGCTGAACCAAAGTCAGATTTGTTAAACTGATCACTGGGAATTGGTGGTATTAGACTGTGGTCTAAATCTCCAACCTGGTGTGTGAGGCACGGCCCTTTGCTCTGAGAAATGGGAGACCTGAAATCTTATCATCACCCTTGATGACAGGGGAGAGAAGCTGGGAGGCTGGCAAGAGGCAGTTAGGAAGGGGAAAGTGCCGACTGCCATTTTTATTGCAACAATATAAAAGTAGCAAGGGCCTCTGCAAGTGGCTAGCTGGCTGCTTTTAGATGATCTTCAGGGCATATATTTTAGCACAATGTAAATTTTGGGGGTATTTTATTATACAGCAGGATGACTGGTCTACAGGAGAAGTTCTGGATTTGCCACAGCAATCTGCCAGACACATCGTCAGCCAAATGTTAAAATATGTTAATGTTAAAATAAAATGTTAAAAATATGAGCACATTAAAGGCATTGAGAATCCTGACTGATCCAGTGCTCTATGCAGATGAGCCTGCAAAGTGCATTTTCTTTTACCTGACTTGAGTTTACTCGGTGGAATAACAGTCTGTGAGCTAAAAATAGCTCACAGAAATAGAAAATGTTTTCTCCTCAGCTTTGTCCGTATTCCTCACTTGCTGCATGTTGAGCTGCTGCTCGTTTCTGTGGCAATTTATGTTGAATACCCCATGGAGAACTAGCAGGTGGACCAGAGATCAAAGGTTGTTTGCTCTACTTAATATCTATGGTATTTCTCAACTTTCAGAATGGAACCAAATCAAACAATCATCCAGGAAAAAGACTGTCAATTGGCCAGATAAAATCCATGGTCTGTGGGAACAATTATGCAAAATCCACATCTTTGAATAAATCATGGAGGGGGGCACTGAAACTGCAGATCTTAGATGTTTGATACAAGCTATGGATAAAACTTTATGAAATTACAGTCTTTGATGTCATCTTAATCTTTAGCTGCTTCCTCATCTCACTTGTGGGAAACATGGCCTTAACTTTCAATTTGTTGTGCTCTTCTCTTTCTAAAAAGATCAGTAACCTCCTTAATATTCTCCTTGGGTTTTTTTTGCTTGAATGTGACATATTTATTTGTCAAAGACAGATGTCCAGTATTATGAAATGTCTAGCCTAATATCACACTTTTTTTTTTTTTTTACATGACATGACATTAGAACCGAACAATTTTCAGACATGAGTTCTGTACCTCTAATCATCTATTGACAGCTGGGATTTATTTTAAAAATATGTTAACTAGAGACCGGAGCAGTTTAAGAACAGTTTGGACCTAGTAATATAGGAGTCATAAGAAGAGTCATTTCCTTGTTCTGTAAGTATTTTTTGACTGGTTTAAGCAGTAAATACGCAGCCTGATGAGATGTAAGCAAAGGTTTCTCTATGAAAACAACCTGTTTGTCTATTTGGCTACATCTATGACCAGAAGAAAGTTAGTGCTAGCGAATTTGCAAATTCAAATGCTACAAAAGGATGACTTGGTCTGCTTCCCTGATGTTTATGGTGCTGTAACTCAAAAGTTATTCATTGAAAATCAGTGGAGATCCTTGAGTTTCACACTGGAGAGACATTTTCAGCTTTAAAGACATAACCAAAAATGGGCATTCCTAACAGAGCAGAGTATGCTAATACTGAAGTCCAATTTTTGTTATGCCGTCCTAGAGAAGGAAAACCAGATCATCAAAACCACTAGTGCAACAGCATCATCCTGACAGGTTAGTGCCGGGGACCAGTACTAGCAGGGCAGGGTTACGTGCAGTCCCTGCCTGTATTGTAACTAGTCCTCTGCCACATTAAGAGCTATTGATGGAAGGGTGTGTGTAGGAGGGAATATAGACCATAAAGTGGTGAAAAGGGGAAAAAATTTCCCAAATCCCTCAACCCCAAAGCAGAAATACAGCCTGGGCTGTAAGGACTGAGCAATGCAGATTGTGCATCCTCTTGAGGTTCAGCAGGGAAATGTACTTGTAATTATCGCTATTACCTGGTTATGCCACTCAAAATCAAAAGGATAATCTTGAACTAATAAGTACAACAATTTGCATATGTAAAGGAATGAATCATATTAACCCAAATCACGCCAGGGAAGCGATTCCATTTCTGACTGCCTTGAAGACCCATCGAGCAGATGATGGATGTTATAATGGTCTCGTCCTGATCCTGTTAATAGTCCTGTCATTGGGGGCTTGAAGTCAGCTGACAGAGAGGAGAAAATCAAGTGGGTGGGGAAATCTCTGCAAGATCATGGTACATGGGAATCTCTGGGAAGCTTTGAGAGCCCCAATAGAGGCTTCCCCTAGCTCTAATTGAGCAAGCTTAGAATGAGAGGCACTGAAAACTGCAACAGGGGAGGAGGAATAAAAGGTACCTTTGAGGAGGAGAAAGGAGTACATGAGGGAAATCATGAGAATCCACTCCTGGGGGCTATAAGACTCAAATTCATGCTGTTTTATGCAAAAGGAGCACAATCTAGCTTTTTATCAGAGAGTTTCAAATACATGACAGCTTTTAACAGAAGACAGCAAAGGCTAAAGAATGAAAAGAAAGAACTCAACCCGCCAGTCACTGAATTTAAACTAAACTAAACTGGTGAACCCTGTCAGGGAATCTGTGCTCAGAAAGGAAATCAGGGGACCCAAGGTCTCAGGGACTTTTGACTTGAGGAGGAAAAGCAGGTGTTTATGAAACTGCAAACGCCTCTACACAAAAACCTTGAGTCTAGCAGAAGTCACTTTCTGACAGCATCACTTGGAAGGAAGTGTATTTGCTTTAATTTGAGCAGTGTAACCTCCTCCACACTCAAACCACAGAACCTCTGAGCCTAATTCAGCTTCATGAACAGGAAACAGTGTTTTGGTTTAAGAATGTTAATTTTTTGCCTTAGGAAATTGTTGGTTCAGTCCTTATTATAACCAACATGAAAGTTATCACATATGCATGGTATGTAAACTGAGAAGACTTTGCATATTTGAATACTTTAATATTGGACCAGGGTGTTGGCACTACAAGGTGATTGGAAGAAACCTCAGTTTTTTTCAGAAAGGTCTGAAATGCAAATCTTAGAAATCAACAAGACTGAGATGAACAGTGAATCTAGACTTGAATGTTGGCAGATTTTCCAATAATACTTTCCCCCTCACTTTAGCACTGTTTTAATTTGGCATCCCTGAAGATTATGAATAGCTAATTCACAGGTCTACTGACTTTACAGGCATAAGGGCTATAACAACCTGCCAGCTTGATCTCTCCTACAAAGCAAGCAAAAGGACATCCCTGTATTAATTCAAGTCTAACAGTTTAGTGCCAAGAACTTAAGAACCTTTGAACTGGGTTAAAAAAAGGTCTCTGTAGCCTGTGCCTGTCAGTACTCAGTCTCTAACAGAGGTCATCTGTGTACACTCCAGGAAGCACAGGTGTAACAATGCATACATAGAGTAATCCTTTTGGTAATGTCCTTTGATGACAAGTTTTTTAAAAACATTGCATCTCTTACAAGTTCAGATGGCAAAAAAACCACCATCAGCCTAAATTGTTGCTTTCATGTGTGGTGACAAAGTTAAATCTCATTTGAAAGGCAAACTGAATACCAGAGAGAAAATTCACTTTGGAAGATAAACTTATCTCCGAATAAAAAAGATGGTATTTTAGGGTCTCAGACACATTTAGCTTTCCTCCTACCGAGGACCTTGTGTTGCAGAGATTTACTTTTTGAAGAGATGTAGAACAGACTCCTGTGGAAATAAATGAGGGTGGACAACCTGGCAAGGACCAGAGAAAAACCATCAGCACCAGGTTTTCCTCTCTTGCTGACATGGCATTTTGTTTGAGGTGAGTCACGGAGCAGGCTCTGACTAAAATGATGACAATCATACAAGAAACATAGATAAAACTGAGCCTGGTCTGTTGGAGTCCTAACTTAGACATTTAGGTCAGTTTCTTTTAAGCCAGTTTCTATGTTCCTACACATGATCTGCTTATTCAAAGGTCCCTTCATAGTCAGTTTATAGAAAAAAATAAAACATTTTTTTGGACATGATTCCTCTCTTCCTATAGTACATGTCTTAAACAGGTCAGTTGAATCACTCCTTAAAGTGCAATTCTTTTTATCATGAAAAATGATTTTCCAGATATGTAGACCTCCACACTGTGGCTGTCTCTGTCTTCACACTATGTCTGCTGAGATAAATCCCACCCTCAGATGCTTCTTTTCCTTGATTTGAACAAAGAATGAGGTTATGGAGTGAAATGACCAAAACAAGTTCCAGTTCCTGGGTAGTCACAGAAGTGGTGGGAAGCTCAACAGATCGCTACAGGTACCCCCTGCCCCTAAAGTCCACAAGCTCCTTCTAGCTTGGTGAGAGGGAGATTATCTCACAGAGGCAGCAGTGGGGAGAGACCGCTTGTTCTTCCAGACATCTGGGTGGGAGTCAAGCCGGTTTTGGATTTTAGGAGGTATGTGAGGCATATTAAATATTACCTTTGCTGTTGGTATTAATCACAAACAGAAGGATTCAACATAAATGCATGTGTTTGATTAGAAGTAGAAAGGACTTTGCTTGCTTAGAAAAAGTTTTTATGTGGTATAAATCTGATGTGTCTGAGATGAAATGCAACTATTTGATTAACTGCAAGGAGTTTGCAGGGAGGCGAAATGATACAAAGTTCAGACCTAAAGGCAAAACAATTAGCATAGTTGTGCAATCAGCCGAGCTTTTACAGTTGCTCTCCACACACTTGGTTGGGCTGGAGTGAACATGACCCCAAGGGCTCAGGGCACAAGGTTCCCAGCGCTACAGGCAGCGGGAGGCTTTTGGGCAAGAGCGAGGACACAACAGCCTACGTGCCAGGCACAGATCCAGACCATATTGTACTCTCTACAGGCCCAAAGGTCCTCCAGTGTATTGTAGTTTTACTCCAGAGGAATGTGTCTGAGCTGAGAAAATAAGCCTGTTCTGTAACTTCAGGTATTCCTCTCTGCTGTCACTCTGAAAAAGTCAGCATGGGTGTTAGAAGCTAGAGGACCAGCTCCTGAAGGCATGGGAGGCAGAGAGGAACTTGGCTGACAATCTGCCCATAGTCTGGAGGCTCTTAGAAATATTTCAGGGAAGCAAGTGGCTGAGAAGCATCTGAAGGGTGTTGTTAAGCTGTGTTGCCTGGGTTCTGCAGTGAAATGGGAGGATTAGACAGAGGAAGAGCTTTGGGCCCTAGAGCATAGCTGACAGTCAGCAATGAGGACCACAGGCATGGAAAAGTCTGCACCTATCTCTGGCCACCAGGCAGTGCAAAGGTCCTTCTCTCCCACTCAGCAGAAGGGAAGCAAAGCGGCCCTGGCACCAAGGGGAGGCTGAGCACGGGCCAGGAGAATACCGTAGCAAACCTCCTCAGTGAAAAAATACCCACCAGCCTGAGGTTTAGCCGAGGCTGCTGTCTCCAGGTAGGTTTGCTAGAGAAGACCAAGCTTTAGTGAAGAACAACAAACAAGAAGGATGAAGTGCTGCCAGTAACTGTTTAGTCTGGAAAGGTTTCGAACTAATTTGTTTTCTCTTCAGTAATCAACTTAGGAAGCACCTGAGTCAGTCTGGGAGGTTTTATTGATCTTAGCAGAACAGCCCATTGATAGGGAAAAAAATATTGGAGAAAAATAGACATTTCTGCCATTCTCAATTCTTTTTTCATCAACCTGTTTTCACTAGCAATAGCTCTTTCTTTTACTTACATGCTATTTTCTTTCCAAAACACCATTATTTTCTTCACCAAACACTGAATCCTTTACTCTGAAATAATCTAAATATTTTCTTTAATGAGCGTAAGAGATAACAATGACTTACGTTAATCATTAGTTGGAACCATCACAGAACAAGAACTCAATGCCATTTAAAAAGCACTTAATGCATGGACTAAAGTTTGTCATCTCACTAAGGAGCATAAGATTATTTGGTGATACAAGTTAGAAAGGAAGCATTATCCCTCTGATGAGATTGTGCCAGAAACCAGGAAGAAATGCTTTCCTTTGGAACACATCACACTATTTGCACAGTCTAAAACATGTCTTGGTTTCTATTTCTTATGCTGAAAACCATAGCACAATGTCCCTTTCATAGGTGACAAATTAAAAAGCCCACCCCAATCTTAGGACTCTCATTGTTTCACAAGCATTACTTTGAGTCTTTCCAGTGGCAATGGATGTCTTGTGGCTTGATGGCCAGTGCATCAGACTGGATGGTGTCTCAGACTGGGAAGTGGGCCAGTTTCAGAAAACCAGAGAAATCATAGACAGACTGGGCTGAGACTTACAGTTTTCCAGATCCCATCAGCAGACTCAAGTTCATCATTGATGTGACCAGACCAGGTTGTAATCAAAGCTGCATAAAGTTCAGGAGGTGAGAAATTAATAGGGAAGAAAGGAGAACTTGGGCTGTGGTCATTAGCTAAAGCAGAAAAGAACTTAAACGGCAAAACCAAATGATTAGGCTTAATACTAGGGAAAATATTCTTGTCATAAAGGTAGTAAGGCATGGGGACATGCTGCCTGGGAAAGCTATGAAGTCTCTGCCATCAGAAGTTTTCCAGAAAAAAATGAGTCTTTTTTTTTTAATAAGTGACACAATAATCCTGATGCTGCCTTGGGGCAGGAGACAGACTAAATTGTCTCTTCTGTCCTTATTTACGTTGCGCAGTTCCCTGCATTTACAATCTGTCTCTGTCCTTGGAGCTTGTAACAGTGCAGTTACACTGATTTACACTAGTTGGGGGATTGGAATAACATGTTCATGACTCATGTTCTCATGCCATCAACTCCTGAGCAGCTTCCCACTGGTGACGACCAAGCTCAGAGTCAGACTGCAATATCCAGTCTCAAACAGACAGGCAAGTGAGCATGCCTGAAGGTAATGTTTTATTGCAGTGCAAGGTTTTTGCTGCAAAGTCCTCTCTACTGCTTGAGTACGGGTACGGGAAACAAGCAGGCTGACATTTGAAAACCTGAAACTGCAGATCTTATTGATCTCTTGAAACTATGAAAGGATTGAAGTGCAGTACACCTGACAAATTGAATGACATTACTAGTTGGTGTAAGACAGAGCAGCTCCATTGACTTTGTTGCTGATTTATCACAGTCTAGGATTTGACCCACTGATTCCTGAATTAATTTTTTATATATACATGAACTATTTATACCGTATGAAAAATCAATACCTTTTTATTGTTCATCTGATTTAGGATGGATAAAAGGAATATTTCAGTATTCTCCAGGGTTAATGCAGGGGGGCCTTGAATGATGAAAGACACAATTTTTTTTGAATGGAAGAAAAATTTCAGGACAGAAAGGAAAGAGTGTAATTTAAGCTAAATATCCTTTCTATCAATGATCTGAATAATAGATTTTTTCACCAACTCATGACAAAACATAAAGTCCTTTGAGAAGATGGCATATAATTCTTTATTTCTCTTTAAGAAAGAGCTATTAATTTTGAAAAATCTTCTTTCTGAATTTCTTTGCATTTTATAGGAACCATAAAACCTCCAAGGAGTTATTTGAATTTCAATACTGTCTCACACTTTTATTAAAATATACTCTAACCCTCCTTCAGTGATTAACATGAAGATAGGGCCCTTATTTCTAACAACTGAAAGATCTCAGTTATTTCAGATTTTCCTTATGTGTACTTTTGATTAAATAATTACTGGGTAAGAGCATTAACAATTTGTCTATGATAGGGAACATATCATAGATTTCCTACTCATGTTTCTGCAGTTTATGCTTTTGCCAATGTGTTTTATGAGTATTTATGAAAGATGACACCTTGAGTTAATAACATAAAATACCTACTAGTTTCATAATCATCACTGCAGTGCAGAAAGCTTAGAGTTACAGTAGTTCTGCATTGACGATGTCAATAAATTTACTGCATTGATTTCCTTAGGCAAATATTCCCAAAACATATACTACTATATAACCTTCTATTGTGCTTTGCCTACACATAAGGGTATCAAAGCCTACGAACATGCAGAGTAGACTTTAAAGCTGACAGCGCAAGTCATGCTGTTTCTTCTTTCTTGTTTCCCTGTTGTCCTAATATTAGAGCTCATTTAATGTTGGTTTTTGTAGACATACGCTTCTGCACAGTCCCTACAGTACGAAGCTGGTCTGCTAATGGTCTTTACATGACAGACTACATTGTTATCTATATTAAAGATGATGCAAAATGCTGCTGCTCCTAGCGTAGAGCAAGAACTGAACACTCGTGAGCAGAGACTTGCCATGTGTGCTCTCCCTGCACACACACACAATCTACCTCTGTCTGGCAGAGCTTACTGCTCTCTTGCAGGACTACCTTTTTTGTTCCTGAAAGTTGTCTGTTTTTCCCCTCTTCCCCAAGAGAAGCATGTTGCTCTCTGCTGCCGCTGCCTCTGCTTCCCTCACAAAGGGAGCTGTGGAAGCTCTGCTTTGCTGGCAGATGTCTAGGTGGCCACGTAGGGAGGCAGATGTCTGCAGTAGAGAGTGCTGCGCTGTAAGATCCTGGGGTAGGAACCCTGAGTGCTGTTCAAGTCACTTACAGAAAACAGAGGGTTGGAAGGAACCCTGAAAGGTCTTGATCTTCCTTTGCTATTAAGCAATTCAGGATCAACTTTACTTATGTCTTATCTAACTCATGCCTTGGCTAGCTTGTTTTCATACACCTTTGGTGATAGGGACTTCCTAGACTTCCCAGCAGTTTATTCTGTTGCTTGACTCTCCTTACTGTTAAAAGCTTTTCCTAAAGTCTAGTCTGTTTGAAAATTTAAGCCTGTCACTTACCTGTGATAAATCTATTTTTTCACACCTCTAATTCTTCTTGTTGATATTCTCTGGACTCTTGTCTCAGTGATTTGTTTTTCTTCTTAAAACATTATTCTCAGAACTGGGCACCATACTCCAAATGTTCCCCTACTAGTTCTGAGTAGAAGATAATGTTTACATTCCATATTTTACAGACAATATTTCTATTTATTAACCCCGGTAGGAAATTTCCATTTTTCACAAGAAGTGTGATACCACGGTGCTCAGCCATGCTCTTCTTCTGACCTTCTGTAGCCTTAGATCCGTTTCTGTTGCACTGCTACCTGGCCTGTTGCTCATCATCCCATATTTGTGGTAATACCTATGTGAATAATTTTATGGTGAGCCTACTTTCCTCCAAGGGTTATTTTGGGAGCCAGAATCTGGCAATATTAAAGTGTACCTAATCTGAAAAAAACACATTACTTTCTGAATCTGGGAGGACATGATAATCAACTTAGCTAGCAATAACTCTCTGTCCTTTACTTATACAGCAAACAGAAAGTCAATTGCACATCAAAATATTGTAAAAATTAATATGTAATAGTAGTCAGCAATCAGAAATAAATTTTAGAAAAAATCTTTGGAGTCAGGCAAAATCAGGACCCCTTTCATAGAATATTACATAGAAGTGTATAACTTCACAGAATAATATGACTTAATTAAACATGGAGAGTATTTGGAATTGATACAGATGGAGGATGCATTCACATTAATCTTATTGAAAGAGTTTAAGTTTTATTTTAGGAAAAGAGCAGTACAGAGAGTTCCAGCCACATCTTGAAGTCCTTCTGTTATTGCTGTCATGGAAGTTTTGCTCGAGAAAAGACTATATGCATTTCAAGGGAATTACTTTATTAATAAATAAACATAGGTGAATTAGTACATGTAAAACAATTTTGGCAGAGATAATAATGGAAACAAAAAGAAAAAATATTGAATGGATTAGCACACTTAATCAGTCTTAGGTTGCTTAATGAACAATTAGCCTAGTGTTTAATCCCCCTGGATCCATTTGTTTTTGCAGCTCTTAGCCTCTAAAGATAAACACAGGTGATTCCAAACATGCTTTTGTTTTTGAAACTATTTATATTAGTATTACATTGTAATAATTGGCCTGGAAACCATATAAATGGGGATGGACAAAAATGGAACTTGCTAGAGCACCTATTACTTGGTGCTTTAAAAGTGTTGCAAAAAACTTGCAGCACTCTGAAATAGGACTGAGATGACTCTTGTTGATTAAACATAGATGACTATTTACACAGAAGGTCTTTTTTAAGGCCTTGGGAACACACTGCCGACTATCCAATAACTGGTAGTACAATGCCAGGCTCTGCTGACACTGTGATCAGATAGTGTACCATAGGTACTTAGCTCACTTAGCACGAGCTAGATTGAACAGACATCTTATCGGATGAGCACTCAGGCTTGCTGAATGCTGAATGCATATCTTACCAGTGGGTAGAAAAAGCATCGTGCTGCATCCCACTGGTGGCCTGAATGTGCCTCCCTGTGGCTTTCTGTCTGATACCATAAAACTCTCTCATGGAGACCAGCCTTCCCTTTCACTCAATGTAGCCAAACAGTGCTGATTTAACAGTTCCAGTGTAACTGAGTTAGAGGTTAGAGGCAAGGAACTACTCTCATGCATAACGATGGCTTGTACTCTGGTAAAAGTCATGCCAGTTAAAACTTCAAAGCAGCTGCTTACCTGTTCAGTGGGAATTCAAGGCTTGGAAGTTAATGGTTAGGAACTAATGAGTTGGACTGGGTATATTTTAAATTTAATACTGCATGTATTAAAACAAATGTTTTAATTTACTGAGATATATTTAAACAACATGTTGATTAGTTTGAAGGCTAGAGGAGACATTTTTTTTTGCAGTGTTAAGGTACTTCATGAATCGCTACAGATACTTGAATGAATGCTTTTTTTTTTTTTTTTTTTTTCTCTTTCCTTCTTTTTTGAGGCTTTCTTGGTTTTGGTAGCACCTACTACTCTCATATGCATAAACCTAACAGTTGCAAAGGATTCTTTAAGAAGCCTTTGGTGCAAGTACCTGTGGCAGCTCCATTAGGACCCCTCTGATGTTACCCATGTCCTAGCCAGTTTGGGATACATTCTGAACTTGCCAGGGAAGAGTTTAAGTCTTAATAAAAGAAGAGAAATTAAACAAGAGAGGCAGAGAGTGTGTCTAGGGGGCATGAAATTCTGGATTCTCGCCTAATGCCACATTCATCAGACTTAACGTAGATGAACTCTGTGTGGGTTTGCCAGCAGCGAAGTCAAACTTCTCATTTGAGACTTCCTGATGCATTGCTCTGCAGTTTTGATACTGAAAGCATGAGCAGCTTCTGCCTTTTTCATGGGTCTATAGCTGCAATACCCAAGTGAATGCTAATCCCATATTTCTACCCATCACAGCTCTGCGACACTCATTGCTATATTTTATGCTTAGAGTTGGTCTGGAGGCTTCCCTTCTAAAAATGCTCCCAGGGAGCTCTTCTTGGACTTGTGGACAACAAGGCTGCTAGCTGAAGTTAGTGATCATGACGATCATTTCATGATAAACCAGCTAAACACGATACATGCTGAACAATGCACCAGTTAACCATCCCTTCATCTAGTAATGACTGAACCAACAGAAGCCATCTCCCATACAGATCCCTCTGGCAAAGTCAAAGCAACAGGCTGTTCAAACTACCTAGGCAATTTTATTCTGAAATGTTAATGTGGATGTAAAGGCTGACAATTCTTTCATTGGGGTTGTATGTGTTTGCAACCTAGAAATGACCAGAAGCAGTCAAGAAAAAAATGTAGCAAATTTGAAAGTGACAGGACAAGGACATCACTATGGTTCTGTGAGGCTCCTGAGGGCTTTTTGGGCAAAATTCTGTCTGGAGTGAGGCTTGGAGAATGGAACAAAGAAATAGCACAAAGGATTTCTTTGAGGAATGTTGTGTTCAAGACAAGTGAAGTCAAGTCATTCATCAGTTGTACTCATCTTTTGGGTGTGGGTCCAAATGGGCAACTGGAAAAGGTCCAAAGGAAAACAACAAGAATAACAAGATTCTTAAAAAAGCACATGGCTAAACCAAAAGCAGTTATTTCATTGAGTCAAGAGGAGATGACTGAGGAGTACATTACAAAAATGAATGTTAAAAAGTAAAATCGAATCCCTTTGCTATATACAAGGCTGAAATGGAAAGTACTAAATTGCTTCCAATTTCCATAGCAGAGAGGATAAGAGTGATAAGCTTAGTTGCAAAAAGTGGGATTTGATTAAACTTTTGGAGACCTTCTGTCCGTAACAACAGTGAAGCACAGGCATTTGCCATTCCAGGAGGCTGTGAAATCTCTGTCATTGCAGATTTTAAGGGAATCCTTCAACAAATATTAATTATAAACATTTAGAGATAGTTTATGCAGCCTTTGGAGGGGGAGATGGATCAGATGAAGATTATCTGTGGAACTATAAATGCTGATTCAGGAAGACGGAACATTGTGTACAATCTTTGAAAATGAAGAAGCTTACATAAAAAAAGGCCTCTTCCTATCCATTTCTACCATAATGGATACTGCACACTTTCAGGATAAGTTTTAATTGGGACCTTGTGCCCTTGCCAGGAAATCACAGGGACTAAGATAAACTACTATTATCTGCAGCTGCTGCCTGGACATTGATTTAAGGTATCTAGGTCTAAATGGAGCTATTTGCCTGCTTCCTTCCTTAAAACTGATGAATTTGGAATAGACAGACAGATTGAAAGGAGCACTTGGAGACTTGAATACGCCTTCCTCCTTACAGGCCAAAAACCCCAGATGAGTGACATTTTAGGGAGCAGGAACATCTCCCAGAGATGAGCAGACGACAGGGCACTGCTGGGTCATACCACTCCCTGCTGCTACAACTGGATGCTTCAATTTACATTTCAACCTCCGGCCAAGAAACTTGGGCTTTAAGTCATCTCCTAGCTTCCAGGAGCTGGTGTTACATCCAAACTAGATTCTTCTTCCTTTCTTCATGCTGAATAATGCCACTTGGAATACGCTTATCTGAGCTTGATACTCAAGGTATTAGCATTACTCTGGATTCTGGGAAAAAGCGTGGTCAGATTGACTGATATCGATGAGAAATTCATAGTCCTTAAAAACCTTCAAAGATGTCAATGAAACAATAAAAAGAAATCAGTCTTTCCCTATTCATCAGAGGGCTCTAATGCTGTTGAAGTGCCTGGCATGTCCAATAGCCTTTCAAACAATCTCTGAAAGTGTTAAAATAAAGACACCTTTCCCACATTATCTTTCTCTGCCTTTCACAAACGACAATTCTTTTAACCTCCTTCTCCCCTCTTTGTTTGCTTAGAGGATCAAAGCTTTTTTATTTATTTCTTTTTCCTCCCAAACAGTTTCTGGAGTGTTAAAAAGCACCACAAGTATACTGAGTTTACATTACAAACAAGTTAAAATTCCCAGTCTGTCAGAGCTTTTCTCCTAGGATACCAAGAAAAGCAAACTTCAGCTAAACTGCACAATTAATCAGAGATCACTTCTGAGTGAAGAAGAAAAGGTGGTTTTAAGCAGATCTATTCTTTTCTTGGACATTTGAAGTCCACTTCAGAAAGTAAAATTATTATTCTGTGAAAGTTATCTCATTTTATTTGTATTCCTGGAGCTACCTCATTAGGTCATCTTCCCTTTTAACTCATAAAATTATTTTAGTGAATCAACTGTGGGGTTAGCCATACATAAATACATCCTTATTGACAGCTACACTGACAAGTGAATGGATGAAAAAGGGCACGGACTGTATGTTGTTCTAGCTAGGACAGCACTCGGGTTTGTTCTCTTTTCAAGACCATGAGGCAGACAGCTTATTTCTTGGTTATAAAGAAAATGCTCTTTTTTCAAGGTAAAGGTATCTTGTAATAATGGTAAGATAAAGAACCATGTGTTGGATGGCTTAAGAGCTGGACTAAACAGACTCGGTGTTGATTCACCATTCCCGCACAGACAGTTGCTGCCCTTTTCACAACTTTTGAGAGCAAAGACTAGCCTGATAACTCAACCTAGTGCATCAGTCCCGTGTAGGATGGGTTTGCACCTTTTTATGAAAATGTTGACCTCATTGTCTGTTATTGTCAGGGCTCTTCTAAAGTCCTGGTGGTTGCAAGGAAGAAAGTGAGCAAACACAATTAAGAGAGCCCAACAGAACACGCTGAAAACTGTTGCAAAGTAGATTTGACAAGTGCACTTCAGTGTGTTTTTACAGTGTTTGGAAAAATATGCTGAGAGGAATCCTATAAACTTTTTTCCAGTAAAATGTCGTTCTGTGGTAGTATTTCATGGACAAGTATTTTGTAATGATGAAAAGCAGACCCTTATTACTGTCTATGCAAATAATGTGCTGTACAGAGCAGCATTGTAAGGTATCCTTTTCGTACAATTTTGCTGAAGTTTAATCCAATATTACAATGATGTCCCATGTGAGTGGTTTTTTTTCCCCTGCTTTTTACAAGGCAGAGTTAAATACTGGTAAAATGAATCTGTTATAAGGTAAAAATCACAATCTTTCATCTGTTGTATACTGAAACATCTGGAATCTTTTACAATGGAACAAAATTAGGTATTAGTTGACGTACAGTAAAGATGTCTTTCTGACTGACAGAACATTAGTAAAAATGCCATTGCAAATCTATGATAAAAAGCCAAAAAGTCTATGGCCATATTCTCAACTGGTGACACTCAATCAAATAATCTCACCAAAAATTATAATGAGGCTTTTTGAAAACTCCCTCATCATGGCAAGACCAATTATACTTTTTCTTAAAATAGCAACTTTTAAATGTTCTTGCAGATAAAGGCAATTTTTGACATTTCTTAGCCATGTGAGCTAATGCAAGCAATCAATCTGTTTTTTAACACCTCAGAACTGGAGCCTAGGTGTCTTACTGCACAATATCTTTATCTTTCATTTTACCTCCATCCTTTTGTCTGTTTATCTGTTTGTTTTGGGGTTTTTTTGTTGGGTTTTTTTGGGGTTTTTTTTTGTTTTGGTTTTTTTTTTTTAATGAATGTACACAGAAGTGAGGAAAAAACCCAACATAGTATGAGTTCTGGAAACATCCCCCAAATTTACTTCTTGATTTTTGTTGGATCTCTGGCTATGTGATTCTAACACTAGGCCAGTCAATTTCTGCTAAGCATCACAAACGTAATGTAATATTTTCAAACAATAGCAGAACAATGTCTTTTCATGCTTTCCTAATATTTTTTTCACTGGGTGATGCAACCACTGTGGATGAAATTAAAAACGAAAAATCTAAAGACATGATAATTAGAAAATAATACAGAAATTGCTAGGCAGTAAGTACCGGATCAAAAAAACAGCACAGCCAAAGACGTCCTATAAAACATATATGTAGAAATGTTCACTCAAGCACAGCTGCAAGTTTCACATCAGGAAGGCATGGCACATACGAGCTGGAGCTAGTATGGGATCTCAGGAGCCTTAATCACAGCTACATTATATCAAAAAGACAACAATCTTGATGCTGTGAGCTGTACTTTAAAACAGTCAAGAACTGCAATACATAGTCTACATAAGATAGCCAAGGTCAATAAGATCAAGGGTGGTCTAGGAAGAATACTACTTTTCTGAAGTGCTGCATTCTTCACCAGGGAGGAGGAGTGCATCTAGCCTGCAGGATCTCTTTGTTCCCATAGTGGAGGACTGGGGTTGCCTGAGAGCTCCTGTACCATCTCGGCCCTGCTGTTATGTCCATACAGTCACACCACTGATGAAACAATATTTAGGGATTTTTAGAGTTGAAAATATTTAGGAATAAATTTTGGGATAAATTTTAGGAATTTAGGGGTGAAACTATTGTGTAAGATTTCTAAACCCTTTTAAAATAGTGTCTCATCCTATACCTCATAGGTTGGTGTCATGGTCATTGGTTTGGCCACACAGTATTAGATGAAAATTGCAAACCACTAATATCCCAGGGTGCTAGGTTTAGCATCTGACACATTGGTTTTGCTGGTTTACAGAGTGGCACCATACAGTCAGGCAGCCCCTTGTTGACCCTTGTCTCAGTCAGCCTCTTCCCAGGGCTAATTCCAGAGAAGCATCCCATTGCTGCCCTATCTCAGACTCAGTAAATTGCCTGCAGCACCCACCCTTGCAGACCGCAAGGTAGTATGTCAGTCAGCCTAACAACACGGGCTTTTGAGGACCAGCCACCACAAACCAGAGAGGCTGAGGCTCTGCAGAGCCCCAGACGATGCAGTTACGTTAACCTCTCCAGATACAGCATTTAGGTAACACAAAAATTGCCCCTGATTTGAGTGTGGACTCATTAGTGGAGCTTTCTGTGGGAATGGGAACTAATGTATGAGTCTTACTATATTTCTCAGCTGAGAGTGCACTCAGTCACTATATCCTGCACGCTTTCTTTTTACTCTGTTTTATACCAGCTTGTCATCTTCTAAACAAAGGTTTTTCACAGTTTTCAGGTTCCCTTCAGCTCCTTCCTCCTGGCAAGCCCAGGCCCTGCTTCCTTCTCTGTACCAGTGGGAGGCAGCTTCCCTGCACCACACAACCCTTTGATCCTCTTCTTTTCTTTTTTTTTGGCAGTCCCTGCTTCCAGCCTTTGCCTGTGCTTTTCCTCTAATTTCATATCAATCCCATCCCTCTCATTTTTCTTCCCTATTTTATTCTTCCCTTTTTTACTCTCCTCCAGCACCCTTCCTTTTCCAAGAGCAGCCCTGTTTCTTCTCACCTGCATTCTCTACCTCCCCTTCTCAGTATTCCCCTTCTCAGGCACCCTGTTCCTTAAAGGGTGCTCTAAGCTAACATTTTCTTCCTTCTTCCCATGAATACCTTCCTTTTAAGACACTAATTCTCCTAATACACTTCCGACCTATGAATTTGCTGCCTTTGTGGTCACCCGCTGAGCTATTGACTTCATTTTCCCTTGTGTGCACTTGCTTGGTTTTCCTCTGGAATCTGAGAACTTCTCCACTGGCTTCCTAAGAGACCCCGTCAATCTGTTTCTGCCTCCTTTGTTTATCTTTCCCCTTCCTCCTTTTCTCAAGGATATGCTTCATTTGTCAATGTGTGCTCACTGTATTCTGATACTTGCTAAGTTTTCTTGGTCACTATGGACTTTAAAATCCTTACATTCCACCTCTCCACCTAGCTTCTTTAACTTTCCTATTATTTCAAATTGCCATGGAAAAAATCAGCTTTATGACATTTTCCCTACTAGCTCACCCTTTCCTACATCTCTGATGCTGTTCCCTTCCATAGTCAGCATGCCTGAATGCAATCCTCTGCTGGGCTGAAATTTGCAGTTACTTCCTCCATAACATGTGCAATGTTTTGCCCTGCTAGTTGGATCACAGGGTAATATCTAATCTCTTTAATGAGAATGTCTTCTTCACCACCTTCACCTGCTTTACAATCTCTTCATCCCACAACTGATTTACCATTCCATATACTTTTCCTCCAGCTTGAACACTCATCTGAGTGTCTTTATTGTTCTTTCTTTCCTTTTCTATCAAGCTATTTTCTTCTCTTTGTTTCTCCCATTTTGTCCCCTACAGATCTATTTTCCTCAACCTTTTTTTTTTTCTTGACAACTTTTCTCCTCTATTCACTTTTCTAATGGAAAATTTCAATGTGTCACAGTATCCACCAACAGCCTGATTCAAGTTACCATTTCAGCCATGAAACGTTCATCAAAAATTCCCTCTGTACATACCTTACTTGATGCATATTTGATATAGTTTATATACTGGTCATCATTCTGTATCCCTTTGGATGTACTGGAAGAGGGACAGAGTGCACGCTCAGCAAGTTTGTGGATGATACCAAACTGGGAGGAGTGGCTGATTCACCAGAGGCTGCGCTGCCATTCAGCCAGACCTGGACAGGTGGGAGAGCTGGGCAGAGAGGAACCTCATGACGGTCAACCGAGGCAATTGTAGGGTCCTGCACCTGGGGAGGGACAGCCCCGTGCACCAGCATAAGCTGGGGCTGACCTGCTGGGGGGCAGCTCTGTCTAGAAGGACCTGAGAGTGCTGGTGGGCAGCAGTGTGCCCGTGGGCCAGCAGTGTGCCCATGGGGCCATGGGGCCAGTGTGATCCTGGGGGGCATGAGGAGGAGTGGGGCCAGGTGGAGGAAGGGGATCCTCCTGCTCTGCTCTGGTGAGGCCACATCTGGAGTGCTGTGGCAAGTGCTGGGCTGCCCAGTTCCAGAGAGACAGGGAACTGCTGGAGATGGTCCAGCAGAGGCTGTGGAGG
Organism: Falco rusticolus; assembly: GCF_015220075.1. NCBI lineage: Eukaryota > Metazoa > Chordata > Aves > Falconiformes > Falconidae > Falco > Falco rusticolus. Next base: position 22,267,378 of record NC_051191.1, on the reverse strand, counting down.
TGTTGAGGGGACTGGAGCATCTCCCTGGTGGGGAGAGACTGAGAGAGCTGGGGCTGTTCAGCCTGGAGAACAGAAGACCGAGAGGGGATCTTACCAATGCATACAAACATCTTAAGGGAGAGTGCCAAGAGGATGGGGCCAGTCTATTTCAGTGGTGCCCAGTGACAGGACAAGGGGCAATGGGCGCAAACTGCAACACAAGAAGTTCCATCTGAATATGAAGAAAACCTTCTCTGCCTTGAAGGCTAGGACAGGCTGCCCAGAGAGGCTGTGGGGTCTCCTTCTCTGGAGACATTCAAACCCACCTGGATGTGACTGTGCAGCCTGCTCTGGGAGAATCTGCGTTAGCCAGGGTTGGACTAGATGGTCTCCAGAGGTCCCCTCCAAACCCGACCATTCTGTGATTCTGAGATTTTCAAGGTTAGGGTCATCAACGTTATCAAGGTCAAGCCATTTGTGAGACTATAACATGTTCTGAAGGAAGGCTGCCTCAGTAACTGGGGTTAAGACCATGCCTTCACATGCTGATAAGTTGGGTCTTAGAAGGTTTAGGAAAGCTGTTACACTGCTACTTTTTTTTTGAGACAAGCTATTGATTTACATGAGGAGCCCATATGTTCCTATATAAGCAGTACAATTGCTGACTACATAAAAGCTCCCATAATCTCAGCAGCGCTATGAACAATAGCATAATAGTTCCTACAACATAATTTTATATTTGAGGCCCAATATGAGATAAAAGCAATATAGTTCTACAGCCTTTTTCTGTGTAATTTGCTATAGCTCTCGTAAAATTATGTTCTTTTTGATTTTAATAGTGATTTGCCTCCTACGAAAATTTGCTGCATTGCTTTGGAAAGACAGCTAGAAACAAAGCAGTATATTCCTTGCAGTATTTTAAAAAACCTGAATATCCCTGAAATAAAATGTCCAAAACCCTCAGAAGACAATAGGTCAGCCAGTAAATTCATTGAAGTCACACAGTGATTCTGGGCTCACCTGAAAAAAGAATGAATTACACTAATCTGTAATAGTTAAAACACTTCTAACAATGAACTGTGTTTTTGTCTCAGTGGAAATACCTGACAATCGCACTGAGGCTGTTCCTAGACATCATTGTGCCCAGGAGGAAATGCTATTTTTTTGTCATTTTATTCCTACTACTAAAATAAACTTAGGATTTTCAAACAAATCTGTATTTTCATAAAATGAAATGCATCCCAGATTTTTCTGCCAGTGAAGGGCTAGATTATCACAGTGAAAGTTGGCCTTATTAAGTCCACAGCCAGAGGCAGTCACAGGCAGAGATTTAGGAAGATGGTACCAGCCAAAGACTATGCTCTTTCTCTGCCACTTTTGGAGCCCAGGTCCACCACAGTTGTGCTCTGGACGTTCAGAGCTGCCTGTGGGAGCAGGGTGGCTAATCACCCTTCTGGTCACCCCTTCTCTCTGGCTGTGGGTACCCCTCCACTGCAAATGCAAATCACCTAGGGATTAAAGCACAACCTTATTCTCCACACTAGTAGAGAGGGAGAAGACAATCTTCTCTTCAACTCTTTGACCTGGACTAAGTTCCTGATTAAGCTTTAAACCAGCTGTCAGTTTTATACCAACAAACAGAAAAAAAAGCCAGTCAGCATTACATGATCTTCTTCACAAGAGCTTATATAGCTTACTGCAGTTATACATATTCACAGACTAACAGTAATGCTGGCTGATCCTGGAGTGTGTCAAACATCCCCGTCCTGTTCTGTGACATCCTGAGAGTGATCGTGTACCTAGCATTTTATCAACCTGAAAAATTTGTACTAACTGCTCGATAGCTATACTACAAGTTGGAGAAAACAAGGTGCAGAAATCCTGATAAATATTTTATGGGGCTTTGGAAACAACTTTCAAAAACTGAATGGAGAGTGAAGTCCCTTCTACAGGATGCTGTTGGCAAGTTAGACAGGCTTAGACAGGGTCTCACACTTTGTAAAAGCTCTAGGTTGGATTCTCAAATCACACTGATAAATCAGATTTTTGTTGGGTACACACTTCGTGCGACCCTACTGGATTCTTGTGGACCAACAAAGAATTTAAGCCACCAGATTTAAAGGTAAAATTGCAATTTGACCCTGGCGTAAGTGACATTAGAACCAGGCCATTCAGGTCTTCTAGTATTCTATATGGGACTGTGCAAGCTTTAGAATAATTTATGCTCTGTAGGACAACTCCACAGGAGAGTTGTGTTTGCACAAAACATCCAAATAGCTCTTTCTTTAAGTGCCAGTATATCTCCTTACACTTTCTTAATTTCCAGATTCAGCTCCACTTATGTAACACAGACTACTGAACTGAATGATACCACTATTTGTAGTGCATTTCTTTGCTTTTGGCTTTCCAGTCTGATTTAATACTTCGCTTTGTCATAATTTAATTAAGTATAAAAACATTAAGTGAATCCAGAAAGATACCTTACCTCTGCATCTTGCTTTAGATTCACTCTTTCAGTGATAAAATTAGAATCTTACTCCTAGACAAGTCATCAACATTTGCCTAAAAAACTATTTGTAGAAGCTTATAAGTAGGTCATCAGCACAAGTAACCCAGACGAACATCCACAGTGATTAGAAAAGCATCTCAGCTCTGGGACGAAAGTCTTATTTTAATGTACTTGATACAAATGCCATTTTTCTTGGTTTTAGTTTTGGAACAGTAAAGCAATTGGTGGCTTTTCTATTTTGAAGTGTGTTTAGTGTTTTATATGTAATGCAGGACTCCAGCAATACTGAGAGTAGCAGTGGACGGCATCCTTCTTTTAAAAAAAAGCAATGAGCAAAATAACCACAGGAATTAAAAGTATGAAACACTCTAACAGAAAACAAATTAGCTTGCACTGCTTTTCAGGTAGTAAGTTTATTAGGAAGGATTGCATGTATTGTTACTGATTTCACTCAAAGAGTGAACATTAAAAAAGTACAATTTTCCTACTACCCTAATTGTGAGTAAAAGTCACCTAATGTGTAATTTTCCCCAATATAACTGGGGATGTCGTATTTTCTTGTAACACTTGCATTTATCTACATAAAAAACAGCAAAAGGTGTCACAATGATTTAGCTGTATCTGAAGAAAATGAAAAAAAGTCATTTTCCTAAAACATGTATTTGATCAGGTGGGTTATGTGCTTTTCAAATTGTTTTCATGCATATTTAATCAATGTGAGACATATGCAAGCTGAAATAAGTAAAGGTCTGTGTCCCAGGCTGTTCAGTTTCAGAGTCTTCTGATTGAGATTCTTTAAAGCTGAATTAATTATTTTAAAAAATGAACTAAAATAACCTTCAGCAGGTGGCATAAACCGAGAAAAAGCCAAAGAACTCACAAACTGCCAGCAAACACTTAGTTCAGTTCAATACAGTATCAGTAAGATACCTAGTTTTTCAAGAATTGCTTGGTTTTTATCAAAATTGCTGAAAACTGGGATGTATGGGTAAAATGATGTATGGAAATACTACAATAACCTGGGGGGGAAAGCCCCCAAATCCAATGCCCCCTACCCCCCACCCCTAAATCCTCCCTACACACTGGCACAGAGAGACACTTTGTCACACCCACATGTGTATCTCAGCAGATATGTGTGCCTGGCACACACAGAGATGAAAGATACGTACCCACACACCTCTAGGTCTACACAGAGTAAAATAAACACTGTCTAGGAATAAAACCACATTCCTATGGATTTATACATATAACGCATCTGTGTGCATCCAAGCAAACATAAACATAGATACACACATGTACACGCCCAGAGACATAGGAACACAGGCAAGGCACATACATGGGCACAAGCAACTCTAGAAGCACACGCATATACCTATACAGCTAGATGAATACTCACATGGACAGATAGTTATACAGACATACATGAGGAACAGTTTACATTGTCTCTATCATCCCTGCTAATTTCTCCTTTCTTTTTGAAGCCTTCCAATTTTAGGATCCTGGAGTGAGCCAGGTCCCTGCAGGGAAGATACCTCAGGAGGAGCAAAGCACTTCCCGTTTCTTTAAGGTTTCTTCCCCACCTTCTCCCCCTCTCCCGCAGCAGCAGATCCAGGGAGATGAGCTAGGTACCCAGCACGGCTCTCCCAGCTGCTGGGTTGGCACTCTCCACCCCACCTTATGAAGGGTATAGGACGGCAAGCTAAAGATCTCCTTGCTTCACCCCCAAAGCCTGCCTCTGCAGGAGCAGAAACCTCTGGGCAACATCTGGACACAGCTGCCTTGCCTTGGGCGAGCTAGCCCCCTTTCTCCACCCCTACCCCCTACCCCCCTACCCCCCCCCGCCAGCTGCAGACTACAGGGGTCCCCCTGCACCCTACCTGCCCTCTGCAGGTGTGAAAGCCCTGCGCCCCAGCCCCAGCTTCTCCTGGCCCCTGACTCCTGTCAGCAAACCGTTTCGCAAACCACCAGCTCCAAACTTTTTCCCTGGCTGCACAACCCGCAGTCCTCCGGGCAGCGGCTGCAGCTTCTCCGGAGGGCAGCATGGGGGTGGTGGGGGGGTGGTGGTGGTGGGGGTGGGTTGCGGGCTGCAGGGACCCGAGATGCTGCAGGGTGTGAAATGTGAGGACTGGGATATGGGATGCAGGAATGTGAGGACCGCGATGCACAGCTCCGAGATGCCAGGATGCAGGGAGCAGGATGTGGGATGAAGGGACCCAGACCCGGGATACCAGCCCCCAGCTCCTTACCGTGCAATGAAGGTAGGTCCTGGCGAGGGTCTCCAGCTGCTCCCGGGCATCGCGGGCCTCTGATGTGCTCGTTAAACATCCACCGGGGAATCTCAGCCCCCAAACTTGTGTGAGCTGCTTCCGTCTGGGAACAGTCACGCTTTCTCCCCCCCACCTTGGATCGGATCCCGATGGAAACTCATCAAGGCCTCCTAAGCGGTCAGAGGTAAGGCTGGGAGGGAAGGGGGAGAAAAAGGAGGGCAACGGGAGGGAGAGACTGCGATCAGCAAGCGATGGCCCCCTTCTCTTCCCCTCTCCTCTGGAGCACACGCTTCCCGTTCCTCCCAGCAACTTCGGCTCTCCTTGGCCAGGCAGCGCCTGGTACCAGCTCTGTCAACTGGGGGCCCTTTTCGCAGCCTCGCATCTTTCTAGATTTCCTCTGCTTTCCGGGCAAAGGGGGTTGGTGCAAAGCTTTAGATTAGGAGGCGACCTAGAGTTGCAAAGACAAGGAGGGAGAGCCGGCTGGCATTTGCAGACTGCTTCTCCCGGTGCTCGGGGCGTGCGGTAGCTCTGCAGCCGGCGCTGCGCGGAGGGGCTGCCTGAGGTTTATTCCTACCGTTTATTCATTTACTGCTTTTTCTAGGTCTAACTTTGAAGCTGGTTGCCGCTGTCGGCGCGGCGGGCAGCGAGGCTGTGGCGAGGAGCGCTCGGACGGAGGCAAGCCGCCGTCCCCATGCTGCGGGGCTGCGCTCCCGCGGCTGTTTAACTGCGTGGGCAGGAGCGCAGCCCGGTCCCGGGGGGGAGGACACGGGGCTGGGGGGGGGGTGGGGTGGAGGGGAGGGCATGGGACACGGGGACGCTGCTGTATCCTGGCAACTCCGCATCCTTGCCCCGAGCATCCTTCCCCGCAGCGCCGTGATTGGACGGGGCCGGAGCCGGGGGATGGGGGGGGGGGGGGAGGGGGGGGGGCGGGCGGGGCCGGGACGCCCCTCCGAGGATGCTGCGCTCTGGCACTGCGACTTGTCGCATCCTCAAAAAGCCGGGAGCGGGCAGCGGGGATGAGAGCAGACGGGAGAGCCGAGACGGTTCAGGGTGTTGTATGACCGTCCTCCTGCCTTCTCTCTGCCAGGTGGCTAGATAAAATTCCGTCTGCTCTACATCTCCTAGAAAAAGAATGTATTTGTGTGCATATACACGCATACCCACATCCCAGATATACAAATATATGTTTTAACACATAGATGTATGTAAGTGAACATATATATTCTATACATGCTACCTGTATTATCTATATTCTTTATGTTCCCTCTATATGTTCTAACTCTCCCATATGGAAAGACAGAAGAAAACCAGTTACTGTGGGAAGATCATTTAGAGTGCAGCAAAGCCGGATGCAAAAGGAAAAAGCAAGCTACTTTGTGTGTTCTATATGTTTGAAAACCAAAGGTTTACATTACGTGGACTGTTAATAGGAGGTCGTGGTCCTAAATGCGAGAATTAAACACCATGAGGTGAGTGAGCCATAACAGTCAGTGTGTTGACTTCAAAGAGGGTGAGTTTAAGCTGTGCTGTGTGGGGCACTGCTGGTATTACATGTGGCTTCATTGCTTATTCTCTGCTATGGGGGAAAGCGAGCAGCTGCTTCCTGCTGGTTGGGTGTAGTATGGAGAGGGTGTCCGTAAAATCCCAGTACCTCCCTTTCCATCATGGCTTCGATTGCGACACTAAATTTCTCACCCCTAACTCTTCAGTAGGGAGAAAGCCATCATCCACTTCTCCCCAAATGCTTCTCCCCACCATCAGACTTGCTCTCAGCCCAGCTCCACGCTCATGTACCATCAGTGCTCATGTAAAGCAAGGAAAGAGGCACCGCAGTCAGGAGCTGCAATCCTGCAACTCACATGGGGCCACTATTGTTTCAGCAGCCATGGTTCGGTAAGGAATTAAGCTAACGTAAAATGAAATAAAACAACGACAAAAACCTCTGTTTCTGCTTTTTAATATTTTATGTTATTTAACATCTGCTTACTTTTGTGGTCTACCAATTAACTTTGCTAATTTTATAAGAGATTTTTTATTGGAAGCCAAGGACATTTGCCAAGATGTGCATGTTAAACTGATTCATTAAGTGCTTCAAGGTTAAGCAGGGAGCAAAAGGAGAGTCCAGTTCCTCTCAGTTTATCCTACTGTAGATTGGATTGAAATGTACATGAGACACTGCAGTAACATCAGGCTAAACTGGAGTCAATATGGAATCAGTCCTATGTCTTTCAAATCATAGCACAATTTAACAGACAGGTCTGGAACAGTCCTTTCAGTCTTGCAGGTTGATTGCCCAGAAAGACGAATGGAAGGAAGGATCTGATTCTGCATTGACTTGCACACGACAGTTACGGCTTAAAGTGAGTATGAAAATAACTTTTTGGTTGGGTAAGATATAAAACCCACTGTGTATGAAATTGGTCACCACAGGCACCAAGTGGAATTTGGATGAGATGTATTGCATGATTTGCAGCAGGCCACTTAGGGGCAAGGAGGTGACCTGGGCATTCATTGCTTTTGCTTCAAGAAGCATCCTTTGCACCGATAGTTCACTCTTTTTCCATGCCTGCTGCTGTGCAATGCCTGATAATGATCCCTAACACTGCTACTGCTTGCATTTACACCTGATTTATGGCTGATTTATTATACTGAGAAGCAGGAAAACAAAACTGAAGAGCTGACCAAGCTAAGCTGTAGGCAAAGGCACAATGGTTTCTTTCCCATTTCCTACCAGTGCTGTTCCTCAGGTGGTTCTCCCAGCAAATTGGAGTCTTGTTTTAGCCGCAGAGGAACTTACTCCAGCCTTCCAAAGCAGGATTCTGGAGACCTTATTTCAGTGTATGACTCTGGCAGAACCATCTTTATTTCTGTAAGGAAAACAACTTTGCCTTGATTCCCTTTTGGGATAGTACGCGCTACATCCAGAGGGTATTGTGAAGATGCCTGAGCATGTGCCTTCAGCCAGTCAGATGCTGACACTTACGGGTACACGCAGTGTTACCAAGCAGGGAAATCCAAAGATCTCAGCAAAGCTCTGTGCAAAGCTGTGTTTGGGTGTTACTGGGCAAAGTACTCACTTGAGGCTAAACTGCACCTTACGCTACACTTGATTGTAGGCATACCCATGGTTAGATGCAGCAATTGGGTAGTACAAGTTCTGCCAGAGGACAGCTTGGAGAAAGCAATCAACAGCCCTCAGTGTCTTTGACCTGGATCCAAAGAAGAAGTCTTTATATTAAATGTATTTGTTTATTTTCTGTCTCTGATGCAAAGATGTTAAAACAGCATTAAAAGTTTCTGGGATAGGAATATTTTGCCTTTTTGATTCATCTATTAGTGAAGTAATAGTTACAGCTACTTAAAAGATAGATTCCTTTCAGATTGAGTTCCCGCATCACGCAAAATTGAATTTGTAGAAAGCCTGATGAGCAGAAGAATTTGTTTTTATAAAATTTATGAATATGATTAATTAAAAGGCTTACGACCACAAATAAACAGATGCATATCTTTTTCTTACATGGAATTTTAGCATAAGTGTCAAGATTGTACACATGGGAACTTTCTAATTTTACATTTGGTGGCAGGATACTGTTCCAGCAAAACACTTTGTAGGGTTCCCTAACTTGCTATAAGCAGCTGTTTTGAGACACGCTCAAGTTATTTGCTGATAAAAGCCTGAAGTGATGCTTTAGAAAAATTGCAAGTATGCATGTACAGCCAGTGAGTGATCTATGGATTGGGCCCAGCCAACCTGAATAATTCATGAGGCCTATGATCTTTCCTCCTTTCCTGGGCACCTTACAGAAATGGACAGGGAATAGGGCCATGGATCAATGAGTTTTTTCTTAGCAAATTGCTCCCTGCCACTAAGTTTCCAACAGCTCTGCAGATGCTTTCATTGTGTGTGACTGGGCATAATCCCATTCTGCAGCAGCTGTCCCGAGTTAACAGTGTGGTCATCACCACAGAACCAAGCCTGGTATATCTCCACGGTTTGGGGCACACATCAGTAGCACCTAGACATGATATTGTGTTTGTTCTTCTTGAAGTCTGCCAATCTCAATGTGCAAAACACCCATTGGAAGGAAAAGGAGGGCTACTCCACCACTTTTGGGTAGCCACAGGGGTCTAGATATGTCTTCCCAACACTGTGGCCATGGCAGTCTCCATCTTTGGAGACACAAAATCAAAAATTCATAGTGGCTAATGCATAGGTCAACAAAGCCCCACGCTGCCTGGCTCATCCCTGCCTGCCAATTGTAGGTGCCATTGACATACTCCAAAGAAACAACTCAGTGGTGCAGGGCTTTCGGAGAGGCATGTGTCCCCATCTGGTAACCAGATCCACAGCTATGAAAAGTGTAAGGGGTGGTGTCACTCTGACATGCTTAAGGGCCCCATGGGTCGCTGTGGAAAATTAAGCACTGTTGTGGTGGGCAGACCCTGGCTGGGCACCAGATGCCCACCACAGCCACTTGTCACTGCCCCCTTCAGCCGGGAAGGGGAGAGAAAATACAGTGAAAGGCTCGTGGGTCAAGGTAAGGATGGGGAGATCACTCAGCAGTTACTGCCATGGGCAAAACAGGCTCGACTCTGGGAAATTAATTTATTACCCACCAAATCAGAGTAGGATAATAAGAAATAAATCCCAAACTTTAGAACACCTTCACCCCCATCCGTCCATTCTTCCTGGCCTCAACTTCACCCCTGATTTGTCTCCGTCTTCCCTCTGAGGGCACAGGGGGACGGGATGAGGTCAGTCCATTACACACTGTCCCTGCCGCTCCTTCCCCCACAGTGACAAGGCTCCTCACAGCCTGCCCTGCCCCAGCCTGGGGCCCTCCCACTGAAGATGGTCCTCTATGAACTTCTCCAGCATGGGGCCCTCCCACGGGTGCAGCCCCTCAGGCACAGCCGGCCCCAGCCAGGGTCCCCCCGGGGTCCCCAGCCCTGCCCCAGCCCAGACTCCTCTCCCCATGGGGCTACAGGCCTTGCCAGGAGCTGCCCCAGTGTGGGCTGCCTGTGGGTCACAGCTCCTTTGGGCACCCCCTGCCCTGGCGTGGGGTCCTGCAGGGCTGTGGGTGGGGGTCTGCTCCCCCATGGGCTCCATGGGCTGGGGGCACAGCCTGCCTCACCATGGGCTTCCGATGGGTTGCTGGGGCATCTCTGCTGCGGTGCCTGGAGCCCTCCTGCCTCCTGCACTGACCTGGGGGGCTGCAGGGCTGTTCTTGCACATATTCCCACTCCGCTCTTCCAGCTGCAATTGCTTTTGTGCAGTTTGTTCCTCCACTGCTGAAATCCATTGTCCCAGAGGCTCTGCCACTGCAGCTGATGGGTTCAGCCTTGGTCAGTGTCGGGTCCGGCTGGGAGCCGGCTGGCAGGGGCTCCATCAGGCATGGGGAGGTCTTCTGGCAGCTTCTCACAGAAGTCACCCCTGTAGCCCCCTGCTGCCAAAACCTTGCTGTGCTAACCTAAGAGAACTGTACCAAGAAGTGTCAATCTAGTAAGTTTCTTCTGGGCCAGGTATGGACTTTCTTCTCTCTTAACACTGACGCTTGGTTAACTTCATTATGAAACTCATCAGCTAAATGGAATGTCTTCTTTTCTTGTTAACCGGTTTTGAGGAGACTTTAGATCAATACACATAGTGCAAAAAGTCCCTATGTACCTTACTGCTAAACATGCTTATCCTCTTACAGCTGATTTGCATGGCACCATTGGGACTTGAGCAACATTATTTCCTGTCAGATGCCCAGCGATTACTTTTTCAGCTGACTGAAGAGATATTGGCCTAGCAGCAACATGGATAATATGCCATCATGTGCCGAGACATTTCAGTCTGAGCCTTTCACAGCCACAAGGACTGTGGAAACTCTTGTCTACAAGGCTCAACACATCAAAACCCTGGCCTTCACGTGGTATGGCATGGCACATCAAAGGAAGACTGCACTCAACTCTGTGCACATGCAGCAGCATCCTCCCTTCTGCCTCCACCTTCCATGTCCATCAGCATCAATATGTACTCCTCCCCAGCTCCCCTTTTTCCAGCCAACTTTCCCATATCCCTCTGCCTTTCTCACCTTCTTCCCTTTTACTCTTTAGACAGTTTGCTGCCTGCTTGTTCCTCTTGGCCATTTCTCCAGATAACCCCAAGTGTTCCTTACCCCTTCTCAGCAGAGACTTCTTTCATGGAAAAGAACCAGCAGCTGTTGTTCATCTTCATCAGCTACAACAGGCGAAAAGATCTGGCTTTGCTGTGGGAACTAGCTGCCCTCTCTCCACTTCTGCTTGTTTCTCAGAAATCAGGTTTCCCAACATACTGCTGGGGACACACACGTGACACTCAACTGTCATCCAAGTGGGGTACCTTCATAGAAATACATGAACAGCAAGGCTCCCTCCAGGTCCCTGACAGATATACAAGTATGCACACTCCACTTGCACCCCACAACCCTTCCCTAGCCAAAATCCTACTGCAGTTTGTGCAGGGATGAACATAACACAGGCTCTGCGTGATGTACGCCTGATACGTGCAGCAAACTGCAAACCACCTCCAGCTTCCATTGCTCATTACTCTGGAGTCAAGCTCCGTCAGTCTGCAGCTACTCACTCCATCATCCTGTGAGTCTGTGATATAGGAGGCGATACTTGCCTGAGAAGAGATTTGCCTTCCCCCTAAGGAGCAGGGGTCTTCCTCATACAGGGACAGGGCACAACACACTAGCACATCTCAATCTCTGCCATATTCTTTAAATTAATACATGCAGGAGACCCCATTCTACAAAATCCATACTGTTCTCTCTCTTTTTCTACTGTGTGAATAATTTGGTACCAGATACCGGAATCACCTAACACATTTTGCTTTTGACTTAGTCACCTTTTCGTTTTGTGTGTGTGTTATTATTATCTTTGTTAGTATTTCAGCTGCCAGAAATCTGGCTTCTTCAAACTACTCCTTCCTCCCCTCTGAAAACCCCCTAACAACATTTCTTCTCTTCTGAAACACATTCCCTTCCCCCACCCCTCTTCTCTGTAGGAATTACTGCATTTACATATTTTCTTTAAGGTGCTTAGGAATTATTGACAAGTTTGCTTTGTCCCTGGGGGCCGATGCAACACAGTCAAGCTGTGAGCTGCTTAAAACGTTGACTGGCTGATAGAAGAGATTGTGATTCTGAATCACACTGGCCAGGCCAGAAAACGTAGCACAGTGCTGTCAGGGGCTGTGGCACATAGATCCATTTTCTTTATAATCCTATCATACCTACGACCTACCACATACAGAGCAAGGCAAAAGATCTACATTTTCCCATTAGCTCAAGATACAGGCTTCCTGTGAAATAAATTTACTCACAGCCCCTATGCCACTTCTTTGCAAGCCTGAAAACCCTGTTTTTATTTTGTCAGTGAGTGTTTTTCAGGCTTCCTTCACACTGAGAATCCATCTGGATATACTACTGTCTAAATGTCCTGCTGAGATTCTGCTTTGCCACTACTTAAAAATGAATGGCTAAATTTATAAACAGGAAGTTTATTGTGTTTGTCTGCTGAAAGATATTCTGGATTTTATCTTGGCTGGGATTTTTGTTGTTGCTGTTTTGTTTTTTGATGTTGAAGGAGTTTGTTTTTTTCTTTTCCGCAACCATTTAATTTTAATAGCACTCCTGAAAGGAACAGTGAGTCCAGAGTTAGAAAGCTGAAATAAAAGGAATGAAGTTCCTGAAAATGAGACTGGGGGAAAGAAAAATAAAAAGAGAAAAAAAAAAACCCCAAACCAGTCTCAAGCTAATGATTTTGATTTTCCCTTAATGAAGACAAACCATTTTCCAACCAGGAAGACATACCTGTGCTTGGAAAACTGCTACTAGTACAAAATATAATTGAGCAGATGTGACAAAAATAGTACTTGGGCTATTTTAAAGCCTTTTATTGAATTTTTTTGTTTGGTTTTTTTTTTTTCAGAGTTGTTTTTTTTTTTCCAGAAGCTGTTGTCCTCCCTAATTTAAGAAAAGAGAGGAAATACAGGCAAATTGAGAGAGCTGTATGTTTTTCCTCAGCTTGTTCTATTTAAATTGCACACCAATCACCTAAACCAATGGTTAGGAGAATAACTTAAGGTTGCAAAGCAACCCAAATTTAGGAAATATGAGAATTAACATTGACAGTGGAATCTTAATTCAGCTCCCTTGTGCATGTGCATGTTGATACACTCTTTAATTGGTTTAATATTGTCTTTTTTCTTTTCCAGAAAATCCTGACACATTCAGCACCTTAAAGGAATAGGAGTCTGCACTGCTCAGTGACTTTGCCGGGTATACTGTGCACTGTTCTTACCCTGTGTTGCAGAGAGAATGATCCATTTCTTCTCCAGAAAAAAACATTCCAGTATTTTGTAAACCTTTATTTTATTTTATTTTATTTTATTTTATTTTATTTTTATTTTATTTTATTTTATTTTATTTTATTTTATTTTATTTTATTTTATTTTATTTTATTTTATTTTATTTTATTTTATTTTATTTTATTTTATTTTATTTTATTTTATTTTATTTATTATTTTTACTACATTCCTGAGGTAAGGGCTGGTATTTTGGTTTCTTTCTGAATAATTTGCATTATACCTTGAAACAGTGGCTGTTGCTCACATATTTTAAGTCTGTGCTCCGAGCTGGGTTTTATTGGGTTCTAGAGTTTGGCTGGGAGAACAATATAGTTTTCTTAGACTCATTCTCATTAAAAACTAAGTCTTTTTGTATGAAATCATGCATAGGGACAGACAATCAACATGGAAATGCATGCTGACAACTAAATTTTGGCAAAGGTATAAGCCATTATAATCAGAGCTTCATGATGGGAACAGCTCAGTAGCTACATTACTGTTCAGTATTAACCCTATAGTTCTAAGAAACTCTAATAACTTGGTATTAAATAATGAAGATAATTTGATTTAAAATACCAGTTAACATCAGCAAGGTAATGACCATACATAATCTAAACCTTATTTATACCTTCTGTCTGCAAAGCCAATTTCATGAGTCCCGTGAAATGACAGGGGAGGAGGTGGATTGCTCTTCTGTTAGTCTCTGTCTCTAAGAGGCTCTTAGCTAAATATATCATTATATTTTATAATATTTAATAATACAATATATTTTAATATACAATCCTATATTACGTATTGTATAGTATATAATATGTACTGTACATTTAATATATTATTATATATTCTTTTCAAACTTCATGAGGGTATATCTCTATGGGTCTTTCCTCTTTCCTTCGCAAATAAGGGAAGGCTGGCATCACCTGCAGATAGTTGCTAGAGATGATGGACTTTGCTCAGACTTCCTATTAGATGGAGCTGCCAGGATTGGCTCTTACATAGCCAAAAGGCCCAAGCTGTGCATCAGTACTAGGTAGTCTGATTGCGGATACATGGCAGTAATTCTCTTTACACATCCTAATTTTCCATGAAAAGGCTTAATGAAGGAAAATCCTTTAATTTTCCAAGTAATGGCAACCGACATCAAACCTTCTCACTGTAGTATGTCCTCATGTTAACTTGCTTAACTTTACAGCATGCTCTGAAAGCTCTGGACATTGGACTGCTGTGGAGAAAGCATTTCAGGATGGAAAAGAAGAGTGAGAAGATCCCCAAGGTACAGCTCTGTTGTGTTAAAGGGGATGGTGTAATTTAGCAGGAAATACCCCCCCTCCTCTTCCAACTCTCCTCACTGAGGTTGGAGGTTAGGTGCGGCTAGAGTTAAATTCTAAATGTCCAATTTACCACTATCCGTCCAATTGTGTTTAATATGGATCTTAAACTACCACGGGTCTGGATACGCTAATAGCAGTCTGCACCACCAGTCCGGTTGTGCTCCTGAACTAGCATGGCCACACTCTAGGGTCTGGTCATGTTCAACGAGGAACTGCAACGACGAGCTACTTAACAGTGCAGGTTTATTTGTGCAGCAGATATACAGGTTCTTTTGATTGCTGGTGATAGTGACTGTTTGCAAAAAAGCTCATGCAAATAAAATGTTATAAAGTATGAAACACACAGAAAAGTTACAACAATACAGCCTGGCTACAGATATTAAAAAGTAACTCTTTAGAGATATTTCTAAGTCTCACAAAGACACACTTAGTTTCAGTCTCACCCAAGGCATCCCAAGGGGGGGAGAAGCAAGGTTCAGCCCGTTGGTTGATCCCAGGAGTCCGCCTCAGTGGCATCTTCCCTTTACTTGTTCTCGGTGGTGTCTTCCCCACTTGTCCCCTCATTCATTCACTTTTTATATTTCTCTTTACTCTCAGGTGGAGCTTGAGTGACTCTAGTCATACATTCCTTTATTGTGATTGGTGCGAAGTTCTCTCGCTTTCATTTAAAGATACAGTTCATTTTAAATTTACCACACATGCTCCCCGAGCAGGGGATTCACTCTCTTCAGGGAAGACATTTGAGTAGGAGTTTGCGATCTCCCACTACCACAATTATTTTACCCTAGCATCCTTGAGTCTTATCTCTTCAGCAGTTTGTTTTCTTTTAGCAGTTAGCACGTCCTCCTCAGAAGGCTCTGAAGTGCTGCGTGGCCCTAGTTCCTGACCTTCTCTCACAGATAGAGGCTCTTGCTTGGTCTTCACCAAGTTGCTGGCCCAGCAATGGACATCTTCTCATATATTTTACAGCCACTATGTGGCTTATCAGCTGTATGGTACCATTAGGTTCCCAATCCTGCAGGGAGCACAGCAGAGCCTGGTCGCACTGTCTCCACTCCGCTCCACCCTCCACTGCTCCTCCAGGATAGCAGGTCCTGTGGCTTAGGGACCTGTGGTGATGCAGGTTTCATGTGTGCAAACCATCCTGAAGGCAATAGCTGTGTTTAACCCTAAAAAGCTTTCTGTAATACTATGGTTCTATTAGGACCCAATTTTTCTCCAGTTCCGCCCTCAAGGCGATTTTCCCACAAGCTCCTTGATGGATTGTGCCCTGATAGCTTGCTTCTCCTGTGGAAGAAGCACCTCATATAGTGACAGTTATCAGAGCCTGGCCTGGGGACGGAAATGGCTTTCTAAGAACAGTATTATGGGATCACACAAATACCCATCCAGGACAGTATTTCTGTCTAGTCATGGTCAGTAGCAAATGTTTAGAAAAACATGGGGACTGGACAAACCAGAAAATTTTTCTCTTGATATACCAGTTATGGCTTCCAGTAACCTGCCCTTTAGGGAATTCAATCTTCTTTTGATCCTATTTTTCTGTTTGCCTTTACAAAACCTTGCTGTGGGAAATTCTCTTGCCAAATTAGGCGGTGTATGAAAAGTATTTCTATTTTTTGCATTTTAAGCCTGCCCCAGTGAGAACTCTGATTTACTTTATTCTGAGCAACCACAAATACTTTTTCCTTCCTCATCCTCTTCACACTGTTCATGACTGTAGACATTTGCCATATCCCTCCTCTGCATGAAAGCTGAAAAAATTCTAGGCTGCTTAGTTTTCCCTCCTCATGATTTGCTTCTGACCATTTTTGCTCTTTTCTATTCCCTTTTTAGCTTCACAGTACCTTTTTCTGAGGTCAGCAGACCACCTTTTGGAGCCCTCAAAGTGTGGGAAATACCTGTTTTATTACAGAGTCATAATGATTATGCTGGTTTCCTTTATTTTTTTTGCTGTTCCTTCCTAATAATTCTTAAGATTTTCTTTGTCATTTCGACAGCTGACCTGGCATTTTTAAAGACCTATATTAAGCAGTAATAATTTAGAGTCCATTGCATCATATGCATAGCTTGAGTTGTTTTTTGTCTCATCTGCAGTGTTTCACATTCATTGACAGTGACTTTGATCTGCAATTTTATTGTCCAGTCAGTCAATATTGTGAGATCCTTTTGTGCCTTGTAGCTGTTAGTTTTACTTTTTACTATTCTGAATATCTCTCTACATGAGTAACAGTCTCATGTCTTGTTAGTAAATAATTTTCCAGATCTTTCCAGGCTATGTTAAGCATTATAGATCCCAGAACAGACATTTGGGGAACTCACTGGGAGGGTCTTCCTTCATAACAAACAATGAACATTCATCCCTACCCTTTGCTTCTTGATTTTCAAGCACCTTCTATCTCTTCTTGTCTTTTCTAAGTTTCCTTGAGAGTCTTTTATGAGGAAATTCAACAAAAATGTTGCAAAGATCCAAATATAGGTCACCTGTATCTATTTGCTTATGGACTCCAAAGTGCTCTCACAGCTATGTGCAGCACGGCTTTCTCTGTATCAAGAACATATTCCCAATAAATTTTTCCACACATTAGTTAACACCATTCCTTGCCATAGCCTTCTCAGCAATTTTCTGGTGTGACAAATTTATTTGTTTGCATTTCTCCAGATCATCCCTAAAATGTTTTAACCAACAGCTGACATATTCTATTCCTTTGGTAACAGAGCTGATTTAAGAAATAGGTTACAGACCACAGGTCAGCAGATTCATATCTGAATTCCTTTATCATTTGGGTCTGGCAAATTTTTGTTGTTCATTTTATCATTTTGTTCTCTATTGCTGCTCCTGACAACTAGATTTGAGACAGTTCCTCAGGCTCGTCACCTGTAAAGAAAGGCTACGGTGAACACCGATGCAAAAAAATCATTTGTGTTTTCTATTATAGTCTTGACATCCTTCAGTGCTTCTTCTATACCCAGACTGTTTATTGACCCATTAACTCTGGCACCTTTTTTCTGATGTAGTGAAGAAAAAAAATGCTATTTGCCTTTATGATTTTTTGTACATCGCACCTCGAAACCTTTTTCTGTTTCATATATGACACTGAAGATTTTATATAACATAAAGCAATTACCTGAATCCTATCTCTAAGACCAACAGGCAATCCACTACGTAAGACAGGAAAATGTAAATAATCTATGCTGAAGATGAGCTGCCCAACTATTTGTGAAGACAGGGATATTTGTGGCTATTCGGATGACATCTGAAGTATCTGGTACAAATGTGGGGTAGATGCCAGAACTTAAAAGGTCAGTTTCGTGGAATCTCAAAGCACCCTTCCAGCTACCTCTTCGATCACTCCAGCAACACAGGTTTACTTCATCAATTCTTATCTGGATGCCAAGGCTTACTGTAGAAAGCCTTGCAGCCAGTCCCCAAGTAGGGATCAGCAGGCCCCAGCCCGCCTTCCCCAAAGTTTATATACTGGGCATGACATTCTACGGTATGGAATACCCCTTTGGCTAGGTCAGGTCAGTTGTCCTGTCCATGTCCCCTCCCAGCCTCTTGTGCCCCTCCAACCCTCTCGATGGCAAGGCCTAAGAAACTGAAAAGCCCTTGACTTAACATAGACATTATTTAGCAATGACTAAAAATGTTAGTGTGTTATCAACACTATTCTCACACCACATCCAAACCACAGCACTGCACCAGCTACTAAGAAGAAATTAACTCTGTCCCAGCGGAAACCAGGACAGTATCCACCCCTCATTCCTTACCATGTAAGTCATGCTACATTTTCCAATACATCATCATCTTTCCTGTCTTTTAATATAAACACAAAGATATAATTCCCCTAGTCTGTGAACTATCCCTCTAAAAGTCCATTGAGTTCATTTAGTTTATGATGTTGGGCTCCACCTGTTACAACAGTCTTTCAAGGCAGGTGTCCTGGTTTCAGCTGGGATGGAGTTAACTTTCTTCTTAGTAGCTAGTACAGTGCTGTGTTTTGGCTCTGATGTCAGAGCAATGTTGATAGCACACTGATGCTTTTAGTTGTTGCTGGGTAATGTTTATACTATGTCAAGGACTTTTCAGTTTCTTGGGCCCTGCCAGTGAGAGGGGTGGAGGGGCACAAATAACTGGCAGGGGACACATCCAGGACAGCTAACCTGAAGCAGCCAAAGAGGTATTCCATACCACGGGACGTCATGCTTGGTATATAAACTTGGGGGGTTAGCTGAGGCAAGGGGGATCCAGGACTGGCTGGGCATCGGTCAGCGGGTGGTGAGCAGTTGTGCTGTGCAACACTTGTTTCCCTTTCTCCCTTTTCCTTTGGATTTTATCATTTTCCCCACTTTTCCATTATAACTGTTATTATTATTATTATTGCTATTGTTGTTCTTACCTTTTTATTCTGTTTAAATTATTAAACTGTTCTTATCTCAACCCTTGAGTTTTACATTCCTTTCCAATTCTCCTCCTGACCCCTCTGGGTGGGGGCGAGTGAGCAAGTGGCTGCGTGGTGCTTTGTTGCCAGCTGGCGTAAAACCACGACAGCAGGAAAGATGGTACAAGGTGTTGGGTTGTTGCATCTTGAGGCCAGTTCTGATTCTATCACTGCTGTGCTGCTCTGATTTCACAGAAGTAATTCCTCCTTGGTGTGGCAACTGGAAGGGAGTCAGGTTCAGATCTCCAAATCCAAAGTGGTGGAGATGGGCGCTGTGAGGCACCCAGTGCATTAATGCAGTGCAGAAATACTTCACTGACCTTGCTCAAAAGAACATTCATTCTTTGGACTTGCTATTTCATTCCCGATGCCCCCACTTTCCTGGCCATACTTCTAAACATTGTGTCAGAGATATTACCCTAGCCATAAAAAAGACTTTTTTCCTTCTGTCTCTGTTTCATATTTCCTGAATTGCTTTTATGAGAGTAGAAAAGGAGAATGGGAAGTGAAATGTCTAAATTATGACACCAGCCTGATCAATATATGTCTTTTTTTGCACTACAGTAGAAAGATGAAGTTGGCTTAGTTGGTTTCATAGCTTGCAACTAACTTTCTTTACTTCAGTCTAGGCAGACCTGAAGGAAACCTGTGCATGCTAATGAATCAAAAGGCTTGAGGAGATCTGCAGAGAAAAAAGGCACTTCCCTCTGGTTCCAGCATCTTCAGTCTTGACATAGTTCAACTAAAGAAAGAGGAAAACTGGCACCAAGTGCTTACAAAAGGCCTGGCAGTTTTATTACAAACACCAAGTTACAACTTCCTGTACATAACGTATAAACACATATTCCTAAGCACTTGAGATAACCCTATGCTCAGATGTGACTGTCAAAATACATTTAACTTTCCTAACTTGCTAGTCACAGGCAAGTAATACAAAGTCAAACACAGAAACACATGTGAACACAATAAAATTGAGAAAAGGAATTTCTGAAGCAAATGCTGATGCTCCCACAGGGGACCATGATATCTCCAGGGGAAGTGTATGCCAAAGTGATGACATTGTCATAGAAAGAAAGCATGCAGAAGGACAAAGCTGGAGCCAGAGACACAGCTGATATAATCCTAAGGCTATGGTTTATAACAGTTCTCAAGCTTACGTTATTACAAGGATTGTTATAACTAACATGTATAATTAATATATGTTTTATATATATGTTACACATATTACATAAACATGGTGCATAGAAACAACAGTTGAAATGTGGTGCCACCACAACAAACACTTTATGTGTTACTGGGACTCATCTTTTCTGCAGTGATATTCAGTCAAAACACACAAATACAGTTGCTTGTATAACATAGTGGTGGTTGTATTTCAAGTTGGATGGCTCCAGAGAGGGACAGGCTGCAAAACATGTGAGTGCAACTCCACAACTGGTATCACAACTTCCCGATGTAAGCCGATGATGCTTTGTACCCTTACAGTGAGTCACGCTAATACTCCACATTCTTTCCAAGGTTCTCTTCTCTTCTTAAAAGTGCACCACATAAATCACAAACCTTATGGCAATGCTGAGAACGACAGCTCTTGTCTTTGGAGGTGATTATTGCACACATGAGGAAGTACAATGTGAAAATGCAGGTGTGAAATCATGTGTGGCATCTCCCATCTGAGTGGGGTTAAGGCAAAGTTAGTGGCTGAGGTGCAACTGCCTTAGGTTGACGCTGCAGAGGCCATAGGTGCACAAAACAGTAAGTGCCTGCCACTGGTGAAGCAGATGAGACAGGCAAAGGAAATACTTGATTTGCCATAGGTTGCAATCCGAGCAATTGAGACAGTATGAAAGAGGTCTGAAGCCCAGCTGATACATCAGCTGTGAATTATAGCATTGAGAATTAGACCTCAAGAGTATGAAACACCTATGGCATACATGAGTAGAGTGAACTAGGCACTTTTCGATCTCTATATAGCCAACAGAGAGAAACTACACTTTTTAAAAAATTATTTTTTTGTTTGAGTGTATTTGATTTTACTCATTTTGGGCATTTCTTTTTGGACGTAGGGTGTCAGATGTTTCAAATACTTAAATTGCTTGTTTCCCTCTGCTAATTATAAAATAAGTCTCAGGGACTAACTTGAATAGTGCTGCACCCTAGATGTTTGACCAGATGAATACCTCTGTAAATGCTGTAGTTAGTGTCTGTGTCTGAAGCATAAAATGAGCCCTGACAGACGTGGGGGTGGACATGGCAAAGTGGTCAGAGGCGTCCACAGCATCCATCTGGCAATGCTCATCCTCTCTTCATGCCACACAGCAGCAGCCCATTGGTACCCAGCCCTGCAGCTCCATGGCCACAACACAGCCACAGAACCATTTCCTTCCCCTGCAGTGCTACTAACACTGTCACTGAAACTGAAGAGATTAGAAAAAAAATGCAGAAAATCCCTACTGCTTTTTTGCCTTGGGACAGCAGAGGACCGCAGGAATGGACATGCCAGGGTCACCTTGATTTACAGTGGCTTCCTAGTCAGTCCCATGTATTTAATCCTCTTGTGCCAGCAGGAAGTTGAAAAGTCTGGGCTGCAAAAAAGTTTAATTGCATACCTATAAGGCTAATTAAACAAAGGAGTTTCCAAAAAAAAAAATATTTTAGGATTTGTAAAACCTTATCTACTCTCAAGCTAAAATTCATTTCCATGTGACTGAAAGCATTCCTGTAGCAAATGTAAGGAAATAACATGAAAAGGGGAAATAAAACCTACAGATCATGTGGTCTTCATTTTTCATGTATGTCCTACTCGCCTTAGAGAAATAGAAGCAAATATTTTTTTAACAGGCATGTATATTATTTAGCTGTGCATGATGCATTCATGTTCAAATTTTTATGTTGCTAACAGCTATACTTTCAGTAAAAAACCACATTTTTGTGAACCACCTCTGCTTATGTTATTTCTTCTAGTGCTGAAACTTCTGCATATATATACATATATATACCTGTGATACAATCTGAATGGGTTATATTGCAAAGCCATTTCTTGGCTGCACATAAAATGAACTTTGCAGGCTTTCATTTATACTATTACCTCGTCCCTTTCTCTCAGACATTAGCATGGTAAACCTCTGAGATGCTCCTGATAAAAATGTAACAAAGACAGCAAAATAAACCTCAACACATCTCAAAAGTGGCTCTCTTTTACATGAAGATTCTTCACTTTTTTTTCTCTGCCCGCAGAATTACACTTATCTCAAACCTAGAAAAAGTGAGATCCAGCATAAGCAACATTCTACCCTATTTATGTTTGTTTACACAGGCTCCCCGACCCAAATAATTCTATTTTCATACTTAATGTCTATTTTTAATGTGGAAAGGAAGTTTATACCAGGAGAAAAGACTTAGAGCTTTTCGATAAGACTTACCACTTATTTTAGTATAGGCGATTTCTAAGTATTTAAGTTTTTAAGGCCTTGACTTATTCAAACTAAATCCATTTTAGTTTTTTGGGGGGGTTGGGGACAAGATTTGCAAATGGAAATTAAGGGCTTGAAGATATGCTAAGACATTATCTAATGCAGACTCCTCTGCTATTCATAAAACCTCATCACATTGTACCTAAACATCCCTTGTTTTGGATTTGTCTGCAAGGAATTCTGGAACCAGCTGCTGCATGGTGTGGAGCAAGTCGGCACCCACATCTTGCTTAAGTCCCATCAGCATTAATGAAATAATTATCTGTTTGCTAAACAGTCCCTGCCTTAACTGTGAAGCCTGATCCAAACCTGCTTTGGTCGTGACCTTTCACAGACCCATTTCTACAGAGCCCATCGCACCCGCTGCATGTTACAGGGAACCTGTGGCTTGCTTACTCCGCACCTGCAAATCTTGCAGACATCGAGACGGCATCTCCTACACCACTGACAGGTGCAAAGCCTGATCTCCCCCTTGGGTCTCTGGTTTGTGAGCTTCTTTTTGAGGATGCTGACAGAATAGGTGGGATTCATCTGATTAAAGACAGATATTGACAATGTAGATGTGTTTCTGTGAGCTACTTGCCCTGAGCTTGCTCTCTATATGTCTACCTTAGGATGAGGTGAAGTGGCTTCTGAGGGTGCCTTTTCCTCTCCACCACCTCTAAAGGCAGCCTCAGGCAACGAGCTCAGGTGAAGATGTCTGTCCTGTAGAATTAGGAGAGATGGATCCCACCCCCACCAGCAACAGTTTATTCCTCCAAATGCTTACGTACATGACACACTGCAGAGCTGCTTGTGTTGGCAGTGTGACTGACATGCATCAGTGCCTCCCGCGTGGGTGTCACCTGCAGAGGCAGGCAGGCAGGTCTGCCCCTGTTTCTAGAAATGGACTTATTTATGCTGTACTCAGGGATATGGTATTTCCAAATTCTTCTGGAAAATAACAGTTACTTTTCCCATTACAGCATATAGACCACACTTTAATTTAGGATAGGGTACACAAAAGTCAGAAGAGCTGCATGTAATGGTCATTTCAAGCCTTGGCATGCTGGAAATGATCACTTAGAAGAGTTACACAGAAACATTCATTTAGAGGGCTTGTCATATTTTTAGGCCCTGTCACTTTTCCCTTTCATACATCCTTTTACCTCTGGAGTAGGACCTTTATGTTCATTTAGCCTCTGCCAGGCTCCTTGTCCTTCCCACTGACTACCTTTTCAGGTTCATTGGCTTTTAAATCCATGACTTCAAAGACCTTCTGGATTTCACACCCAAAATATTTCTTTCCTGAATTTATCTCTTGCTATGCATCAGGTTTGTTAAAAAAAATTTTCAGGTTTTTTTCCGTCACTCTGTGGATTAACAAAATCTTTGTAGCTCTGAGCTGCTTCAGCTGGGACCTATTCATAATCAGATCAAAATATGTTTCCTGTCCCCAAAAACTGACAGAGAAGTAGTAGAGGTGGCTCCTTTACAGCTGAGTGTCCCTGCTGTTTGGCTATAAAAGCCACCTTTTGTTCCACTGTCTCCATCTTTGAAATATAATTTTAGCAGAATGATGGAGTTTCCCATAGCCTGGGTGTGAAGCCTCTGGACTGGGCAGAATCCTGAATGCAGGCACTGCTGACAGCTAGCCTTGGTCAGTTAGCCAATCTGCAGAAAATTATTACTCAATCATTCATATCATGCCTTGTGGGTTTTGTTGTTTTGCTTGGTTGGGTTTTGGGGTTTGCTTGGGCATCTTTTTTTTTATTATTTTGTTTTGTTTTGTTTTGTTTTTCTGTAGTTTTTAGTGGTTTGGGGTTTGTTTTTTATTTAATTGGCTAGCGGCTCCATCCAGCATATTCATTCTCTGGCTCACTCTTCACTCACTTGCCTTGCTCTGAGTGACTGCACAGAAAACCTTGCCACCCAGTTACAGTAGCTGCTGAATTTCCAGATGCTGCTATACCTTACTGCTTGAATAGATGTCTTGGACCTTGACGTCTTCTTTATCAGTTCCGAGATGAGGAGGCAACTGCAAAGGAACCCAGTATTTCTTAATAATAAAATGTTTGAGCTTTACCTCCTGATTTTGGAAAGCCTGAGTCTGGCAAGTTGGTTATAATAACCTTTTGTTAAACTCCTCTGTTCTCCATTAAAGCTTACCTCTTCATGTTTCTCCTCTTGCCCAAGGGTCCTTTGTCTCATTTTCACAGAGACTATTCTACAGCAATTAATTCTGTCCAAGCATGTATTTAAATCAACCCTTCATCTGGGGTACATTCACTTGTAGATAAAAGTATGTGGAAGAACAGGACTTATAGTAAAGGATCTCAGAAGCTTGTTTTGATGATGGAAACAATCACTCCTTATATTATTATTGTGGCAGAAAAGCATTTTTTTCCTCTTTTTTCCACCCCATGCTTTTGTTTGGATGGTGAGATTAGCACCACAAATACTTAAAATATAAGAGTGCTCTTGAGGTGACGTCTCATTTCCTTTTGATTAATGAGCCAGTGTAATCAATGAATCCTCAGATACCCAATGCTTTGTTTAATGGCATTTGAAAATTCTATACAACTTTTCTCTTCGGTGTTTTTGGGGTAAGAGGAGACCCTCCTGCTCCCCTTTCTGTTCTTTCTCCCACCAAATAGCCATATAAAGCCATACACACAAACCACAAAATTTACAAGCTGGTATTGCTTCAAACAATTATTTTTCCCAGAAAGAAGTACTAACAGTGTAATTTCTCTGCTGTACAAGTTTACACTGCTAATCTGCCAGACCATCGATAACAAGCATAGCAGACAGAGAGAAGAACTGTAATTTCTCATCATATGCATTTTGGTATTGTGCAGAGAAGTCACATGGAAACAACCAGTCTAGCTGGGTGATGTGTTATATTATAACCATGCAGAAAAACAAGTGCAGAAAACAATTACCTTACAAAATTACCTGGGGCACGTTTTCCTTTCTTGTCTGTCTCAAGATGATCCAACTTGACCGGCAAGTTTGGCTTGTGCCTTCAAGCTCTAGTACTTTACACTTAAGCCTTGGATGCTTGTGGTTCATTCCCCTGTGGATTGCCTAAGAACACAGTTATCAGACTTCTACATATGGGAGACAAAAAGTGGAAGAACAATAAAGAAATGGCTCCTTTAGATGGATACATCATAGTACTTGCATGTCTAATTTCTATTTCTCTCAGGGAATGCAAGCATGTAAACATTTTCCTAGGTATGGCCCAGAGGCTAAGCAGAAGACTTTCAAAGTACGTATAACATTTAAGCACCTAGGTATTTTTGTAAGTAAATAGTCTTTAGGTGTTGTTGTACAGAAGCAGCCTGACTTTAGTTTTCACATGTAAGAGAAGTTCAACTCACCCTTTCAGACACACCTGTATATGGAGGTAAGTCAGTCAAGAAGGCATCCCAAGGAGACCAAATTATCCAAATCTTTCTCATATGAAAGGGAAGTGGGAGTAGAACCATGAAACCATCCTGGCACTGCAGAGAAAAAGCTCCAAAATGACCTCAGTATTTCATCAGGACCTATTTCTGCCTGCAGACAGGATCTACTGTGCTTAAATCAAACCAGGCAACTTAAAAATGGCATCTAATCAACAAACGAGATAAGGAGGACTGTACTCCTACACACTATTTCAGGACCTATTTTGATCCTAATGCTAGAATGAAGAGGCCACACCACCTTGACTGAGGCTGTACCACAAGCCACACTACTTCAAATTACAAAATATTTCTACTTTGTCCTTTCTTCTGCTTCATTTATAGTTAACGGGGCTCTCATTGGCAGCTGTTCCCCATGCTGCCCAGCAGGAAAAGGGTTGTGTGCAAAAACCAGCACACCAGTTTATCTGTAAAATTATTTCTTGAGACTTTTGACTTTAATTTTTTGTGCATGAATTATCCCGTATACTGTTGAAGAGATTTCATACAAAATCTGTGACAGAGTCAGGACTCAAGCCTTTATTTCCTGAGTTTTATTCCAAAGCCTGAAGTATTATTTTTCTAAGCACTCACCAATGTGAGTCTACATCAACTCCTTCACTCTTAAGATGAGCTGTAATCCCAGAGGTTGTATTTGCTGTACTTACAGTCGGCAATATCCCAGGCAGAAAGGGTGGGAACTTACAGTGTTTATAGCAGGGATGGTTACACCTGACTGTGTAGTGTGTTTATAGGGAGGAGATAAGCTTTTGAATGGCATTTTCCTGACCTTTTGCAGAACTTAATGATGGGAGGACTCATTCCCTAGACATTATGGACTATTTTGATTTCACTTTCTTTGACTAGAACAGCAGATTAGACAACTGCCCTGAATGTAGGCACCTGGGCTATGTCAATCACCTAAATGCAGGCATGGAGTGTCATTTGAGATACCCTAGAATGTCTGAGCTACCTGCATACCTGTAAGACACAGGAACTACTGGAGGCCCATACTTTTTTGGAACAGCAGCTAAAGGCCAGTCAGAATACTACAAAAACCTGTGTTCAGACAGCTGATTTCCACCCCTCTGTTGCAGACACCCCCCACCTCAAAATTAGTTAAGAGGAATCCTACCCCACCTCTCTACAAGGTAGCACTGTGATATAAACAATTACAAAAATTAACTTTTGCAGTCCTGTTTGTGATGGATGGAATGGATGCTTTTGCTTAGTTTCTGAAGTGTTCAAAATATTCCCAGTCAACCAAAGGAGAAAATATCTTGCCCATCTCCTTCTTTCTAAAGCCTATGTCTTGTCTTCAGCTATATAAGCTATTATGCCTTTGGCCAAAATCAATGAAATCATGCCAGTTGACTTGGTGTGGATATGCCTAAAGCTTAACCAGATCACTTAAAATCTAATAAAAATACAAAGACTGCATCTATATCTTTCAGCCTTAAGTTCCCCAGGTACTAAAATAACTCATGCAGTGAGTAAGAAAAGTTGTGCCATTAAAAATGTTCAGAGACAGTGAAAGCCCCAGCTGCTACACATGACCCAAATTCAAAATAGCCTTCAAACTTATTTTAGGCTGTAATATGATGGGTTTGATGCTTTTTTTCTTTCCCTCTCTTGACCTGTTGTGGAAATTAAAGTTGTTGTGGAGAAACAGTGGTGGTTTTGGTGACAGATGACCTACCCAGTGAAGTCTCTGGGGTGAATTCCCCCCTGACATCTACTGGTATGAAGTCAAAAGTAACCCCTAAGACAACTAACAAAATTACACAAGTGAGTTACGTTTACGTGGGAGTGTATCCTAGGCAGAGTTACTTCCTAATTCGCACCTGGACAGTGTTAATGAGGGCAAAAGAAATTTGTGATTTTAACAGGGGAGAAGCTGGCTTAATAATTCATCGATAAAATGTACATGATATGCATAATAGTAGATTCTTTACAGAATCAAAACACAAACACGAATCCCTCACTATTCTCAGGTAGGAAAACTATGACATTTAATCTATATTATTTTAAATCTATTATGTAAACATCTTTTTAAAAGTCTTTATATTTGAAATGTAATTGCTACCAGCTCTTGATTACTCGCAGACTATATAATCTATCATTGAATCAAATAATCACTATTACTATTGGGAAATAGGGAATGATACAGAAGCCTAAAGGAAAGCACTGCATGGCAGGTGAGAAACAAACAAATCAGGGTTGGGTAATCAATCTCTGTACCATAAAATGCTAATGTTGTCCTAATAAATAAGAATTCTCTTCCATTGCTTGATATGCTCCCTACCAAGTATGTCACTTAGCCTGTGGTATGCTTTAGTTTAGTTTGAAGTGGCACTACCATTAGCGCTTTAGCAAAATAATCACTCCCTTTCATTTTCATAAAAGTAATTAAACTTATCAGTTTTCTTGTTAATGCAACAAGCCAACCAACAAATGGGCAAAAAAAGTTTAATTTGTGGTATTTTCAAATTAGCATCCTATGCACCAGGGATTATTCAGATATGAGGTTCTGAATTAATGATTTTTCTTTAAAAAAAAAAAAAAAAGAGGGAAAGCATTCCTGTCAGCTCCTGTGTTGATGAAACAGTATTATATATAGCAGTTACTAATACTGCATTACAAGCTCACAGTTTCTTCAGATAAAGCTAACCTGTTGACACCAGAGCAATACAGAAATTTAAATTGCACTTAAATAAACAAATACCTTACCGTGGTAAGAAGTGAATTTCATGTTAGGATGGACTCTGACTTTCCAAGATACATTGCACCTAGTGGATGCACGGAATGGAAGGATGCATTCTGCTCATGGAACTTAAATTAGAGAGCTCTGAAAGAAACTGTGCCATGAAATCTGCTCAGAAGCACAGCAATCAGTTAAGAAAGGAAATAACACTCTTGGAGAATTTATAATTTACATTGACCAAATTTCAATTCCCTCATGAATACAAATGCTCAATATATTTTAAAACTGATCCTAATATATTACTTAGAAAATGGGGTAGAAATCTGCGTTTGATTTATGATCTCAGAAAAGGAAGAGACCGAAAGATGAGCAGTCCCCAAGGCTATTTTGCCCAGGTGATACATTCTCCAATCTGATTTGTAATATTCCATGTGATGAGTTTCCCCATGCCTTTGAAAGTCAGCTATGCCAGAACAAAAGTCCAGCAGGGACTTTCTGCTGATCTTGAAGCCATATGCTAGCATGCCAAGGGGGATATCTGCAAACCCAGCTGCCTCACTATGTAGCAAGAGAAACAAAAAAGAGAGACGTGTAAAACTCAATTGATTTCTCCTCATTACATCATGCTGCCAGAAGGGACGGGTGTTCAGATGTGTTATCCCTGCCCCTCAGTTGGCAGATTGAGGACAGGGACAAGGAAGCTGTTAGAGGAAAATCTGCCAAAGGGTGTGCCCAATCCCCAGCTGCTGAGAGCTAGGAAGGCTCACATGGATGTTGCCAGATTTTTTGCGTAGCTTCTTTTAGTCTTTTCGACCCAGTAAAGTGGTAAGTGAGGATTTGCATTATAACAAGAATTTTATTTTTCCCCTTCCTCCAAAATATTTACTTTCATAACATCCTTTAACAAAGCACTGTGCCTTATAGCCATTGCTTCATAGTCCTATGGGTAGGTGCTTGATGTGACACAGGAGACACATAGTCCTTGCTCTGTTGCAACCCTGGTCTTGGGCCAGATCTTCAAAGATGTTCAGACCCCTAAAGGTAGAAGTATATGTTCAAGAAAGATTTGCAAGTCTACTAGCTTAAAGTACTTTTGCCTGCTTGATTTCATTCAGGCTGATGCACTTTAGGTGCCTCTATAATATACACACCTGAAAATCTCACAAGGTGCCTATCTTTATTGGCCTGCTTTCTCCTTAATTTCTCAGTATAACAGTTGTCTTTAGCTGATCTTACTCTTTAGAAAATTACCAGGGTAGAATCTTTCTCCATTTACATACATATGCAGGTAGCACAGCACGAGCAGGCAACAGGGCTTCTGCTATGACAGCTAACAAGTGTTTCTGCACTTAATTGGATGACCGTAAGATTTGGGAGCAAGAAGATTGTCGCCAGTCAACACAATTTCTAAACAGATGTTTTCAACTGCTGTTTCAGATTTCATGAATTGGAAATGAACAGCTCCCTCTCATTTGGACACTTGTGACCTTAGTGAGTACTAGAACCAGAACACGTCAGACCCTTCACTTTCAAACACATTTATGGAGTAAGGCCTTTGTTTTCACTCTCTGGCCACATCTAATTGAAAGCTTGCACTTTTATCAATTTATATTATTTAATATTACGGCCAGGAAGACAAATAATTGTCTCGGTACCTAAACACTTCACTGGGAATGAATAGATGAACAGATTTCAAACCCAGCAGTTTTCATCATGATCATCAAATTTGCTTTCCTATATAAGAGAGGTCATGGTATTTCAACCAGTAAAGGATGCTGATATTCAAATTCAAAGTTTGTAGCTAACTCTTAAGAAATCTGTTACCTTGTTTTGGAGAGATATGTGACACAGGGAGACTAAACTTCAGATTCTCCAAAATTCCTTTAATTGCACAGTATGTACAAATAATGGGACCTGTGTGACTCATGCAAAGTAACACACAGACCCAGGAATAAAATCTGGATTTTGGAGTCCTCTGTGTGTTCTCTATGGCAGTAGTCTTGAATTCCATTAAAATCAACATCTGGGTTTTCCTGCAAACCTCTGACACCTACCAGACCAGCAGAAAGGTGGTAACTACTGCCTACATACTAAACTGAAGCTATAGAGTGTGCTGTCAGAGCAGCACATTTGTCAAAGAAACATTTGAACATTTTACAATAGTTTAAGGGAGCAAACAAATCTGCTTTCTAACAGCTGAAGTGATTACTCGCCCCACCACAGTTTTAATGTCTATTTAAGTGATAATCTCTGCTGCCTTGAAATACACAAAATAATGAACAGCTGCTTTGGCTGATCAAATGCAGAAGCAAAGTTGAGATACTAATCTCTCATAAAAAGAGTTTATTGCATCTGGAATGCAAAAGCAATAGGGGGCTATTGTTGATGCAAAACAAACCATAATAGAGATAAGAACAAAATAAATGTAGTTTCATTCTCCTCCTTTCTGAAATCTGACTGTGCTACCTCTGTAACAGACATTTGGGTGATGTGTACATTAGCATCTCTCTCAGGAAGGGTGATCTTTATTCACTTCCCAGTGCTGTGTCTAGATACAGTGCCTTTACCTCTCTGCATCATTTAGACTAGTATTTAGTTACCTATTGGTTGCATTTTCAAACTAAAAGTGAACACACATTAATTATTGTTATTCCAGCCAAAGCTTGTAAACTTGGAAGGAGAGGAGTGTGCAAGGAACATACAAGGGAATTACTTAAAGAGGAAAGAAAAGTTTAGAAGCAGCAAAGGCCTATGAACTTATTTCAACCAGACTCCAGATTTAAGCAAGTTAATAAACCTGGCCTTATTCTGACCTTATCCACACCACTTTTGAACTGGGAGTAACCCTATTTGGAACAGTGGAATGAGATCTGAGGAGATATCCTTATCATTAAGGAACGGTAGTATTTCATAGGACTTAGGATGTGACATTTGCCTAGGAGGGGAGAGTAAAAAGGGAGCCTTCCCCCCTCCTGAATATTGCCTCTTCAAATCTTGGATGTCTAGGCTGGCACTTTTTTCTTTCAGGCTCCTTGCCTAGGGGTACTTCATCTTGGTCTAGGCTGATAGCTGGTCCTTCCTCTCTTCTTTCTTTCTGGCTTCCTGACTGAAGGAAGGAGAGGTTCATAAATGCCTGAATTTGGGGACCGCGATTCTTCCACACTCCTGTGCGAAGAAGCTAGTACTGTATATCCACATGAGACCCAGAGTCTGACCCATCCTCAGCTGGGGCTTGATCCGGCTGCCCTTATTTCAAATGGGCTGGAATCTCCCATGGAACAGGGTGCTGCCCAGAGAGAAGAGGTTACAACTAACACAAGTTCTGTGATGAACACACCGGCTCATAAAGCTTTGCAACATTTCCTTGCTCAAGTTCAGGAACAGAGATGGATCCTGATTCTTGCTGACCCGCAAGGGATTCTCACATTACAGCAGGTTTTCAGCTGGCGTAGATATGAGAGTTGCTCCCTGCCCTCACAATTTGATGGGAGGGGTGGCAATAAGAGGTAGACACAATGCAGATCTTCAACATACTTTTAGCTGATTTAAGAGTCTGTTGGTGTTTCTTAGTTCATGCTGGCTGAGACCAATCCATTCAGGCAGAAGGTTGTGATTGCCACATGGTGACTTTCCCCCTCTGCTTCCCGGAGCAGAAACTGGGTACAGAGAAGAATCTGTCTTCTGGGTACCCAACCAGGGCAGTAGAAGTGAATTGCCAAAGGCTGACTGCTTTTATTTGAGAACTTGAACTATAATAACTTCTGTGCCGTATTGTTTTTAAGAAGGTGTTTCACACATACATCTTTAAAAAGTCATGGATGTCCCATAACTCATCTCTGTATGTGATGGGTTATGTAGAGAAGCCGATACTTTTAAGACTAAAGCGAAAGATCCATTTAAGAAAGCTCTGTGCCCTTATGCCTAATGATTTCATTGAAAACCAGTGAAACCCTGTAAGAAAGAGAACAAAATAATACCATGGCTTCTCAGCATGGTCATTGAATATAAAAGATCAAGCAAATACTGTCACGCTAGCAAATTTTCCAGGGGTTCAAACACATCAGCGTATAATATTTACTTAAAGATGAATGGAAGGGTCGCATGAAACATACTGGTGGTTCAAACAGATGCAGGGTCATTGCCAGAGGCTGTTCTTAGGATTGGTGTGTGGCACATCACTTTCTAGAATGAATCAATCCAAAGCGAAGACCATGGGAAAACAAGAGCAAGTAGCATGCTGCTAACTGGCTTAAATAGTTGGGACAGAACCACAGGTAATGCAAATTTGCAAAGCTCGGTGGAGGTTTGCTGAGTTGAAGAAACAGGGCATCTGGCTATTGGTACTTTAATTTTTTAATATATGGATCCAAATGACAGAAGTGTTAAGTGCGGAGTACCTGATTTTCTTCTCACTTATGTAGGTGTTAATCAGGAATAACTTAGCTGAATTTACCTAACAGGCTTCTTTCTGCCCTCTGGCTTCCGTGTAGTTAGCCCTAATTAGAATCGTGCCAATAGTTGGCTGTGTAGGTTGTTGTCCAAAAAAAAAGGAAAAATCTTAGATTGAATAAAGGAACTTAGATGCCATTTGTTGTGTCACAGGAGTTTTGTCTTGGCTTACCATAGAGAACATGTTTATCTAAGAAGTAAAAACTCAACTTTCTTTGAGGCTTGAGTGGTGTAAGCTGAGATTCAGAAAGGTCCTGTCCATAATCCAAATCAGGTAAGAAGCAGTTTGGATGTGGGTTTTCCATACACTGCAGAGTATTCCAGTATCTGAGGTGTATGCAAACACTGGGAAAATCGGCTACAGTTTTGTTATTAGTGCCTGTTTTTCTAAGTGTCGCCTCCCAGATAATAATGTAATATTGTGCAAATGTCAAGCCAGAATATTTTAGTGTTCTGAAGAGTTAGTTTATTTTTGGTTTGTTGTTTGTTTTTTGGTTTTGTTTTTTTCCCCAATGAATGTTGTAAAAGTGATGGTTTGAATCCCTAAAAAAACTCTTTTGTGTGGGAAAAATAAATGATTTGCTAGGGTTGTGGTTTTTTCCTTTTTTTTCTTTCTTTCTTTCTTTCTTTTTTTTTTTCTTTTTCTTCTTTTCTCTTGATAATACTAATTTGCATCTGGGTAAACCAGAAAAAAGTCAGACCAATGGGATTCTGCTGACAAGTGCCTGGTGCAAGTGAGAGGCGAAGGGGAGCTGGCGTGTCTGATGGAACCAGACTGTTCTCTCAGCCCAAGTGGGTAGAGGTCCATTATTTCAGGGCTGCAGCATCAGCAAAGCAATTAACTTAAGGAATTCTACAGACTTCCCATGTAGTTAAAATGAATGAAAACAGATTGAATTTAGAGCATTACACACCAGGGGAGCAGAACTGGGAGGGTGGGGGATAGAAAATGAAAATCCCAGAGTACAAAACAGAGAAAAGTAAAATGCTCAACCATAGGACCTGATTATTATGACAGTGAAAAAGAAACATGTTACTGCTTGCAGGATTTTAGTTCTGGCTTATGAACCCTGTTTTGTATTTATGACCTTTTGACATGTCTGTTAAGACAACTGTTCTCAATTCTTTGTGTGCCATCAAGTCTTTTATTAGGTCATCCGTGCTTATATGGATTGAACCTGGTACTAGTCATAAGAGTGGGGATATAGAAATATCTAGCTGTCCAATAAATATATACTGCAAGTGCTGTCTGTGAGGACCGACCAGTATCAGATTTTCTCTTAGAGTTGTGAAGCCGCAAGCATATGCCTTGAAGTTGCATGGCTCCTTCTGGGACTTCTCTGAAATCAAGTAATCTCCTTGAGCAATGGATTCACTTGATGGTTCAGAGAATTGCTGCCAAGAAGAGATTTGTCATATCTTTAGACTAAGAGGAGAAATTCTGCAGTACTAGCTAACTCCTCTCCACAGGGGAAATCAGCATATTCTTCTGGTTATACTGCAGTCCTATGATCAATATATTTGTTCAAATTTAATGCTATGTGTGAAACCCAGCATCCTCACTTTGACAAACAGCTGCAAGCAAATAGTGACCTACATATGGGATTGGTCTTCTTCCCAACTTTATTCTTAACAGAACACATTTGGAATTAATTGTAAATGGCTGGATTTGAAGGTGCCTTGATTTTTGTGGAGGGAAGTTGGAATTTAAATTGTATTCTGCCTAGCTTGTCAATAACTATGTTCTTAGCTTCTGAAACCGATTTATAGCTTCAGCAAACTCCTTTGCACTGTCATTTCTAAATACACATCATATATTTCACAGAGCTCCTTAGCAAAATTTTTAGACATCCCAATGCGATTTAGAAGTCTAGACAGTATTTAAATGTGATTGAAGCATTTAGGAAAACAAACACTAGTGATGTTCAGTATTATTTAGAGTATCCAGAAGTGAATTTCCAAAATGGCACATGTGCCTAGATGTAAAACTATCAGATAATCCTGATACTTATGGCCAAGACAGTAACCTTAAGATCCCATGTTCTTAAACCAATGGATAATTGAAGTAATGGATAACTCAACTTCCCACCGTAAGAGTCTGTCAAATCCATATATTTGTGGTACTTAGCATACAAAAAACCAGTGAAACTCTGACAGTGCTGGAAAGAGCACTGAATCTCGTTGCTCACCACCTGGAGTAACAAGCAAAGCACCTGCCTCAACCTGTCCCAGAGTGACAGCTGTTCTCACATGCCCCCAATATATGGGTAAGCAGCAAGAAAGGAGTTTTTCTGGTTTCCCAGTAACTTCCCAATAACCCAGAGGAGGTGCAGAAACTCTGTTTAGGCTCAAATGCCTCCACTCTCTAAGAAAGACAAACGTGTGGCTGTCATATGAGGAATATGTGCTACCGCCAGGCTTCTAGTTTTGGAGGCAGAGAGAATTACCAGGAAAAGGATCTTGGAACTGCTCCTTTTGAAGGTTCCTCACTGCGCATGTGACCATTAATGGATTACTGAGATGGAAATAAAAAGTTGGGAGAACTCTATGACCCAGGCAGGTAAAGTAGTTCTTGACTGAAATGTTCTCCTTACTTCCCTTGGAAGTGATGCTTAAAGCTTATTGGGGGTGGGGATCAATATCTATTCAGAAAGAAATGACATTTGTGTTGAGGTGTTGCTCCTATCTCCATATACTTTCTAGACTACTGGTTAAAAGACCACCTCCACAGGGGTTTGATTCAGAACCTGAGTCCCACTAAGGTTGTGCTGCATCCAGTGAAATTCTGCTTCAGAAGAAGTAATTTCTTTTCCTTCTTTCTTTTTTTTTTTTTAATTTCTTCTTATTTAGGACTTAGCCTGATGCAGTGTGAGACTAAGCCTACAGCGTGTTTGCCCGATGTTTTTGTCAGTTCCACAGCTGTAGTAAGAGCTGCGAAATGATCAAGAACATCACATTTCATGCAGTCTCCACAAAGGCTTACAGCTCTGGAGGAGGCTTTCAAGGACCTGGGGTGTTGACCCTGGAGACCATGAAAATACTTGGAACTATGTTTTTAGACTGAACTGCAGAAAGCCTCAGTTACTGCAAATGTACTGAAACCTGAGGTGCCTTTTTTGCTGACTGCTCCAGACTCTCAGATCCTGGGAGCCTATCTCATGGCTTGAAGCCATAATTCAGCAGTACAGTCCACCCGGATGTTTTAAAGCTGGCTGCTCAAAAGTCACAAGCCCTAGGAAGGCTGGCATATTCAGCCCTATAGGTTTCATCCTTACAGCAGGATGTTTTGGGCAAAACTTTAGCAGCTCAGTGAACACTGAAACCCTACTCAAATTCGGGTCCAAAGTTTTATGGTAAAACTGGACTGCAGGTTATTAAGTTGCAGTCACATTTAGAAATGCTACCTGATGTCTTTCAATATGTTTGCACAGCACTTAGCCCAATGAAAATGAAGAGAGCAGGGTTTAAATATGTACAATGTGGGATGAAACTATCATAAACATTAAGTTAATGTATCCCCTTTCGGTTACTTTTGTGATATATACTTAGTGTTAATTAGTTCTAAAACTCTCAACTCTCATTTTCTTAACTGTGGGATTGTTTGGAATTGTCCTTTCCTGTAGACGTTTGAATTAAATGAGTACTTGAATTATACAGTGGTTAAGTCTCTGAATTGTTGTGGCTTAATAGGAAGGTATGGACAGAAATGTGCACAGTTATGCTTTTGCTCAAAATTAATTTTTACAGTTTTTAGCTTCCTGAGAACTTTGTCGAGTTTAGGTTCTAGGATCACATCTAATCCCAGAAACCATTTCCAGGCACAGTAAGGATGAGAAAATAATCAGGAGCAGTCAGCATGGCTTCACCCAGTGGAAGTCAGGCTTGAACAACTTGATAAACTTCTATGATGGAGTGGCCTGGTAGATGAAGGGAGGGCAGCGGTACGTATTGTTCAACTGGACTTCAGTAACACCTTTGACAATGTCTTCCATGAGATACTCATAGAGAAGCTGTTGATATATGGGCTGGATGAGCAAACAGGGAGGTAGATTGAAAACCGGCTGAATGGCCAGGCCCAGAGGGTGGTGACCAGTGGCACAAGGTCTAGTTGGACACTAGTGACTAGCAGAGTTCCCCAGAGATCAATACTGGGTCCGGCCCTGATGGGGCAGAGCGCACCCTCCTCAAGTCTGTAGGTGACAGCAAACGGGGAGGAGTGGCTGATCAGCCACAGGGTCGTGCTGCCATCCAGAGGGACCTGAACAGGCTGGGAAAATGGCCCCATAGGAACCTCATGGGGTTCAACATGAGGAAGTGCAAATTCCTGCACCTGGGGAGAAACCCCCAGTGCATGCTGGGGACAACCCAGCTGGAAAGCAGCTTGGCAGAAAAGGACCTGGGGGTTCTGGTGGACACCAGGCTGAACACAAGCCAGCAATGTGCCCTTGCTGCAAAGAATTCAAGTGATACTTTGGGCTGCATTAGCAAGGTCTTGCCAGGAGGTCAGAGGAGGTGAACCTTGCCTTCTGCTCAGCACTGGTGAGGCCATGCCTCAAGTGCTGTGCCCAGCTCTGGGCTCCCCCGTACAAGTGAGACATGGACATGCTGGAGGGAGTTCAACAAAGGACCACTGATTAAGAGAGCAGAGCATCTCACATTTGAGAAAGTCTGGGAGAGCCTAGAGAAGAGAAGGCTCAGGGAGGATCTCATCAATGTATGTAAATAACTGAAGGCAGGGTGCAAAGAGGACAGAGCCAGGCTCTTTTCCACGGTGGCTAGCATGTATTCACTTTACGTGGCAGGGTTTTGGTAGCAGGGGGTTATGGGTGTGGCTTCTGTGAGACACCAGAAGCTTTCCCGGTGTCCAACATAGCCAGTTATAGCTGGCTGCAAGATGGACCTGCTGCTGGCCAAAGAATGAGCCCATCAGTCATGGTGGTAGCATCTCTGGGATAACAGATTTAAGAAAGGGTAAAAACTACTGTGCAACCGCAGCTGGGAGAAATATGTGAGAGCAGCAGCAGCTTTGCAGCCCCCCAGGTCAGTGCAGGAGGCAGGAGGGCTCCAGGCACCGCAGCAGAGATGCCCCAGCAACCCATCGGAAGCCCATGGTGAGGCAGGCTGTGCCCCCAGCCCATGGAGCCCATGGGGAAGCAGACCCCAACCCACAGCCCTGCAGGACCTCACGCTGGGGAAGGGGGATATGCCAATGTCTATCCCACAGAGAGCTTGCGCTGGAGCTGGCTCTTGCCCATGAAGGAGCAGGATTTCTGGCAAGACTTCTGACCTTGTGGGGGACTCACACTGGAGCACGCTGTGCCTGAGGGGCTGTACCCCATGGGAGGAACCCTGCCCTGGTGAGGCCACATCTGGAGTGCTGTGTCCAGTTCTGGGCTGCCCAGATCCAGAGAGACAGGGAACTACTGGTGAGAGGCCTGCAGAGGCTATGAAGATGATGAGGGGACAGGAGCATCTTCCTGGCAAGGAGAGGTTGTGACAGCTGGGGCTGTTCAGCCTGGGGAAGAGAAGACTGAGAGGGGATCTTATCAATGCATACAAATATCTTAGGGGCGAGTGCCAAGAGGACGGGGCCAGGCTCTTTTCAGTGGTGCCCAGCGACAGGACAAGGGACAACGGGCTCAGACTGCAACACAAGAAGTTCCATCTGAATATGAGGAAGAACTTTACTTTGGAAGTTTCAAAGTTTACTTTGGAAGTTACAAAGGAAGAACCAGGAGAGTGGCAGAGCACTGGGACAGGTTGCCCAGAGAGGTTGCGGAGTCGCCTTCGCTGGAGATACTCAAACTCTCTTGGATGTGACTGTGCAGCCTCCTCTGGGATACTCTGCTTTAGCCAGGGTTGGACTAGATGGTATCCAGAGATCCCTTCTATTCCCAGCTGTTCTGTGATTCTGTGACCCATGCTGGAGCAGTTAGCAAAAAACTGCAGACTCTGGAAAGGACCCATGTCGGATAAGTTCGTGAAGGACTGTCTCCTGTGGGTGAAACCCCACAGTGAAGCAGGAGAAGCACATGAGGAGAAAAGAGCAGCAGAGATGACACTTGATGAACTGACTGCAACTTGCATTCCCCATCCTCCTACACTACTTGGCGGGAGGAAGTAGAAGAGTCAAGAATGAAGTTAAACCTGGGAAGAAGCGAGGGGTTGGGGGAAGATGTTTTTAGTGGGTTTTTTTAAATTATTTTTTATTATTTTTTATTTGCCACTATCCTGCTCTGATTAACTGATAATAAATTCAATTTCCCCAAGCCAGGTCTGTTTCACCCCTGATGGTAAATGATAAGTGGCCTCCCTGTCCTTATCTCAACCTATGAGCCTTTTTGTTTTATTTTCCCCCCCTGTCCTGCTGATGGAGAGGGAGTGATAGAGCACCTTGCTGGGCACCTAGTGGACAGCCAAGGGTTAACCCAAGGCTAGGATGGGAGGCAATGGGCACAAACTGAAACACAAGAGGTTCCCTCAGGAAACACTTTTTTCTACTGTGAGAATGACTGAGCATTGGCATGGGTTGCCCAGGGAGGTTGTGGCATCTCCATCCTTGGAGATATTCAAAATCTGTCTGGACACAGTCCTGGGCAACTGGCTTTGAGTGGCCCTGCTTGAGCAGGGGGTTGGCCCTGTTGACCTATTCTTAACAAGAATATACTGATCTGAATGTGCTTCATAATATTTTGTGGGGCAAGATAATTTCACCTGGAAGTGTTCCAAGGAAACTTCTTGGACAAGTTTCACTTTCCAGAGTGAAAAATCGTAGTATAAATCTGTCTCATAATCTAAAATCTAAAGACCATTTACGTAAGGATAATTGTGGAAAAGAGAGGGTGATCAGGGTTGTAGCCAGATCTCCTGGTACAAGCTTTCTGTGTGGTGCATCTCAGATGATGGAAAGCAGCTGTAAACTGGTATAAGCAGCATTTGTGATTCTCTGCATCAGTGGAGCAATGCCAAAGAGCTCTGGTGTATCAACAAATCCAGGGCAAGTGGCAGCTGCATCTTCCTAGACAGATAAAGCTTATACTGAAAGTTTGAAGAAAACAATTGCATGTATACAGTAGTGTATTTATTTGTATGGGTGCACGCATGTGTTTACACGTATATACACACAACTCTGTGAGTATGTGGTAGTCCTGGTAACACCATCTGGTATTAAATTATCCATCATCTCTGCTGACAAGAGCAGTTGCTTACAGTCTGGCTAAATGTTAGTCAGAAAGCCAGAAGTCTTCCATATCATCAATAACCCTTTCTGGACTCAGGCAGAATAAAGGAGAAATAAATTTAAAGAAAACTCAAAATACAGATGAGTACATTAGGTCAGAAGATCTGGTGGGACTGGGCATGACAAGGAGAGACTGGAACTGATAGACTGTAAGTGGCTGCTGGGAATGATAGCATGTGTAAAATGGACAGAGAGCCAGGAAGGGATGGAGGCTGGGGTAGCGAGCCAGTTTGGAAAATGTTGCAAGCCGGTTTGTCGGTGCACAACATGAGGGTAGCATGAGTATTTGGAATACGATGCATATTTGGACAGGATGGCTAAGGGCTGCAGATGAAAGGGAATAAGAGTCAGCATCAAAGTATGAATAAGAAAGGTCTTAGGGCACTAGGAGAAGGGACAACAATGACAGTTGTTAGGAAAAAAGGCTGGCCCAAGAGACCAGGAAGGGGAGGGAAGTGCAGGGGTAGGTTGGTACTGGATGTGTCTATAGTTTGAGAACAGGCTTGAGTTGTGGCTCAGAGATTTGAGAAAGCAGAAAAAAGGGGAAAGCCTCAAAGGAAGAGTAAAGAAGAAACTGCCAAGCCAAAGACATGGAAACTGTTTGGGGCATACTTGTTCGTTGCATGGGAAACGATGCACGGGACACCCAGGCACTGATGGGCCTTGCTGGGACAAAGCATGCTCTGGGGACAGAGAGCACTATTGCTAATTTCAGTTGCTGGCTCAGAATAATCTCTTTTAATCAACCATGCCCTGAGATGTTTTTCCCCAAGGCTTGTAATTTGCTCATCTTGTAGATTTTCTTATACACACACTGAGTAGAATGGCCCAAATTTCAAATCCCTCCACAAAGCATCCTAGAACTATCTAATCTTTTTACAAAAAAATGGTCTCTGTATTTTTTTTTTTTAATATTGGACAGCGTTCTTAGGAAAGTCTTAGCTGTTTCAATTCAAACTAACTAGTTCTGAGTCTGCCTGGATAGCACCAGCATGGAAAAAGTCTTAACCGAAATGATTAAGAAAGTTACAGGCAACTCATAAAAGATCCTAAAACAGGGAGTATCGAGCAACACTAGTATTTATAGACACATACACATGTATTTGTAGAACAACCTCTAGGCTTTCAGCTGTCCTGGATTAGTCTCAGTGGAGGGACCCTTTCAAGTGATAAGCTTAGTATTTTGGTTCAGCGTGTTTGTGAGGAACACAAAGATTTCCTTGAAAAAATGGAGTCTGGCACATAGTTGGGGTTAGGGCTGACCGCATGTCTTATTCACTAGAGAGTATATTTTGCTTTAAACGCATTTATTTGCAAGAAACTACATTTTGACTTTATGATTTTTTTGAAAGATAAGTCTGAAGCAATGGTTTACAGTCATGTTATATTGTCTGCTAGCACTTCAGCCAGTGAGTAACCCAGCAATTGCTGAATGCACCTTTGGTTCAGAAACAATTTTATTTTCCCCTATTACCAGCAATGTGACATTTTGGGGAATTCTTTAATAGCAGAACTCAGAGAAGCCCCACTAGAAGAAAATTTGGTTTCCTTTATGTTTTTGAGCATTAGAATAGTTCATACTGACTGAACAATTATCCAGGATAATGTATATTGATAAACAAAGTCAAAACATATTCAAAATGGCTATAAGTTCACATTCGACTGTAAAAGCTGCACCTACAGTTTGGTATACAGTATGCAAACACAAACCATGAGCTGTGGGAAGCCAGGGATATTGTGGTGATATTGGGTGGTTAACAGAGAAGACTTTTACAGGCAGAGTATTCTTATTCACAGGAATTACCTGTTTATTTCCAATTATAATGGAGCTGAAAACCAGATGTTTTAAACATTAAAGCTTATTATACATTCCTGACACTGTGGGTTACAGGGAAAAGAGTTTGCTTTCCTTCTACACTCCCTTTGCCTTTTGGTATAAAAGGAATGAAGTTCTCACAAACACTTAAATCTTGACTGTGATGCCCAACCTGGAAACTCTAACTCAAGCACAGGCAGAAGGAAAGGTGCCATGTTGATTAGTCTGTCTTCA
Organism: Falco rusticolus; assembly: GCF_015220075.1. Taxonomy (NCBI): domain Eukaryota; kingdom Metazoa; phylum Chordata; class Aves; order Falconiformes; family Falconidae; genus Falco; species Falco rusticolus. Next base: position 22,225,129 of record NC_051191.1, on the reverse strand, counting down.
GGTAAGGGCTACACTCCTGCTCCTTTATTATATTATAGGGCATCCTGTTTGTTATACATCAGAGTCTGTGCCCACAGGCACAAGCACTGCCATGTAGGCATATCTTCAGGCAAATACTCAAGAGTATGACAATTACTGAGGTATTACCAGGAAATGACCTATTAGGACATGAAACCTAGGGATAGGAAAAAATGTTCAATATTAAAATGCCGGCTTCTGGACCGCCTCACCAAACTTTGTGAAAATGTTCTTTTACACCAGCTAAAAAACAGGACCATGATCTTTTAGAATAGACATCAGCTTCTGTAAATTGCTTGTCAAAAGGAAACACAACATTATGTTCACTGTTACCCAGATAGCGACTATGTATTTGTCACGATACTCTACTTCAACTATGTCCTGCTGCTGTTAGACATCATCTTAGTGTTTCTTTTTACCTAAGGAAAATGTGGTCGGTGTCATCTTTGAGGTTCAATTGCAGCTACAGTTTATAGATGGAAAAATATTCCTTGTAATCAAGCTGCTAAAAAAAAAAAAAAAAAAAAGGGAAAAAATCCCACAACTACTCCAAATGTTGAACCTCAGGAGAGATTTGTTAGAAATGGTTATAAATAGTAGCAGTAAAAATGTTAGATCTTGAAGATATTACAGGTCCCTCAATAGACTTCAAGTCAAACAAATCTGGGAAAGGAGACACTGGTGCTTCTTTTAGTGCTTGCATGAGCCATAAAGTAAAATATTTGGGAAATACCAATATTTAATGAAAAATACTGTAATTTAGAGCAGAAATGATGTTTTATTTATCAGCAGTGAAATAACATAGCTCAGCCCTTCCAACTTCTGTATCAATCTGCCATTTTCTTCCTTGACAATAGCCTTGGAGTAAACAGAAAAATAAAATATTTCCTTAAAAATGCTCAGATTACTTGTTTCAGGGTTCATAAACATCTTTTTATGAAGAACAGTTTGGTAATATCTAATGTTAAGTAATACCAGTGGTGATGTTACTATTCTAGACTATGGATATCAAAGAAATAATGTTTATAGGGTTTTATTAGACTGATCTAATTGAAAAATTACACCTGCTTTGGGGCACAGAAACCTTGTAAAATTTTTCTATTTTTTCCCCCAAATTGATGTGATGTTACTGTTAGGCACATTGCTTTGTAAGATGCACAAATGCTGAGGGAAAACAAGAAGTCCTTGGGACTTTTGAGGCTTGATTCTTATCTTGCTTATATATGAACTCAAAGGAGTGGCCACAGCAGGCTTGCCTTCCATTCCCAGGTGCTTTGGATGTTCTGACCACCTTGACATTGTACAGTGAAGCTGCACATGGGATGAAGTATCCCTCAGTGGGATACATTCCCAGCAAAGGGAGTGGGATTTCTCCTTTTGCTTTGGTGTTCTCAGAGATCTGGGCAAGCGGTGTCAGTAGTCTAGAGCCTTCATGATTGAAGAGTGCTTAGATGTCTTTGGGAAGTGGTATTTGAGTATCTCCAATGCCATTTTATGATCCTTCTTAAAGCTAGTCTCTATCATGATGCACACAAAAGTTGACTATAGTTATGTGCTGTGATAACATCCCATCATATTAATTAATAGGATCTCCTGCTACTCTGCATCCTCCTGTCTATCTACTGATTCCAGCCTTAAATTTTATATTATGTGCTTCTAAGTGTCTTTACAGCACTTATCACACCAAGATCATGGTCCATGATTACATTTCCTGTCTCAATAACCTGAGAAAGACACCTAGCATGGGTATCAAAGCCATTATGGTGGTTTCAATGAATTACTGTGCTGGAAAGTCTGAAGCAGAGAATAGTCATGCTACCCATTAGGTAGACTTTATGCTGGGAATAGGATTCACCTCATACTAAGACAGATCTATAGTAGGAATACTAAGAGATCTATAGTAGGAAAGATGAATCACTCTCAAAATGTGGGGGTTTTTTTGTTGTCATGTAATCTGTCCCCATCCCCCCGCCCTTCTGAATACAAAATTTATCTAGATGTTTAAAATTACAGCAGGTGTATGTTACCTAGATGCTTCTGATATCTCCTGTGTCTTGTGGTCATTTATTATATAAAGAACCAGATCTGAGAGCTCCAGAAAACAGGTATAAATAAACAAATAAACAAACTAATAAAAACACACATGCATACATACAACACTTCTCTGAAACATGCTGGGAAGTTTAAGTCAGACACTTACACTGGTGTTTTGAATGCAACTGCTGTGCAGAAAACTATACCCAAAACTGTAAGTGATAGCAATAACACTGGAAAGCTTTTATCAAATTAAGTGAGGGGTTTGGATCAGCTCCCAGCAGCTATGGCTTCATTTCTCAGAAACCAGCAACTGGTTTCTGCAGCATCTTTGTTTGCCCTTCCAACAGAGTCTTCATGGCCTGGATGGCTGATGGGAATTGCTTCTGAACTATGATCAGTCCTGTAGGGTAAGGCAGTCTCACACAGCTGTGCATGGGTAGTGATTAGTCTTTTCACCGAAATATTGTGATTTGAAATAGGAGTTGTTGATGTTGTTTGACAGTATCTTGGCAGAGAGGAGACAGGCAGATCCCTTCTCCTCCCTCAGTAGGTCTTATATCTGCTGTTTTGTTAAAACAGCTCATCATATTTGTAAGCTTCAATGCACAATTCTTAACATACTCCCACATAAGGATCCATTGAACAAGTTGCATTGTCTCAGCTACTTTTGAGGATAAACATTTCTTCAGGAGCACTCATGAAACCTACAATCACTAAAGTTTCAAAGTTAATAAATATCACCTTCTTCAGCTGTTACAGGAGGTAGTTTCTTTGGTACTTTTGAAGGTAAAAGTTAGGAAGAATAACATTGCCCTTAAACAGAATGACCAAAAAAAAAAAAAAAAAAAAAAAAAAAGAGGGTATTATACGGTATTATACTAACTAGGACTTCAGCTCAGAAGTTGGTGAAATACTGTGAGTTCATTCTTGGAAAGAAGAAGTTGGAGCCAAATCCATGTTAGATGAAAAAAAATTAATCAGTTGCTAATCATACTAGTAACCTTTTAAATGAAGGGATCACCTTTCTCTAGGCTTCTTGAGGGGTTATTTCTTTTCATACTCCCTGAGCACAGGCAACCTTTACCTAAATCAGACAAGATGATTGAAGAATTTTAGTGGATAATACAGTAAGAATTTACTAAAGATTGTATGGAGACCAATTGCCTGAAGTGGCTTGTTTCCTTAAGCTTATTCCTACTTTAAAATAAAATTCAGGGGTAACTTGGGCTTTTGGGAGCCTTGCATCTCTAATAATTTGTGGGACTAAGGCTCCTCCATCCCTTGAAATGTATTGCATTCCAGCTGCCTTAGGTAGCTCTACAGTAATTTGCTTGGATGCAAAAAGCAGTATAGTAGGTTTGCATGGCAGTTTGCCCGGACTAATATAGCTACTTCTAGCTGTGTTAATTAGTCACAGTGGAGCTCCACAATAAAGCTTGTTTATTCAGCACTTGTTCAGGTAACTTCATGCTGCACAGCTTTACGTCATATACGTACAGTTTTGGGTGCTTCTAAAATTGCAATCTCTTGCCTAAGGGAAAATTACCGTAAAAATATAAATGCAGATCCCATGTTTTGTAGCTGCTTGTTGATTTCCAGATCAGATGCTCTGAGTCTGGGCCAGACCTCCCCTGCAATGCCTCACTCCATCAGCAGGGAAGTTTCAACAGGACTAGGTGTGAGTTGAAGGACATTTTAGCCCTTGGCATGCTGTTAAAATGTGAGCCATAAATTCCATCTCTGTCCTACGTGGCTCTGTTAACATTGCAGGATTAACCCAAATGAAGCGTAATTTAAACATATTTAGAAGAAAGTTTGCATTGAGTGAATGATTTCCACCAGAAACCATAGGAAAAGGACTCACTAGATCCCTCATATCTATATTATAATTTGAGGAATATCTGTAGGCTTCCTTCAGGGTTATATTCACTCTCCAATTTGGAAGCAGAGTTGTGAATACAGTGGGAAGCTGTAGAGACCAGACTGCATCCAGTTTTATTCTAGTTTAGATTTTTTTGGGAAGAGGCTATTAGTTCAGCTTCCCCTCCACTGGACTTATGGTCAGATACAAACTGGGAGAAACAGTAAGAGACCCACACAGTTTACTCCTTTTTCCAGCTTTCTAAAGCCTCTCCTTCTGTCTTTACCCCATTCATTAAACTCAGAATGATAACAGCTGTGGTGGGCAGACCCTGGCTGGGCACCAGATGCCCACCACAGCCACTTGTCACTGCCCCCTTCAGCCGGGAAGGGGAGAGAAAATACAGCGAAAGGCTCGTGGGTCAAGGTAAGGATGGGGAGATCACTCAGCAGTTACTGCCATGGGCAAAACAGGCTCGACTCTGGGAAATTAATTTATTACCCACCAAATCAGAGTAGGATAATAAGAAATAAATCCCAAACTTTAGAACACCTTCACCCCCATCCCTCCATTCTTCCTGGCCTCAACTTCACCCCTGATTTGTCTCCGTCTTCCCTCTGAGGGCACAGGGGGACGGGATGAGGTCAGTCCATTACACACTGTCCCTGCCGCTCCTTCCCCCACAGTGACAGGGCTCCTCACAGCCTGCCCTGCCCCAGCCTGGGGCCCTCCCACTGAAGATGGTCCTCTATGAACTTCTCCAGCATGGGGCCCTCCCACGGGTGCAGCCCCTCAGGCACAGCCGGCCCCAGCCAGGGTCCCCCCGGGGTCCCCAGCCCTGCCCCAGCCCAGACTCCTCTCCCCATGGGGCTACAGGCCTTGCCAGGAGCTGCCCCAGTGTGGGCTGCCTGTGGGTCACAGCTCCTTTGGGCACCCCCTGCCCTGGCGTGGGGTCCTGCAGGGCTGTGGGTGGGGGTCTGCTTCCCCATGGGCTCCATGGGCTGGGGGCACAGCCTGCCTCACCATGGGCTTCCGATGGGTTGCTGGGGCATCTCTGCTGCGGTGCCTGGAGCCCTCCTGCCTCCTGCACTGACCTGGGGGGCTGCAGGGCTGTTCTTGCACATATTCCCACTCCGCTCTTCCAGCTGCAATTGCTTTTGTGCAGTTTGTTCCTCCACTGCTGAAATCCATTGTCCCAGAGGCTCTGCCACTGCAGCTGATGGGTTCAGCCTTGGTCAGTGTTGGGTCCGGCTGGGAGCCGGCTGGCAGGGGCTCCATCAGGCATGGGGAGGTCTTCTGGCAGCTTCTCACAGAAGCCACCCCTGTAGCCCCCTGCTGCCAAAACTTTGCTGTGCTAGCCCAATACACAGGGGAAATGCTTAAGAAATCACTGTGTTGAGAAAAAGATGGAATTTTGTATTGGGGCCCTTGTTGGATTAGAATTTATGAATCCATGTTTCTTTTCTCTGTGAATATAGCACTGGTGAAAGGTGCCAGACTAACATGCCTGGTGAATGGATACCTGTTTTTATTCACAGTCTGAACACATCAGAGGTTCTGGGTTAGTAAATATCCCTAATCCCAAGTAAATTCCTGAAAGATGCTGTTGGTAAATGTCAACTAATTTCCCTGAGATGGAACTCAAAGTCAGAGCGAAAGGAGATAAACACAGCACAGAGACATGCCTCATAATTCTGAACATATCTTCAGGAAAGGCCTCTCTGCCAGGCTGATAAGGAAATGTCGTGTTCTTTCATCTTGTCTTGAACATGCCTACCAATTTTGTATCAAATGCTGGAGTCTCCAACTGCTCTGCCGTCGACCCATGTAATGCAAACACAAAGCTGCAAAGCCACAGCCTTTAGCTTCTTGAACACAAAACAACTGTGACAGTTTTTCTTAAAAAGTGAATTTTCTACTCATGAAAAGCAGCAGTTCAGATTTCTAAAAATAACTGTCATCTTTGCACGCCGGAGCTGAAAGGTCTAAAGGAATGTGCCAATTAATTGACTAGGGATCTTAAAAATGGAAACATGTCATATGGATATGTGTGGACTGTAGATAGGGTGGAAAGGAAGATGGGAGAGCACTGTGTGTTCTGGCATGTCTACCTAATCATGTAGCTCAGAGTAGGCACTCTGAGCCAGGTGATACTAATGGGGAAGGAGCTATTGCTCCCCATCCTCTCTCATTTGCCAATCTTAACTGACTCATTGCTTTGGAAATTCTTGGCTAACATATTCATTCATTTCTCACAGAAACTAAGTGTTGCAGCTAGAAATAAAACAGAAGATGGCTAGTAGTGACATGTCTATGAGGAATTCATAATGCATGGCTTCGCATCTCAGAAACTTCAGAAAAGTTATAATTTATTCCTTTCCCCCCTCTGCAACATGTCTAATGCCTTTGGTATAAAAACTGCATGACCCAACTGCTCATCTTAAAAGCAGTATTCAAAAGTATTTTCCTGTTACGAATCCTTTATTCCAGTATGTGCAATACCCAGGACATCAAGCTACCAACTGCACACCTGATAGAGGAAGAATGGGCCACACTGGTAACAGTAGGAATATGAAGAATGATTTTTCTTTGTATCTGTGCCCTTAACATTCCCTCTGTGCAGCTCACAGGGCTTCTGGCTACTTCTTGACTCCTCTACAGGTTTTCTGGGTGAATAGGATGCCATGCACTGGCTTTTCAAAATGATGAATGCTTGAACGTTGGGGCAGTACCTGTGCTGAGGGGCTCTGACTTCCCCCTCTCACAGTGGCAAAGCAGCTGACATTTAGGTGCCTTTTGCAACAGTGGTGGAACTACTTTGAGTCTCTTATTTCACTCTACCAACAGTTTTCATGAACTACTTATGAACTTTATCCTTGAAAAACCTGTATTTCAGTATAATTAAGCTGCTTTTGCATATTAGGTTTAGAAGTTATTCTGAGCAGGTGACAGAATGATTTTTCTTATGTTAAACACCTGGACAGCCTGAGACTCTTTGTTGCTGGTACATTGTCTTTCTGTCCAGAAAACCTCCACAAAACTGGTTTTCCTTGGAAAACTGACTTTTTAACGGAAGGACTTTACCAAATATGTTTACTTTAGATGGATAATTTTGATATTCCCTCCAAAACAAGCTCCTTGTCAAACCAATACGTTTTGAATGTAAAAATCCTTTATGGCAGTTATGATTGATGATGTCTGAATGCAGTGTACCCTTCTTCCCTGGGTCTTCTCTGCTTCCAACTCACTGCATTGCTGACTGTCAGCTCCCAAAATGCACAATTCCCAAGAGAACACGTTAATGAATTCCTCATGGGAGTCAGAGCTCGCTCAGAAGAGATTGTCTGCAGAGGGTAAATGGACCATGAACAATTAGGGAGTCACCTCCCATAAGGCACCGTAGAAACATTTCCAAGAAAATATTTCATTTTTGCACTTTTAAAAAGTATTTTGATTTTTGGGGGTAGACCCATTTCTGATATCCAACCAGCATATTTTTGGAAGTTTTTCTTATGAATTATTCAGTTTTCCTGTGCATCCTTCTTGCCAATAAAACTCTTACGTTGGAGACAGATATCTGAATGTTCTCGCAAGGACATTTTGTAGTGGCAGCATAGACAAGATGATGGAGTTAGCCAACTCAACCAGCTGCCATAGTGCTGAGCTGTCCACAAACACAGGAGCATTCCAGAGATGGAGTTATGACCGCGAGAGTCTCTCTGTCAGCATATTGATTTGCTTTTGAGGAGTAATGTATCTGATGCCATATGGTGGAGCTAATCTTGTTTATCAGTGCTTCCCCATCCATTTGGTTCATAGTAGGAATTATCACACAAACAGCTACTGCTGTGACCTTCTGTAGTGCAAGAGACAGGTGTGAGTAGTCTGGGGAAGTCTTAGCAGGAGAGTGCCCATTGGAGACTGAAGGAAGACAAGACAGCTCATCCTTTCTAAGTTATGCTAGAATACCCGGAATGCGATAGATAAACAGCTCAGCTCTGAAAGAGGTTTCCAGTGGACTTAGCAAACCTGTTTACTTCTTTCAGCTCCAGATTTATACATTATAGGTGAAACATTTTATTACCAAAGGTTTGTCTATAATGAATTTATTGACAAAATCCTATGTATTGATACACAGTGAATCTAGTCTAATTCCTTAACAATTACAGATTTCCTGTTCATGCCTGTGCTTTTTCAAGGTTAACACACAATCCAATGTTTACACTATTGTAACTTATCAATAATCTGCCTTTGCAGCAGTTAATATTTCACTGCCTCTCTTGGACATCTGTGCCTGCATGAATTTGATGCTCACCTCAGCTGACAGCAACAGGGTCTTTTTGCCACTGACCACAGATGTTGCCTGTGAAAGGTTCATGCCTCAAAGTATTGATTGGAAAAGTAAATGCTAGACTGAGGGTAGAAACAAGAGTCCTTTTTGCTGTTAGCTGTGACAAAACTTTGAACACACTCAAAAGGGTCAAGTGTCTTTTGGATACATTTGCCAAGTCCTGCCTTGGCAGCAGAGTTCCACCCTCTGCAATTTTGCTGGCACCTTTTTATTCTCATATATTTCAAGAGGGCTAGGATTTCTCCCAGCGTGAGGTTTGCCTTTGACTCCCCTGAGAGTAGGCACTTACCTTCGCCGATCAGGAGCTACTGGAACAACATGTCAGGGTAACTGCTGGAAAAGGGATGCCAGCTACCACCTAGCCTGAGTCTACTTTGTTCCAGCAGGAACTGGTGGGTATGGCAGCAAATTCACTGCTTGAAGTCCTTGATTCTAATGGGTGAACCTGTATAACATCTTTTTCACATACCACCCTGAGTCATGTCAGGAGGACTGCAGGGTGCCAGCTTTCTAACGTCTGTGAGAAGCAGAGCAATGTTCACACTTCCCAACACATTAGTCATTCAAACCCACCCTCAGTCTTTCTGCTGTCAACATTTATTTGTGCATGAGCAGGTAAGCTCAGAATAAGTTAGAATCTCTTCTTGGAAAGGACCTGTGTAAGGCATTTCTGCACAAGTTTTGTCTTGAAAATCCTGCAACCCCACTCATGTGTGTTTCACCTCCCTCTGTGGCCCCTGGAAATCTATCAAGGTTATAACACACCTGGAAGCAAAAGCTGTTTGCATGCTTGGGAAATGCTTTTTAGAAGTTCCCTCCCAGTTTTTCTACTATGAGAAAGTGGTTCTTTCAATATTAGCAAGTAAGAGGGATAAAACTCAACCCTCCAAAGCCACCTTCTTCCTTCTGGCCTACTTGACACCCACTTGCACTTCACTCCTGGCACTTGGGAACATGCTGTGTAATCATGGCACACAACACACCAGCTGGAAAAGGGAGCCTGGATAGCTGTGGCTATCTTGTGGCAGGAGAAGGTGAGGATGGGGAATGAAAATCCAAGAAAAACAAAGTTGGATGAGGGAGATATTTTGTTTCTCCTTCATATAAACAGTGGTTCTCTCATGTCAAAGCCCCCAAGCAATAAGTTTAGCTCTGTGAGTGCAATGTGAGGGGGAAAAAAACCAAAAGTCATCAAATCTGTCTGCTTTTTGGTCAGTGTCCACCTTCTACATGTTTTATATATACGTATAAGCGTATGCATATGCATATGTATATGGTCTGAAGACATGTACAACACTTGTAAGAAACTTGCAAAGTCATCAAAAAATAGATCTCATTCTACATTTTTTGGAATTAACCTACTATAAACCAAGGAGCAAAATACCTGCATAATCCCCAGTCCTAGCACCAGGTTAAGCACAGGCAGTAGTCTTGTCTCTGTCAGTACAGAAATGCACAGAAAATCAAAGAACTGGGATCTGTACCCTGCAGCAAGACCACGTGCTTTGCTATTCAGTCTACTTTTTGGAAGAAAACAAGTTCTAGAAAAAGGAGATTTTCTCCAAAATTATCTGTTCTTCCCACACACACTAATAGGAGGTATTTTGCAAACACAACAGTAAAATAAGCAACACAAGAGCAACTCCCAATATTTGGAAATGAGCAAGAAAAGGTGAAGAAGCAATTGCATCTTCAGTATTCCCAAATTCTTCTCCAGCTGTGAAGAGGCCTAACAAGCAGACAGCTCTTCAGCAATTTCTTCCCTCTCCCTCCTTGCAGCAGTGGCATCCCCAAAAGTAGGCAGCTAATGCTCTCACAGACCAAGAGATTTTGTTGGGCCCTTACCCTTCTTCTTCCCACTCCCAAGAGCTTTGTCATCCTGGCTATGCGCTTTCTCAAACTGAGAGTTTGCCCCGGCACATAAGTGTATATGAATTTGGACAAATGAGTTTGCTCTTACTTTCTCAGAAACATGCCCTGCTGCTGGAGACTGCCGAGCTAGCTGCACCAAAGAGACATACAGTGGACAAAGACATGGATGTGGGCCAAAAGACACAGTGTCAGCCAAGCATCCTCCCTCAGCTAACAGCAGCAGAGTGGTCTGATGGTGGGAAAAGGCAACTCCTAGCACCCCGTAGCCTGCAGTCCATGCTGATTGCCAATTTTTTCCTGTTCTTGATCAGCTGCACTTACAGCTGAAGCCTACACATCATCTGTCTCTCACCTGGAAGGAATTACTTTGCTTGACAAAGTTCTCCAACAATGAACAGTTTTCATCTGCAGCTATTTGTCTGATTCTCCTGCAAATCTTGAACATGGCTTTGGGAGAGGTTCTGCTGACACCATTTGTTGAACCAGCAATGAGACACCAAGTTTTCTCCTTTTCTGGAAGAGAACATGTGTCTGTGTCAGTGTTTTAGTTTGAACCAGGAAGATACTTTTTGAAGGTGCTCTCCTACTTTTGCCCACTTATCATGCTTTACTTCACATTGGTGGTCTCAGACCATGCAAATCACGGCCACCTCATATGGAGCTAAACCAGAAAATGTGCAGAGGAATACACTCAGTGTGCTTCAGCCACTAATAGGTGTTTAATCCACAGGAACAAGCCGAAACTAATCACAAATACAGCCCCCATAAATGAGTCTACAGTAATGGAAGGTCTGCAGCATTAAATGTTTCACCTTTCAGATCTTTTCTACAGACTACACTATTTAGCAACGTAGACAGATGCTTCCTCCTCCCTTCCCATCTTTCTGCCTTCCTGCCTGCCTTCTTTAAGGGGAAAATGAGGCAAAATTTGTGTTATCACAAAAACAGACCCCCCCTAACCCCAGTGCTGTCTCAGAGAAAGCCAGCACCTATTCTGCTATTCAGAGGGAGCCCATCTCCAAAAACTGCTGTTTGTTTCACCAGGGGTGTATCCTCCTCACTCAGACAGACGTGATAACCAAAGTAGCTTTGAGTTACAAGGACAGACTGATGGACACATAAGATTAGGAAATGACAGGGGTCTAGTTGGAGCAACATGGATTCAGCCAGTGACCAAGCATGAAAGAAACATATGACACAATTTCTCTTGTTTGTTCTGCAAATGTAATGCTAAATTAACTGACAAGGCCAAAACAAAACCACAGAAATAAAAGGCAAAAAAAGTCACAATTTTTTTTTTATTTTTTATTTTTTCCCCCAAGGTGCATATAAGAAATGCTTGCCAAACAATAGGAATAACACCCCACCAGCAGCCCTGGCCAAAATTTAGAGAGAGGCTGCAAATCTCCACTGAAAAAAGATTTATGATTACATCTCATTTTCTGTGATTAAACTGTGGGTGCAGATGCTTATTGTAATTTAAGGAAAACTTAGGTTTATTTAGCTTTACAAACCTTAATTCTTTTTTGACAAAGAGTATCTTCAGAGGGTTCATCCTTAAAACTGTTTCCCACTGAGGACTAATGACAGTGAAATTACTTCATAGTTGTCAAAGACAGTTTTTGGGGATCAGGTGATATATAACTCATCACCTAAGCCATATCTCCAAGCTTTTGATTACCTGTTGGCTAATAAGGATTTCCTCATAAAAGTCAGTTAGAGAGAGTTGTTTTAAAGAGAAAAAAGCCTGAAATAATGAGCTAAAAAGAGAGCCATTTAAACATCCTACACTGATGTGTAGATCTAATCTTTGTGGAGCTATAAATTTGTCTCTAGAACACAGAAACAAAGGACAAAAATAGTTCTGGTTAAAATGTTTGCATAAGGCTCACTCCTACAGCCCCACTGAAAGAAAACTTCCATCTCCACAGATAATGGCACTGTCTGTAAGAAATCAAAAGAAAAAAACAGAAATTAAATGTGTAATTCACCTAACCTGCCTTAATCTCCTTGAAATTTTAAGTGTCCGAATTAAAGCAGTCCTCTTGGCTCTCTGTATTGAGTACAGAGTGGGAGCAATATCTCTAGAGACTAATTAATCTTCTGTCTTCTAGTCATCTGTCTCGCACAGGTACAAGTTGCCTTTCAGGGGTATGTACATTTCTTCATTGATTGCTGAGCAAATCCAAATAGGTTTAGTAGGACAGTCTTGACCATGAAAAGTCAAGCATGCCCAATCCCACAGGTCAGAGAGCAGACTGGTTATGTCCAGGGAAAGGCAGTAGTTTATTTTGAGTTTGAGAATAGCCTAGGACAGGGCCCAGCGTGTCTGATATGAAAGTATCAGATACAAAGTAATAGGAAATTAACGTATTTTTTCTACTATTGTCATAGTATATGATATTTTTCTGTTTAAAAGACAGTGGTATGTGCTTGTAAAATAGTTGTCCTATGAACACATAAAGAGAAATTATAAGAATGCAAATATATGGATACTGGGGGTTTTGTTTCACCTTAACTCACTCCAGTATTTACTGCAAGTGGTAAAGCTAAATCCACTGCAGAACATTCAATCCTACCATGTGTTATGGATTTCCAGTGGTAAACTATTAGTTGTTTTGCAATTAACACAACACGAAAGAACCATTGCTTCTATGGATCTGCAAGTTCACACTTCGCTGTAATGAGACCCAAGATAAACTATTCCAGTTTTGATGTATTGGCTACCAAATTGACCCTGGTCTATAGCTCATTCAGGCTTCCATAATTCTAATGAACTTGTAGTATGTGCAGATTCACCAACTACAAATGTCTAACACTCACTCGTGCTACTCCAGGAGCTAAAGCCAGAAGGAAAACCAGATACATTCCACTCAGGTTTATATTTTTTCCCTTTCTTTTCCTGTGCAATATAACACTTGCATTCATCTACACTTGTGTTTTCCCCAGAGATGCAATAGGGCAGAATTTGACCTAGTGTCTTAACTACAGTGTTGGAATTATCCTTTATTAACGGATAACGTCATTTCTCCTCAAAGTGGCAAATGCAGAGTAAAGAGGGGTGAAGGGAGAGAGGCAACTGTTTATGTCCACACCGTGTTTAATAAACCTTGTCCATAGAGGAGTCTGACAGTGCACTTTCTATTCTGGGTCTATTTGTACATATTCTTCCTAAGAGGCAGCACATGAATGAGGCTGCTGATTGTTGCTGTCAGCATCCAAGGTGGATGTTACAAAAGAATGGACTGAGGATATTTCTCTGCACATCAGCAGTTCCCAAAACTCACCTCAGTGATTGCAAGCTGTGAAAAGTTAGTGCTCATGCTGGGTATGACGTGTCAGTGCTCATGCTGGCATAATGTGTGAAATTCCTGGATCAGAAATCTTCCTTAATAGATATGGGATGGGGCTCTGAGAAGTTTGGAGGAAGTGGGTCATGAATTTCACAGATCCTACAGAGCAGCTGTATACAGCTAGATCCTGAAATTGTGACTATGATTAAAAAAAAAAAAAAGAAGGGGGTGGGGTGAGGGGCAATCCTACCTGAGTTTCTAGTTCTGATGAGGACATATGAACTGAGTGGCCCCTCGCATGTCAAGAGATAGGAGCAATGTTGTTTGTCTGTGCTCTCCTAACTGCCCTAGGAGCCCCTCAACAGGCCATAACTTGATCCATAACCCTGGTAGGGTACTGGAGAGCTGCTCAGACATGGGCTCAGACCTGCGTGAGTGACAGAGCGGTGCTATACCACTGAGTTTTGGTCACATCAGGGAACAAATTAGCAAAACGCTGGAGGAAGGGAATGGTGGGTCAGACTGTAACTGGTCTTTAATATCTGATGCTCAATATGTCTCATTAAAGAGCCACATGTAAGGGTGCTGAGATCAGGTCTGCCTGCCGCAGCTCAGTGTCCCCCATGCCCCATGGTGATAGGAAGAGGCCCCCAACAACTTGTGGGGAGGCTACAGCAGGACCCACCGTGGTCTAGGGCACCTCTCACCCACCACCCGCACCTGAGCTACGTACAGACCTTGCCACATTACAGCAAAACATTGGACTATAACAGCAGGGCAAATTAAGCAAACAATTAGTGAAGACCTGACAGAACACTAATATATAGGCAGTACTTTACATAGCTGGGAACAATTCTTCTTGGTTTTATTTTTGTTTGTTTGCTGTTGTTTTTTTAAAGTCAGATTCTTCATTATTCATGCAAGTTGGAAGTACTGTATCCAAAGCAGGACTGCTTCAGGGACTGAAATCTGAAGATCTTTAATCAACAAAAACTACTTGAAAAAAACCCCCAAAGTTTATGCTTTATATTTTCCTGTCTTTGTCTTGATGTTTTAGGGTTATATTCTTTGGCTCTTGAGATGTTCATGTATTCTCTGCCTGGGGTGCATGCATGGGGCAGAGGGCTGGAGCTAACGGTGTGATTTAGGATGTAGTGCTCCATTCTTCTCTTCAGCCTGTAGGCTTCACTCAAGGAAAAAGAGGTCATTGCAGCAGTAACCTGATTCCTTATCAATGCAGCAGAAATAATTTGCTTCTCTTCTGTGAATTGCAAAATACTGCAATATATTCCCACGTATTCAGGTAGCACTGTTGGATGAAACCAAGTAGGATTCCTTTCCAAAAGGAACGTAAACGGGCTAGGAACAGTTCTGCCTCAATGTGTAGCTTCCTGCTGACTTGCAGTGGTATTTCACTTCTGTCAGGCTGTTTGGTCTCTGTGGGAATTTGTAAAATCTCTCTGTTCATGCTACTGTTAATTTCTACTTAATGTTCTTATGCCAAGCAGAGCTTGGCATTTCTGTTTCTAGGAGTTAACCAATAGGTCATTGTCCTTTGCACGACAGACCTCCAACAGAAAGGAAGCCAAATCCAGTTGATCTGAAGTTGGAATATTGCTTCTTGGATCAGAAAATTAACATTTTTACCTAACGATAAGGGTTAGAATCCTACTTAATGAAAGAGAGGTAAGTGTGATAGTTTTTCTTATATGTCTTCAAGAAAAGAGTTTATATATCACAGCTCATGATCTTATGTACCATAAATCTTCAAAAAGTAAAGTTGGGCAGGATCTTAATTGGCCTTCTAATCCTATACCTTGCACTGAAAAAGGCAAGTAATATATAGTGAGGCCACCTCTGACAGATATTTGCTTTAAAATCTCCAAGAAAGGCAATTCTGCAGAGCATCTCGGTAACCTGCTGTAATGCTTTCTTACACTTTGAAAGTTTTCCCTAGTATCTAACCTAAATCTTTGTTGCTGAAAATTAAACCAATTATTTCTTGTTTGACCCCTACTGAACTCTCTGAACAATTGATCACTCTTCTTAACATCCTTTGTTGTTACTGTAAAAACAGCTATTGGAAGATTGCTATCATGTCTTTGTTTGATCTTTTATAGATTAAATAAATCTAATATTTTTAACCTTTTATATTTTTGGATGTGGTTCCTAAACCTCTTACTGTCCTCCAGTCTCCTTTAGACTTTTTTCTAGCTTGTCTCAGTCTTTCTTATCGTCTTACAGATAAACCCTCCATGTTTCCTTATAAACAAATCTTATAATAATACAATTCACATTGCTACGTGCCTCTTTAAAACTACTACAGATTTTTGCTTCTTATTATGTTTGTGATTTGCTGTATTCCTTCAGATCTGATACTGCTTTGTGGTAGCATAAGTATTTTTTAATCTCACTGCTGGATTTCCTTCTTTCAGTTGTAGCATCTTTCATATTTTTTATTAAATTTAATTTGCTGATTTTAACCCAGATCTCCAGTTTATTGAGATCGATCTGTATTTTGACATCTGAAAGCACTATTTCACAGATGAAATGTCTTCACATACCTCTGTGGAGCACCACTGACCCGGATAAGGCTTCATTTCAAGGACCCCCTTTTTTTTTTTAGATTCTGGATCAGGCCCAGGTATGAAGTTATTACATGGTCAATTACATGCCAGTCTGCCACAACAGTGTTTCAAGCACTTGTACTGGCACTTTCTGTGTGTGTGGAATAGCATGAAGAGAAAGAACTTAAAAAGACCTAGACTGATATTTCTGCTTTTCCATAATACTGTAGAAGAGTTTCTCTATTTCCATTTTTGTCAATGTATATAAATGAACTTGTTCACCCAACATTTATTTGCCCACTCATTGTTTAGGTATTTACACGTTTCTGACGTGCAATAATGCTCCTCCACTAATTGTTCAGGATTTTTTAAGTGACCTCAGTGGTCTCTTGCATGGAACTGATAATTTTTCATATGGTCTTTTTTCCTCTCCCTGCAATTATGTGTTTAGACTAATGGGTACTCAAAAGTGAATTATATTTGAAACCGATGGAGCTCAGTAGGGGTGACTCAGCATTATGCTAATTTAGCTCTTGGGTCATTTTATATGTTGTCCAGGTCTATTCATGTTTAAGAGTGAAGAACTGAAGTTTTTTTGCTGCAATGTTTACATGAGTTTTCCCTTTTTATTGCAGTATAATGATTGATATTTTTGTTCAGTGAAGGCTTAACTGGAGATGATACCTGATGCTTCTCCATTAAGATTGAAAGATATCCTAGAAGAAAACAAATATTAGCATCATGGCTAAGGGACACACTAAATAAAACAACAGTGATGAATTAAGAAAAAAAAGGAAGAAAAAAATCTTTCATCACAAGGTTTTCTCCAGCTTTATGATAAAACTGAAAAGTTCTTTTAAGAGGGAAAATTCCAAATGCAGAAAATGTGTCTTCGTATCTCCAATATGTGTCGCCACATGCTTCAAATGCATGTGATTGATAGAAGTGTTACCAGGAAACTGCAGCCAAGAATCAAAAAGGGACTGCTGAATTTTTAAATGTGTGATTTCTTTTCATGTAATTAAAACAAAAAATATATTTTATTTTTCCTCCTCTCTCTCTCTCTGGCTTTTTAATCCTTTCCATAGACTTAGTGCTCTGGAGGCGAGTTTAACCTTTGGGGTGTTTTATCGTTCTCAACCATCTGCCTAGGAGAGGAGAGCCATGAGTCTCCTCTCGAAATGTCAGAAAGGCTTGGGTCATCTTCTCTATGTATCATTTCTGTTTCTGAAGACAGAGGGGAGGTTTCCTTCTGAATGTTTTTCTAGGAAGGCTGTGCAAAAATGATTGATTTAAAAGCAAAAAGATCTACTTACTTTGGTAAAGGAAGACAGACAGTTTTGAGAACTTCAACAATTACAAGTTTGGTGGGCAGTTTTGCCTTCTAAAACATCCTAATTTTCAAAAAATCTATATCAAAATAAATAAACCCACTGCCAGACAGCTCAAATTAAATATGCAAAATTGAAGCACTGAAAATCTGAAGCTGCATTCAAAATCCTTCTCTCAGATACCAGATTTCAGTCACACCCCCTCTGTTGCCAAGGTCTTAAGGCCCATAGCACCTCTGATCAAAGTCACTGTTCATGGGACAGGTTTCCTCTGGTGCCATCACTGGTTTCTTATCAGCTGAATCATTTCCCCAAGGAAGTAATCAACAGGATAACATTCACCATAATCTTGGCAGCCTGAAATGAGGTAAATAAGTATCAAATAGGAACTACATCCAAATTTGTATTTAATTTTATTTAGATGTATAAAAATATATCTATTATTTTGTTCAATATAATTTTGACTATTTTGTCATTAAATTCTTACTTTTTGATCAATATTAATTTTATTTATTATTTGAATTATAATTTTATTTATTTATAATTGTTTGATGCTAGTGATAGTTCCCAGGTTTGTGTCAAACTGTGTTTCAAACACCAAAAAATTGCTATAATGGAAACACAAATTATTGTTTGTTGACTGATCTATTTGCTTTGAATTAAACAATATTACATTAATCTTTGCTGGACTAAATGAAGATGGTTTTTGTTATTGTGAACAACCTGAGCAATCAAAGAATCAAATGCAAAAGTTATAAGTAGGAAGCTGCAGACACATAAGCAGTCAGCAATGCAAAGTAGAATGACACATGTAAATTAAACGTGCATATGGTATTTTTCAAGATCTAAATCAAATTTGTCGGTATAAAAATGGTGAGAAAAAATCAGATTTACTCAAATGCCATTTTCTGAATTGATTTGAGAATCATGAGGCTTGAATCTCATTTTAGGTCATTGAAACTTAAGCAACTGAAAGGCAAAATCCAGTTCTCATCACCTATAAATCCTAACACCTAGAAATGGGGAATCCATGCTCACCTGTGATGTTTCACAATGACTCGACTCAGATCAATTTTACTGCTCCCAAGGCCATTTTCATGTTACTGCAGAGGGTCTATACCTTTGATGAGAGTCTATGATAAGGGCAGAGCTGATGAATATGAAGTGAAAGACAGCTGACACAAGATAGCATGTCAGCTACCCCCTCCAACTGGAATTGATCACATGTGGAATGTATGTGTTAGTAACAGTCCTCTAGACTATCAACTAAAATAATCCTGATTTGGTCCTAAGTGGTCATAGAGTTTGTTGCAGTCTCTTCAGTCACAAAGTTGTCAAATTACTTTGATTCTGTTCAATGGTCTGTCCAACGTTGATTTTGGTGATAGAATAATCATTAACTATGATTAAACATATTGGAATTAACTTTCTGGTGGGTTGGTTCTAGTTTCCAGATAGTTCTGATTTGTTTTGTCTTGGTCACTAATGAGATCAAACGTTGCTTAGCCAAAGAACTATTGTGATATTTAAAAGACATTTTAAAGAAGACAGTTGAAGACATATCTATCTACCCTGAGGTGTCTTTAGTCTGGCCTTAGCATAGAAGTTATCAATGACATTTATTTCAAACCATCTTCATAATATCAGTGAGACTTCAAATTATTATTAGCTTTGATGTTTCCGCTGTGCAAGAAAAACATAGCAAATTTAATTTGCTTTCTCAAATACTTTTATGATGCTTGTTTAGAATTATTTTGATATGACAGTCCTGGAGGCTGTCCTACTCATAATTGCAGGCAGGGGACTTTTTGACCTCTTCTTCTGTGAAGCAGACTGGATTATAATGGTGTTATGATTTTTTTGGTGTGTTTTTATCTGTTTGTTTTTGTGTTGACCTAGGTAAGGCTTGGGTTATTTTGCTACCCATTAAATGAAGAGAAGAGCTTCCCATTTCTAGATGGTGCAGCAACAGCTTTGGAACTTGCACACTTGGAGTACTCATAGTACTTATCTTTACAATGGATATTCACTGAATTTCCATGATCATTAAATCCCTTCTTTGATTCTCTAGAATTTTGAACAAGATTTTCCATTGAGCATGTGAATGGGTTTATGTCTGGTGGATTTATTTTAAGAGTGCAGTTGATGGATGACATAAAGTGAAGAAGTGAAGACAAGCAAGGAACAAATTACAGCAGGTCGGAGGAGTGTGCAGAGAGAACGTTTAAACCACGAAGAGGCAGCATTAATGCATAAAGAGGGGAAAGGAACCTAAGACAAATACCTTGGATGGGTGGGAGGTGTCTGGAAGCTCTTGTGAATGATGGTAGACAGCATATTGTATGTGGGTGTCTACTGTGATCTGCTTCCCCCCAGCAACATACAAACTGTATCTAGTTTCACTCATATTTCCTCATAGTTATACTTCTACGTGCTCTTTATTCTTATGCTCCATGCCCTCCTGAAATCTTACATTTGAAATGGTTTATGGTTTGTTCTGAACATTTTATTCCTAGAAGGATACCAACAAACTAGAGGGACTTACAAGGGAAGTGAGAAAGAAAATCTCTGGATCTGATGTGTAGTGAAAGAAAATATGTACAATAGATAACAATGGCTAACTGTGATAACTGCAACGGCTGCCCATAGCCCAGCAGAAGTTTCAACACGTGTGCTTAGAAAATGCCCTAATCATAGTTCTTTTTTGGGAGATGTTCTGATTTATGTAATATGATATTTGAGTACCTGCCAAGAGGTAGAAAGGGGACAGTATAATGGCTTTAGGCTCTGACTGTTAGAGCTTAGAAAGGGGAGAGGGGAGGTGAGGAGATAAACTGTTTAAATACAAATCTTCAAGATTCTTCAAAAAGAAAAAAAAAATGTGCAAAAAAATAATTTAAGATAAACCCCTCAATTTTGAACGTGGAAATGGTGAATGAAAAATTACAGCCAGATTAATGAAGAAGGTCAGATGGATAAAATAAACCCAGAACTCCAAGTCTGCAGCAAAAGAATTTTCAGGGTTTTCTCCCTCACTCTCATATATCTTTTAGGCCAATGAATCTGATGGACATTTACCCTGGTGTCACTGAGATCACATTTTGAGGACAATGGTAGAATTGAAGAGTAGATTAGATCACGGTTTGGCTAACAGAGCCTCTGTTATCACTGATGTTGTGTCAGAGAGAAAGGTCCACTGTCAGAAACCAAAGCGATTCTGGATGAATGACTGTGAGAGGAAACTTGTTTCCCATTTGTAGGATAAGAAAATCAGACTTGGAAGTGAGTGAAGCATGATGAGTAGCAGACAGCAAATAACAAAACTCAGTTTTTGTAGATTTACTATTTAGACTAGGTACGAAAATCAAGCTCCAAGTAGTTATAATTATTCAAATCTTTATTGCTTAGACATTTAGGTCCATACACTTAGAAGTCATCACTAAACTCATATGCTTCACTTTCGGAGTATTCAAATAGAAACCAAGAAGCACCTATTCTCAGAGCATTAAGTCACAGTAAGATACTTTGGTTTGGCCATTCAAATCTTGAAATGATCATAAAGCTCTCAACAGGTTTGATAACATGGGCTTTACTCCTACCCAACAGTATGTTCACAGTTATCTTTCTGTTGTTTGTACTTACAAAGCTACTGTTAAAGACGATCGTATACTAAGTTGTTAAACATCATTTACTAGTATAGATGTAGGGGGAAAATCATTTATCTTGATGGATAAATTATTACTTCAGGTGATATAACTAATGTCAAAATATAGCAGGAAATTGGCTCCAGTCTTCTGAATTCATACCTGGAAGTGCCACTAGTTTGCAGAAGGTACTTAAGTTGCACTGGCAGCTACAGGAAGCAGCATACAGTAGGTTTGCTCTACTGATTCTTCCAAACTGGTACTTTCACTACCAGTCAGTTTCTAAGGCTTCTTTCAGTATTTCTTCAAATCTTGAGTTCAATTCCATTGATATCTATCAAAACAAGAACGACATTTCTGGGCAAAACTTATTAAAGCAGTCATTTAGCACTGTCATCATATATTAGAGAATGAACTTTAATTTGTCAGGTAGCAAAGCTGCTTACAAAGATAATAACAGAATGGGTACGGAAAACAAATTATGTTGAATGATGCCTAAACTCATGACTATACATTGCATTAGCACTGGGTGCTTTGTGCCTTTATAGAATTTTGACCCTCCCCCCCCCAATAGCTGGAGCCTTGGCTTGGCAGGTTGCACATATCAGTGTGTAGAACACTTGGATGTCAAAAACAATTAGTTGTGACAATCGGCCAGTCAGCAATCTTGAACACCTTCCAGCTTTGCTCCATTTATGGTCATCAGCAAATAAAGCAGTGTTCTTAAAGCTGTGTTTTCATTTATTTTTTCTGCCAGCTAGTGCCAGGCAACTTAATGGAGCCTCCCAACATTGCTCCCCTATGGAAATAATTTGGATCAACGTTGTATTTTTTTCCCCCAGCATAAAATGTTCCATCTCTGTTTCACAGTCCTTTTGTGTGATGCGCAAACAGCTTCATAGTAAACAAGTAGATGGCCTTTGTAATATTTACTATCATTTACTTAGATTTGTTTGTGCTTCTTTTTTAAATAAATACTTTTACTAAAGAGAAAAGGAGGGAGAAAGTTTGGTTCTACAGCTGCTGGTCCTCTGTTCATCCTTAGAAGAAAATTAATGCTCTCCAGATAAATATTGCAGCTGTTGAACTTTTGAAATGAAATGTGCTTCTGTCTGGTGCTTACAACTTGAATTGGGATTTTAGCACAGTCATTTTTCTAATGGCAAGTGAATACTTTGGTCTATGTTACTTTTTCTGTTTTACAACTAGGTTCAGAAAATGCTAAAGATGACCTCCCTACTCCCGCCCGCCCACCCCCTCACATGTTCTTTTCTTTCCAGTTCTTTCTGGAAAAATTACATATTCCATCCATAAGGATGAATGTTTTCAAAGAATCTTGACAACTGTAACAGAAAAAGGTGACAACAGCAGCAACAAGAAAAATTACAAAACCTACAAAAATGGAAAAAGTACTGGGCTGCAGGAGAGAAATCCCATGTCCTGCCTTTCCCATGTGCTTTCACATGTGACTTCACGCAAACAGCTTGATCTCTCCAGCTCTGTATCTGTATGGGGCCAGCAAATATCTTTTACTATATGGATACACAGCAAATAATGTTCTTATCACTGCTGCTCTATTCTGTCACAGTTTAGATAAAACTATCATTATAAGGATTTAACAATGTGTAATACAAAATCGATTTTATACACAGGTTACATTTATTCCAAGCAAACAATAGAAGGAGAAAACATCTATGCATTTTCAGCTTATCTGGACAAAGACTTTTATTAGCTGTTTCCTTGGTAACTTTTTTGCAAGAAACCTTTAAAGATAATTTTATATCTGGGAGTAGAGAATCTTGAAAAAAGACAAAGGCAATTGAGAAGTCTTAATACAAAGGCATAATGTATCCCAAGAAAGCATTCATGATGTAGCTTTTATGTCTGAATCTCTGAGGAAAGAAATATTCTGCAAAGAAGCCACAGCATGAGAGCAAATATGGTCAGATAAATTAACATACAGAGATAGTAACATCAAAGCAGCTAGGTCCTGTTTTGTTTTGGTTTGGTTTTTGTTTTAGTGTTTGTTTTAGTTTTTTTTTTTAATTTTGAGGTTGGTTGTTCGTTGTTTGTTGTTGTGGTGTTTGGGTTTTTTTTCTGAGGCACTGCACTAATCTCAGTAGCACTTCTCCAGCTGGGAGAAGCTGGGGCAAGAAAGAATATTTTGACTTCCTTCACAGGAGCATTTCCTAAGTAGATTAGATGTGTCATGAGAGATGATAAAAGGTAATTTGTAGAAGGTGATGCAATTAACAACCATGTATAGAAAGCAGAAGCAGTCAATAAATATTTCTGTTCCATAATTGGAAACAGGCAAGAATAATGTACTTGTACAGCATAAAGATTATGAAGTACCTTTCAGTCCACATATGATCTACTGCACATAAGCAGTGAGGAATTTGCATGGCCTAGATGACTTACACATCACAGTCCAAACTATCGATGAACACATTGACAAATCCTGTGGAAAACCCAGAAAACACTTAGAAGAGTGACATCAACCTGTAAAACCTGTTAATA
This sequence comes from Falco rusticolus, assembly GCF_015220075.1. Taxonomy (NCBI): domain Eukaryota; kingdom Metazoa; phylum Chordata; class Aves; order Falconiformes; family Falconidae; genus Falco; species Falco rusticolus. The sequence continues at coordinate 22,201,635 of NC_051191.1, read as the reverse complement.
TTTAAAAGGGATATTTGGTTAACAATATTTCTGTTTTTCCAGGCCAAAGGAAAAATATTTTAATTTGATTAACAAAGATTAAAGGCTTCACATGTAAGTAATGCCAACGTACTTTAAGGCTGGGAAAAAAAAAAGCGCAAGCATTTTTGAGGAGATTAGAATTCTGGATGCCAAAAGTACCTGAATTATTCAAGTCATTATTAATTATTACATTATTTAAACTTTTGTAAGGATTTAGAACTTTATGACATTCTAATTAAAAATACAGTACTGTGCATTACCAAGAAGGAGTTGATGAATGGTGTAAGTGACGAATGTTAAAGAATTGTTGTTTGTGGAGAATTTTCATTATAGCTTTTTTCTAGTGGGAAAATTCACCATGGAAAATGTACCTGATACTGCTCAAGATTTTCATGTGTGATCTGGTAGTAAATATGTCATCACTGCCAATAAAATCTGTGATGGGTACAAAGAACAGAGGATTAGCAAAAAATGATGGAGTAGTCAGATACAATAACCAAGACTGCCTGGTGAACAGGTTTATGCAATCAAGATGTTTTCTCAGTTCAAATAAATCCAAAGTTTTATCCATGTAAGTATGCCGGTCATTCCTACAACAGAAGAGTAGGACATCAGGAGTTATGTTATTTGAATAGTTTAGGGATCATAGCAGAGCAAGAATCAGTGGATGCTCCAGTGGTTTTCTGCACTGGAAAACACTCATGAGAAGTCTTGTATATGGCAGCAGTTAAAATAAAAAATATCTTCTTTTAAAGTACTGATGAGATGAATATTATCATACTACTTATAGTTCTAGAATCTACAATTTCAAAGGGATGTTGCAAAATTGGAAATCTGTTAAAGTTATTCAAGATCTGGGGAATATGAATTCCAGTGGATCATACTGGATTTTTTAGCCTTTTTTTGTCTAGCAGGGAAAAGCCCACTGAGAAGTCTGGACACTAAAGGTCATTGAGATGGGAAATACAGTGTTTTAATACAGTGATTAAATGTATTAAATTAACACAGTAATTACATGTGAATGAAGCTGAGAAATCATAAAATTGTGCTGGATTCTTCTCTCCTAATTTCTTCATAACAGCCATCTTCCGAGAGGGTGCATATTGGTCACAGACACAGTTAACTCTACAAAAGGATGATATAGTGCTGCCTGCTATGGAAAGAGATGGTTATAGGAAGGGGAAGAAGGTGGCCGACAAAAAGCCAACATCTTTGTATCAGATCTCGGTTGTATAATCTCGGTTTGAATAGCTTTAAGCTTGTGGCAAGATTTAAATCTGACTAGCAGGGTAATAATTCCCAGTGACCTATCACTGGCATCAACAAGTGATTTGCATATCAATATGTGTAATATCATAGTGATAATAGAAGTTACATTTACAGAAATTGTGTACAATTACAAGTTCCTCACTCTCTACTCATTCCATCAGAATGAGAGCTGTTGGTAGCAGAGCTTTATAGTTATACCAACTGACGGTTTTCTCTGTAGAGGTATTGGGTTAAATCCCAGCTATATCAGCCAGCAGAGCAGCTATCACAACAGCAGCTTTGTTGGTAACCAGACAATTTTCTTTACAGCACTCCTGAGTGTGTATTTTATGTACTACTGCTAAAAATATCCATTTAATTCCTTCTTTAGTAACCTCTTCCAGAGATCATGTATCAAACTACACATCGTATTTCATAAATAATTATCTTCCAAGGAAATTTAGCTTGGTGTAAAAATAAAATGTCAATCCAATTTTTCTTCTGCAGAAATGTCCTTATGCCAAGGCAAAATGAATCATTCACCATATGGCTGTAAATGAAACAGAAAATATGTGATTTAATGGTGCTATGTTAGCAAACTACTCTAATTGATTTATTTTTCTTTAGCAATTACACTGGTAGAACATATCTGTGCTTAAACTGCCACCAGCTCTGCCTAACATCTCCTATTTTAAACACCAGGCAACGAATGTGAAGAATTTGTCATATTGTCACAGCTGATGAATTAAGGCTTTATGTTTCTAATACTGCCTGAAATTATTATGTGTTTTTTTTTTTTTTAATTATCTTAATCCTAAAATAAACGCAAATATTTGCTTGAGACCAGTTATTAACTCAAAAGTCAGGGGTGATAAAGAACAAATGTAAAGCATTCTTTGGGTGGGTTGCTTTTTGGTTTTTGTTTTTTTTCTTTTCCTGAATTCCTGAGCATACACAAAGAAGCTTGATATTGCACATACTCATACTATTCTTGTTTCTAAGCTCTTTGGATAGATTTTTTTCTGACATACCCCACCACAAGGGATTGAAACCCAGAATATATTGGCAAAAATGAAAACAAAAAGAAAGGAGAAAAGAAGAGGGCTGGAGCAGTGAAGTCACTAAGCAGAAGTTTTTGCTTTCAAATCACTGAGACAAAATTTATGAGATAGGTGGCCTCCAGCATGTGTACTACACCTTGTCTTTTTCAAGTGTTCTTTAGGAAAGCAGAGAGGAAAATATGTACATTTTCATGTAAGCATCCATTGTTCATAAAATCACAGAGATTGCTCTTTAAAATAATAAATGAAATATTAACAAATTCCATCAGATCAAACACTAATTCAGAATATAATAGATGGTGTAATTTTATGCTACCTCAGAGGTTAAGCTTAAAATAATTGGGAAGTCAGATGCTATTCTGTGCCTGGTACTTCCGTGTTTGTGGAAGAGGCAGTGTGGCATATCACTACCTCATCACCTCAGCTGAGCACTACTGTCTGCTTGAAATGTGTCTTTATGATCATGATCTTCAGAGCATAGTTAGCCACTGAGCTGGAAGGGTAATTAGCCAACACTTAAGCAGTGCCCCAGCTTCATCATAAAACAGCTCCCAGGAAGCGTGTTACAAATGTGAACTAGGGCAAAAAACTCTCTTTGCTGAGTACAGCCACGATCCAATGCCTATTCAAGTTAATAACAGTCTCCATGGACTTTGATCAAGCACTTAAACCCTTGTCAATTTTTGTTACAGCTAGATTATGTCACCCTTATTTCCTGTTGTGAGCTTTGCCTATTTGAAAACAGAAAACTCTTGATGGACTCCTGCTGCAAAGGTTAAGTCATATATTCCCATGTACTTTGTATTGATTAAGTTCTATGTGATGAAAAGTGATGGAGACTCACCTGTTGGACAGTGTTGTCTAATTCTAGTGGCTGGTAAATCTACAGCCCCATTAAGAACAGATGTCCTTCCCATAAATTCCTTTTGTGATATCCAGACAGCTGTGCAACGTGACAACGGACTCCCACTTATCAGCAAGGGTGTATAATTCATTATTCAAAGCAACCTGTTTTAGACACTTGGGAAAACTGATGTCACTGTAGACAAAGCAAAAACAGGAAAATGATATTTTGAAGAACTTGTTGAAGTTAGCCATGAAAAAGGGTACAGCAGGAATCAAATGAGAAGAGCAGGGATTAGTAGTACCAAAACCAGGTAACTACTGATTGTGAATTTTCAATATTTAGGCTCCTTGAAGCACTCAGGTTAGGAAGGGCCTCTGGAGGGCTGCAGTACAATGTCCTGCTCAAGGCAAGGCTAATTGCAAAGTTAGACCAGGTAGTTCAGAGTCGTACCCAGCTGAGCTGGCACTGTCCTCCCCTATCAAGCCCTGAGGAATATCTCTTACACAGAGCTGGTTAGCTAGGTTTGGAATCATTGATCACCATCTTTTGAGTCCAGTAGTCCAGTTTGCTTTCCATATACTTTGTGTTCAACCTATCCAGCCTACATTTCCTTAATTTGGTTAATAGGAGGTTTATTGGATACTGTGTTTAAAGTCCTGCTTAATTTAAGGTGAACAATACCTACTAACATCTCCTCCCATTCACAGTATCAGATATTTCATTAGAGAAGCTGCTCAGGCTGATTAAACCTGTCTGGTCTTAAGAAATCCATGGTAGCAGTTCACAATCACCTTCTTGTGTTTGATATACCTTTCATGAGTCTTTCCCTTTTAATACACTAATAGCAGACCCTAAATTTTTATTCAAGTCCAAAATTTGACAAAATCATCAGGAGAAGGATAACATATTCCACATAATTTCTTCAGATCCTGTAAGTAATTTTCCTAGTGTTAGCTTTTTACATAGTAAGTGTTTTAACACATTTATGTAGGACAGGATATAGCTATATGTTAAACAGAATGACCTACTGGTCACTGAATTCAGTGAGTTGGGGTTTGGACTGGTTAAGCCATAAATAAATACCTGATAATAGGGAATGTAGCTTTAATTGTGTTTTAAGTATGTTTAATGCCTCTGTAAAATCTTTGTCTCTTGAGCATGAATCATTTAAGTCATCATTTCATTTCCCATTTTTACCAAGACTTGCCAAGATATCATGAGCAATTCAGATTTTTAATCCACATTTTTCAGACTGGGATATCAAAAATTTAGCACCTTGATCCAACGTCACTGTTCAGACAGCAATCTGATTTTCAGGTGTTCCACAGTTCACTTCCAAAAATGTTGTCTTTAATTTGTCTGTCTCTCAGTCAGTTAATTCCCCCTGATTTAGTAGGAAGCAGACTGAAACTAACAGCAGTTTTCACATAGCTTACTGAACAGCCAGCAGACAGTAGTTACATCTTTGCCCCATGAACAACCCAGGCCAGACATTTTATGTGTAACTTAGCAGTGAAAGGCTCCATATTTCATCAGTAATCTCCAGCACCATTTGGTGTTCCCTGCTCATTTAGCAAAATGCAAGAAATTACAAGGATGACATGCAGTGAAGGAGAGAGGAAAGGCAATATTTAGAAAGTGAGAAGTGGCAGTGCTCACTTGCTAAGGATTTGTATAAAAGCCCTCGAAGATGAGAGGAATAGAAACGATCATTATTTTTTTCAAATGCATTGGTGTGTTGCACATTCTAATTGAAACTTGTAGAGCAGAAAGCTGATCTTGCTGTAATGTTTGTGGATACAATTATGGAAACCCTTTGAGCATGATTAAATTACACAGTGTCTGGATATGGAAGTCATTTTGATGCTTATGTCTACAGTAGAGTCATGTGGCAATGCATGAGGTGGCACCTTCCTGATTAATCTGTTTAGGAAGGATGGAATGGGATGAGTAAAGGTCTGCCAATTGGCAAGTTTTTCCAGTGGTAAATCCTAGCCATAGAAGACTCACTTCTGCATGGTCTATTGTATACATTTGGACACATATGATGTGAGGCCACCCTTGAAAGATTTCTGAGAAGTAATGATCAATATAAAAGGTCTCATGCAACAGAAGAAATGGTGTGCCTTCATGTTAATTGGAATTTAAAGAGTTTTTAGTCAATCATTGTTAGTCCCAGGTCTGTTAGTGCCTTTTACATATATAGGTTTTGGATTTTGATGGTTATTTGTTTGAAATGCTGTAATTTATTCACCACAACAAATATGTAGATTGATTTAGTTCTTGTTCACCTAAAAAAAGGTTGTTGATTTATTTTGGTAGGTAAAAAGTATTTTAATGTATTATCTATTATGAACACCTGGGCAAGTATTCAAAGGTCTAGAAACTATTGCTCATAAACAGAACTTGAGAATAATGGGTTTTGCACAGAAAAAAATGAAAGTTGTAACTAACATAAAGATATACTTTAAAAATAGTGTTTCCTGTAAAGAAATCTGGTCTATTCATAATGTTAAATTTAAATGCTTAAAGGACTATGTTTTTATGAAAAATCATATAACTCCAGAACAATGTAGGTTTTTCTACAGTACTCAAGCTCCTAAAATTCACCCCAAATCTTCAGACTAAATTCTGGTTTCCCATAGCAGAAGTATATTCTATCTACTTCCTCACTAGTAGAAACATGAATTTTTTAAGGCCATTATCAATTTGACCATCTCCATAACTCAGGGCTAGATTTTACCCAGAAAATGCTGCAGTAACCCTGACAACTTTCAGTTCGTTGTGAACTCATTTGCTTCTCATTTCAAAAGAGAATCACATGTGGTTTAAGACTCTGAATGAAGGTGTATATTCTACATCTGTTAGTAAACAGTTCAAATGGTTAACTGTGCTCCTGATAAAAAATTGCATCTCATTTCCAGTTTGAAGTTTTGGCTCTCAGCCACTGGGTCTTGTTACCAGAGATGAAAGAGCCTTCTGATATCAGGCGCTGCTCCCTGCGTAGGTGGAATGTTCCCCGTGTTGTCCACAGTAATCTGATTCATTGTTGCTACTGCATTATCTTTCATCAGTCTTTCTAACTGTCAATTTTCAAAATACGTGCTAGTTTCAATATGCTGGCTTTTTTTTTTTTTTTTTTTTTTTTTTGGTAGCTGAAATGCCATAAAGTAGCTAGAAAGGACTTGAAAGAGATTTTCATCTGAATGAATTATTACTGATGGGAAAACATATATCTACATCTTTGAAGGGTGTCTTATACATTGGACCATAATTTTCTGGTAACTTTCACCACAAAGGACTCATATTTGCTCTAATAAACAGTACCTAGAAATTTGTTCTTCTGTGCCTGGCTCCTAAAATAGAAACTGAAACTCCTGAGGTAGACACCTTGGCTCAAGTTTTCTGGCCTAATTTCCAAAAAAATCCTGGTGATTCCTAGTAGCTACATGCCCTGGCAGTGCAGAGCCAGCCAAGAGGAAACCCAAGACAGAGGGATTTACATGGTGTTTAAGAAATTTCCCAGTGCTTGGGAAGTGTTAGCTACTTTAGAGTACTCTGTGCAGTATAACAGATAGCCCTGAGAAGTGAGTGTAAAACTGTTTGATATAGGAGAGTGTCTGAAATTCCTCACCTCCTTTGTAGCTTAGATATATGGCTCAGAGCTGACAGAAAATGCAAAGATGGATTCAATGTACAGCATGCAGAACTCTCTACTTTGAAGAACACAGAAGAGATTGCAAAAGAGACACTATGTCCTCTTTTCTCTGAAATGCCCCAGTGATTTAATGCATTTGCCTAGTAAGTGAGAAAAGAAGAGCCTATTCTCATCGAATTGATGTGTGCCACCTCCAAAAGGTTCTGTAAGCAGCAGGAGGTAAACATAGGCATGAGGTCCTTTTTGTCAAAGGTGTGCAACAATATCCCTCACAGATCTCAGGTTCCAGTTCTCACAGATCTCAGATTCAAATTCATCCCTTTTTCCTAAAAATCCAGCAAATTTTTATGTACCAGGAGATTACACAATCACATTTATTTCCCTTGTCTTTGCTCCTTTTTTTTTTTTTATGTGACTATTTGAGCCATGACAGGTGTTTATTTTTTCAAAATATATGAAGACTTTGTTGGCTTATTCAGGAGAGTTTTCTAACTACTCAAAAATCAAAACAGAAGACAATATTGCTGTCAAACTTGTATTCAACCTGACTGAATACATGCTATGTCCTTATTTTTGTGATACAACTTTCTGCTTTGGGGAAAGCTTGTTTTAGAGAATAATGGAGAGAAGAGTGAAAAGTGGTATGTCAGAATCTGTGCTTCAAACTGTTTGGAAAGGAGAGAAAGATTTGGCTGGTTGGTTAACCTGAAATATTTCAAGGAGTTATTTGCTCAGGTGAAAAAGCAAAGGCTCAGTTTGAATGTACTGCTGGTTGGTTGAACTTAGATTGCCTATTGCAAATAAGAAAGGCCTCCCCAGAGGCTGCAGTGTAGTTTCATTCCTTATGTTGGAATATGGGAAAATTGCTATTGACACTTGAAAGATGATATTGAAGAATCACTGTGTCATAAGCTCCACCCCGTTCAACCTCTTCCCAGATTCTTTCTTTACCCTCAAACCTCTCACTGACCATAATGAGTATCTTCTAACTGAGAGAGGATTAAGATGAGGAATATGGCTCAGAAAACACATCTGTACCTCATCTAGAGATGGTGGATGTGAGACATTTCAGACTGAAGTCTGGATTTGTACCTCCATAGGGATTTCCGAGAAATGCAGGGAGGAAAAAACCCCAAATCCACAAGATTTGAATGCCCTCCAACATATGATGATGAGATGATTTTAAACACATCTCTGTTTATAGACTTTGAAACCACTTGCTGAAGTAGTGAGAAACAGAAAGCTTTTTAAGCTAAATAACTGAAAGAGTTAAGAGTGAAAGAAGAGACCCACTTTGACCAGCAGGATGCTAATGCCCATAAAAAATCAAAGCACAGTCCTCTAAGTAACCTGAAAAACACGTGAGAATGACCAGAGAACTTACTTCCTCTTTAGGGATGAAAATAAGTAGCAACATCATCAGAGTAACACAGCATTCAGTCTGGCCTTAGGCAGCATAATGTGAACTGACAGCCTTTTTGAGAATTTCTGAGAATTTGGCTCTAGCTGCTGTTTTTTCATACTTACAAATTTGGCTACAAACGGCTTAGCACAACCAATCATTGGATCTAGTTTTCTGAATGAATATCCATAGGACCATCCTTCTTCCTAGACTGAGACATTTTACTGATAAAAGGCACACTGAAGACATCCTTGGACACCTTGGTTCAGAGTCTGCATCCATTATCCTGTTGTTCACAAAAAGGGAAGAAAAATATCAGAGCAAAATAAAAGAAAAATATCAAACTTGCTTGCCAAAATAAACAGATGGAAAAGACAAATTATTAGTGAATACTTGTTTTCCAGCAAAGCAATTGAGAAATAGAAGGAAATAGAAGGAATAAGAGCAAGTAAATATGCACAGCATTCCTGAAGGAGAAATGAATAGAGATCCTATTATATTATTGCTTACACACAGCTTGGAAACTTCACTACAAAAACTGCAGGGAATAGAAATACACTGCATGCATGCAGAACGTCCTTGGACTGTTTATGACATTACATGCATGAAATACTCTGAGGTTCCTACAAAATGCTTATTATTTAACAGATCAAGCTGTTTGACTTAGCTGTGATTTCTGTAATATTTCCTTCCATTGGAAGAAGTGCTATCTTGTTGGTATAGGCTGGAGTGCTACAGAAGCATATCCTAATCTTTTTCAGATTGCTAATACGTTTACAGACCACAGTTATGGATCCCAGGTACTTGGAAACGTTGCCCATCTCAGAACTTGTCCTGTAACAGCTTGGATTAGACAAGGGTCCATAACCACTAGTTTAGAAACATTTATCTAGACAGTGGAAAGCTATTAATATTCTGTGCAAACAAGAGGAAGCGCAGCCAAAAACTGCTTTATAAACTCCCTGTGTAGGAGACATCTTCCCCTTGTTTCAGCTAGTAATTCTGAGAAAGACAAAAAAAATTATGATATTTCAGTCAAATACCAAAACACATTTATGCTATGATATGATATAATTCAAAGGCTATTATGTGTTAAATCTATATGCTATATCTTTAGGTAGAGCAGGGAACATATATAAAAATTCCAAGTTCATTTGCGACGCCATTTCAATGGCTGTGTATCTCATGTCACAGGTTTAAAATTAATTCATTTGCTTGGGCTCTGACAACATACAGAGGTCCAGGGGGATCGCTGTTAATTGCAGGGCAGGTTATAACACTGAGTGAAGTCATAGGATTTTACTAAGCAAAAAGCAAGGTATTTCTTGGTTTTGTTTTAGTTTTAAAGGATTTTCAAACTTAACTACTTCAAAGAGAGAGAATTGTTTAAAAGAACTAAGTAGGAAAATGATGATGAAATTTGAACTCTCTCACAGAAGACAAGGAAATTTTTGATTAGAGGATAGACAATTTGAAAATAATTTCTTTTCCTGAGGCTACACCTACAATCAAAGGAGGATCCTAACTATTGTAAAGAGCATAGAAAACAGAGGAGCTCTTGGAGGAGTGGACTAGGAAGGAAGAAATTCCTCAGGGCATTTCAGTAAAAAATTGAAGGACATAAAGTCCGCAGCAAGGAGGGCATCCAGAGAAGCCCAGTCTCAAGGAGAAATCATACCAATGCAGGAACGGGAAGGGTGTGTTCCAGAGACCTACTGCAGTGTGTGCCTCTGCCTCTTGTGTTAAACCACGCTTTACTGCACTGCTTTGGCAAGTCACACACTTTTTTTGTGGGACTGACTTCTCTGCCACCATTACTCCCCACAGGCCAGACGTGGGCACATGCAGAGCCCACTGAACTTTCTGCAAGTCTCAGCGGCCATGAATCAGCCTGAAGGGTGGGTCACAGAAGGGTCTCTGGGGGGGTCTCACCCTAGTGTGGCCATGCCATGAGCTTTTCCCTGTAAGGATGTGTTCAAGGGGTTTGATAGCTTAACTGGCCACGGGAGCAGAGCTCATGGGGAATTTTACTCCAAAGGAAGTCAGTGATCAGGGTTCTTCTCTCCTTTTCTTGGGATATTAAATATTCTGTCAGAGTCAACAATATATTTGATGAATTTCCACTGACTGATACTTAGCTCTGGGAAAGGACAGGCTCATTTTGCCAAAATTGCGTCTGGATCAGGATGTTGCATACCCCATTGCTAGGGACATGGCCTACTGCAGAAAACATTAAAATTTAATGATATTGGTGGCTGCAATATTATTTGTGAAATAAAATTGCCTTATTAGGATATTCAGCCTTCTTGGATCTTTAGAGAATCATTAAACAAAGTAATTCCTTCTTACCGCAGTGAAAAGGAATTAATGAAAAAGCAAAGTTATCAGAAAGGTGTAAAAGCAAATGATTATGAGTTAATAGTGTTTCAGGAATTAAAATGTACAACCTGGCTAACAATCAGCAGAAAAAACCATGCAGGATCAAACTATCATGCAGAGCCTCCCATAATGATTTATTTATTAAAGATGAGGAAAATTGTTTTCCATTACTCCAAAGACTAACCTCATAGTGAAAAGTAAATTGGTATTTATAGTGCTTCAAGGAACAGGAAAAATACCTGACATGCAAACAAAAGATTTAATTTTATTAAAATTAAAAAAAAAAAAAAGAGTAGTTCAATTTACTTTTTTGAATGACCTTTTCTAACATTTTCATACTATTATCCAGCTGATAGCAAAATGATAATCTAATCATTCAGGATCATCTAAAATACCGTAATAGAAAAGTTCATAATTATTTCAGTGTTCTAAATGGTCATCCTCAGCTGCATGCAAATTTTCCTTTTATATTTGACAAAAAGGTCCTAGTAGATAAGTTTGGGGCTGAACCTTCATTTTTGGCAGTGCCTGGTAGCCTCAGGTAATTGATACAGCCAAAGGCATATCTGTTTTTCCTCCAGAAGCTCTTGGGAATTCTTGGAAGAAACTCTGCACAGTCTGATCAGGCCAATGCATGATGGTGCATTCAAGAATGGAATAATATAGAGCTTCCTTCAACCAGTCTGATTAAAGATACTGAATAAATTTCTTTGGGTATCCTACATCACCTGATTTCAGTTGCCTACACTTTTAGTGTTCTTTGAGATTATTCAGGCGTCTATGAGACCTACAAACTCTTCTATGTTCTGGTTGGCTGGAAAGTAGGTATTTTGGGGCAATTAATTTTGGGCAATGGAATCCCACCTCTAAATCTATGTGACACAGGTGTCTAAGCTCCTGTTATATATGGAGAAGCTCTAACCAGAACAATCTATGAAGCCTGCAGAGCCATTTGGCTGACCTGTTACTAGGTCTTTGTCTCCAGCTGCCACTTCTGTAGGGCATGGTTTTCTTACAGTTCCTGTGTTGCATGTGCCAACTCAATGTCAGCAAGGTCCAGATGGGATATCAAGAAAATTTTTTTCACTAATCAGGACATTCAACAGTGATACAGGTTGCTGACAGGTGATGTAGTCTCCATTTGTGGAGTTTTTCAAGACCTGATCAGATAAATAACCCTCATCAGATCAGATAAATCAGACCTCATGGATGACCCTATGGTCTCATAGATGACAGAAGGTTGGACCAGAGACCTCCTGAGGTCCCTTCACACCTGAATTATCCCACGATCTCACAATCACTGGATACTGTAGAACACCTCAAACAGCACTAACACTAAATACTGAGACCTTCTGGCAATTATATCGAGCTCTTGAACTCCTTCGACCATATCTGTAGGTTATACACTCAGATCACATGCAGACATTTATGCATTGACAGCTGAATTTAGGTCCTTATCAGGATATGATGAATCCTGCTTCTGACATGACAGTTACGTATACATAAAGAAAGACAGGATTCTTCAGAAAATACGTATTTTTCCCACTTACTTCACAGTGTGTTTGTGCATGTGTCAATGAGAAGGAGTATGCAGAGATACTAGAAAATACTATGTCTTTTTTCCTCTGTCTTGAAAAAAATATTCAAAAATTGTCTTCTGTGCAATCAGTTTTCTGTTATTTGAGTCTCAGAGTAGATTAGAACTTGGTAGTCATTTTATTTAAAAATCAGAGGGTGAGTAAACTGCTTTGGTTAAAACAACATCAAGGGGTGTTTTATAGTGAGGATTTAAGGCTCTCAGGTTCCGAATCTCATTGAAGAAGTAAAAATGCCGAATATTATTATCCCAATGTGATTTACTCTAATTATTAAGGAAAGGGGAAAAAAATACCCCTTTCTAAAGAGATTTATTTCAGAAAAGCCATGATTGTTCTTCATATCAGGTTTTTAATTTTGAAAATCAGGAAGAGAGGTGATTATAAAAGCTTTCATTTTCAATCAGTTCTCTAATACATACAGAAATGAACCAGAGTGCTTTTCAAGCAGTTTTTATGACTCATAAACCCAAGAGCTCTGAATAACGGTGCTGATGTTGAACTCTCAGTACTAGTACCTTTCTAGAACTCAACTGCAACTTAAGGCAAATTCGGAAATCATATGGTCTGTGCAGTCAAATCTTTCTTTTCCTTTGGTTGATCAACTGTGTGACTAGGTTACTGAGTTGCAACTAATAAATAGTTCACTACTACATTAGCATCAGAGCTAGTCGTCTAGGGCTTCACTCTGATGCCTAATGTAGTATCATTTGACATGCCCTCATGTATCACTTTTGTTTCTAGCTGCCAGTCCAGAAAAGCAAAACACTCCTGCAGTTTCTGTGTCATGTCAGCCCTACACAGGTATCTTGGATCCTCCAGCATACCTACCGTGTCACTAGATGACGGAATAATTGAATATTACTCTCTTCTTATAGTCAAAATAAAGTAGTAAACAGCTCCAGGTGCAGTTTATGATCTGGTGCAGACATCTAAACTGTTCTGATGCATTATAGACATAACCTGGCATATCTTTAATAAAGCTATGAAAGATTGATTAATATTCTATGTGTATTCAGCTACAGATATTTTAGATCAGATACTGAATTTAAAGCCAGTACAACAGAAATGCGGTCACACAGTTGTTAATGGATCCCTCCTGTAACATACTATGTACCTACTACAACACTGTGGCTTTTGCCATGAAAACATGAAATTGCTAAGTGTAATCAGATGCTGGAAGTGAGACAAAACGGTGGCTTAGAGAAGTATTAAAACTTCTCCAAAAGTTTTGTAATATTTTCCATAAAAGTATTTTAAATTCTAGCCCAGCCTCACAGGAGTTGTGTTGGGATGCGTCTACCTGAAAAGAGGTTGTAGCAAGGTGGGGGCCAGCCTCTTCTCTCAAGTAACAAGTGACAGGACAAGAGGAAATGGCTTCTAGTTGCTCCAGGGGAGGTTTAGATTGGCTATTAGGAAAAATTTCGTCACTGAAAGGGTTGTCAAGCCCTGGAACAGGCTTCCCAGGGAAGTGGTGGAGTCACCTTCCCTGGAGGTATTTAAAAGATGTGTAGATGTGTTGCTTAGGGACTTGGTTTAGTGGTGGGCTTGGCAGTTTTACGTCTATGGTTTGACTTAATGATCTCAAAGGTCTTTTCCAACCTAAATGATTCTATCTATTCTATCTTCTAAGGATCTCAAGGCATCCACACTGGAAGAATGCTGCTGTGTTTTCTGAGAGGTCTCATGTTGGTGACCACAGGGAGGATACTGAGAGCCTAACATTGAATGAATCTGCTATAAAGCACAGACATTTGCCCATAATTGTGTACATCTGTGGTACCTGCAGGAATGAAACCCAAATCTTTTCAGTTCTGTGCCTTTTTCACATATTCACATAATGCCTGTTTTCAGTTTTAACCTATCAAGGTCAAAATCTCTCTCTCTCTCTCTTATTACCAATGATTTCTAAATTAACTCAATGTTCCTTTGGAATGAAATACATGAAAGAGTTTTATAGATTATTTTCTTAATAGAGAATGTTTCAATGGTATAATAACACATAAAATATTCCTAATGCTGAGTAGAAGTGAAAAAAAGTCAGTAATGGAGAACATGGTCTTTATTATCAAGAGAGTGGAGTATCATGTTAAGTAGATTAATTTTAATCTTTAAATTATGTAAAATGTGAGGCAGCTACTTTAGAATTTGATATGGATGAAATTATGAAAGGGTTTGAAAGAAACAACCAGTAGTTTAAGTTTTAACATTCATTGGTGAAACAAAAAATGAGACACTAGTATAGTTTTATCAAAACCAAATATTATTTTAGTCCATCATGGAGTTACATTCACAGAGTTTTAAAAAAGGGAAACAAATGAATGTTTAAAAATATTCTTTGGAATTAAAAATACTGTTTTGAAAATATCAGAATGGATTATTTAGTCTTCTGTTTCTTTTTTCCTGTCTCTTTTCAATAAAAATATTTCAGAAAAGTGAGAAATTCAAAATTCTAGTGTTGTTAAACCAGCACTTCCCAAACACTGACACACAAACCTTTTGACAGAAAGGATCACTATTTGGCTTTGATCATCCATAGCTCAGAAAAAAACAACAGACTGTGGTCTCAGTTTCTTGAACTTATTACTCACTTTCATAGTTGCTCACTTTTCTAGAAGATCTTCATTTTAGTAGTTCAGATCATGCCTTTATGGGAGGGTCTCTGTAAGTCAAAAGGCTGGATACTTCTACAACACTGTTTTGTATGGCATCTTGCATTTGTCTGGCATCTCTGTTTCAGAACCAGAAGTGTCCACATCCCAGTCAGATACAAGTTTTACAGTTTACTCCATGATGTATTTACAGCAGAGTTGTCACTTCTACCTACACAAAAACTTCTTAGATACATTAATAGTGTTTTCCTCTGGGGCTAACTGGCTTTAATAGGTATGTAAGCTGTCGCATAACTACATAGATTTATGCACTGTGGATGAAAAATAACTCTTACTAATGCATATCACTTTCCTCTTTCATGCTCTGGACAAGAGTGTGGCTGTATGATTAACTGGTCAGGAACCACAGTGTGCTTCACATACAGCAATGCAAAGGACTGGGGGGATATTTCCCTTCAAAGTTCTGCAGGAACGTGTACTAGCTGCAGCTTCAGGACTGGCACTGCAATAACAAAGCAAAGTCTTAGCGATGTAGCTGATCAGTTCAGCACAGATGTTCAGATATGATTCACCATAATTAATTCTTCACCAGAGGCCTATTCTAAGGCGGTGTCATTTGAAAGCTTTTGGGAGTTTATGCCTTGATTCTAGTCTAAGCATGTTGTGGCAGAGGTTGCTTGGGAAGAAAATTAATAGAAATATCAATATTAAAATTCATCTCCATTTATATATACAGCAACAGGAGAATACCAAACGATCTTAATGTTAAAGCTAATCCAGCAAAAAAAAATAATGGTAGAAAGGATATGATAGATGCAAAGCAGAATGCCTACATCTGGTGGAATAGACAGCTACAATGACTGCATACAGAGCAGTCAGTCCCTTACGCTGTTTCATATGTTTGGAGAATTACCGCCCACCAGGATATTTAGATTAAAGAAATCTTTGGTTAAATCTTGATCAGCTTCAAAATACACCAAATGATATTCCAAGAAGTGCATATTGAATATGACACATGCATTTTTCATTAAAAAACCCACCACAATTAACATCTGTGCTGTTAATTGCTGCTTTTGAAAAATATACAAAAAAATTTCTTTTTACCAAGCACAAAGGAGATAGCAACCTTTGCAAGCAACTGCCCAGCCAGCCAAGGAAAGAACTGGCAGAAAAAAGAAGAGCTCTCTAAGTACACTTAGAAGAATTGTGACGTTTCTATAGTCTAATTTTTTACAGAAGTTATGATTGCTATTACAGAAAAACATGTATTGCACACTTATGCACACCTTTTAATTTTGCCACTGTGCATAGTAAATACTATAATCAATAGTTATCTACCATAATAATAGTAATTACTATGCAGCTTTGATATTGAGGAGATGGTCGAGAATATTTGTTGACATCAAGGCTGTCCTACTCTTCTCACTGTAAACAGCAATGTGTTCCTGTCCAAACACTGCAGAAAGAGAACCTCTGTCCAGCTGTGCTCCCATGGGATGCAGTGATTTAGGTCAGACCCCAAACAAACACAATGCACAAAAGTGAGAGAATGCTGACAAATCCTAAAGCCTTTACAAACTGGAGTTACAACGAGATATTAGTCCAAAAGCCAGAGACAAAGAAGAGAAATTATTTAGTTAGCATTAAAATGCATTCTAGTACAATATATACATAAGCCTGCAGGAATGCACACATACATGTACATATATATCCACATGTGTGTGCACCCACACCCACAGATAAGCAAAAAAGCATGCATATATAGACACAGATAAAACTCTTCCATCTTAAATTTTCTGTTTAAGAATATTAAGCCTGAAGGAAAAATGGCAGAATATATGTTTGTTTCTGAGTGTATTGCAGTAACTGTATCTTTTCACTATAGAACTCCCCTTTCAAATAGTTTTGACCCAGACAGGATTACTGCAAAATTGGTCAAGAAAGAAAACTGGTCTTTTATTCCTACCCCAAGTGTTAGTATATCCTTATATGAAATGGCAGTGCTAATGCTGCAGGTAAATATGTGTTTGCTGGCTACAATGTAGCTTCAAAAGATCAGCATCCTAACAAAAGAGCTAGTAAAGCCTTCATTCTAATCTTTATTTCTATAGACAGCTCCTAAGTATCAACATACTCTGCAAGCTATGCAACTTTAATCTAAAGCTGTTTATTGCCGCACTAAAATAAGAAGCGAACTAGAAGGAGTTTGAAGGCAAACCTAAACTTCACAGGATATGTCAGTGATTGGTAGCACTTTGTTGATCAGTTGTTATTTGTATGAATAGATAGCACATGGTATTTTAGGAAAAATAAAGGAAGAATCTTTAAAAATGCATAGAGGCAGTTCAAATAGGAGCATTTAGGCATTGTAGGATCATGTGTGGTAAAAAAGATGGGATAAAGAGATCATACTTTGTCAGCAAACAGAATGCCAAGACTATAAGTAGAGCAGTAGGAAGGGTCCAGTATACCTCCAAAGAATAAATGATGCTACTGCATGGGCTGGCTCAGGTAGAAGTAGTCCAACACAGCTCCTGTGAGGCTGGGCTAGAATTTAAAATACTTTTATGAAAAATATTACAAAACTTTTGGAGAAGTTTTAAAACTTCTCTAAGCTGCTATTTTCTCTCTCTGCCAGCATCTGATTGCACTCAGCAGTTTCATGTTTCCATGGCAAAATCTGCAGTGTTGTAGTAGGTACGTTACAGGAAGGGTCCATTAACAACTGGGTGAGCTCTTTTCTGTTGTACTGGCTTTAAATTCAATATCTGACCTAATATAAAAATACAATAACTGTAGATGAGTATAAATGAATATTAGTCAATCCTTCATAGCTTAATTAAAGACATGTCAGGCTGTCTTAAGATCTTTGGAAAAAATTTAAAGCCATTTGCAAGAAGTACAAATGTATTTCCTCTACTTCTCCTGTCATGTAGTTGTCCAGTTATGCAGACTGGACCTTTTCCCATTTATATCTGGATAGGCTAAAGAGCTGGAAAATCAACAACCGTATGAAATTTAACAAAGGCAAGTGCAAGATTCTGCACCTGGAATAGGGTAACCCAGGATACACATAAAAACTGGGGGGCAAGAGGTGGGAGAACAGCCCTGCAGAAAGACAACAGGGAGGCCGGGTGGATAGCAAGTTGAATATGAGTCAACAGTGTGCCCTGGCAGCCAAAAGGGCCAACTGTGTCCTGGGGTGCATCAAGCACAGCATAGCGAGCCAGTCAAGGCTGGTGATTGTCCCACTCTACACTGCACTGGTGTGGCCCCACCCTGAGTACTGTGTGCAGTTTTGGGTGCCTCAAAATAAGAAAGACATCAAGCTATTAGAGTGTGTCCAGAGGAGGGTGACCACAATGGCGAAAGGTCTCAAGGGCAAAACATAGGAGGAGCAGCTGCGGTCACTTGAATCATTCAGCTTGGAGAAGAGAATGCTGAGGGGTGCCTTCATCACAGTCTACACCTTCCTGAAAGGGGGAAATGGAGGGGGAGTTGCTGACCTCCTCTCTCTCGTGACCAGCAATAGGACATGAGGAAACAGAATGAAGTGACATAGGGGAAGTTCAGACTGGACAGTAAGAAAAGGTTCTTCACTGAGAGTGTGGTTGGTCACTGGAACAGGCTCCCCAGGGAAGTGGACATGGCACCAAACCTGTCAGAGTTCAAGGAGCATCTGGACGATGCTCTTTGTCATGTGATTAATTTTTAAATAGTCCTGCAAGGAGCAGGGAGCTGGTCTCAATGATCCTTATGGATCCCTTTCAACTTGAAATATTCTGTGATTCTATGATTCTAAATCAGATGCTACAATCACTACATTCTTGTTGGGGGGGGTGGGGGTTGGGGTTCACTACTCTGCCAAGGTATGTTCTTGATTATGCACTCAGCATGGTTCTGTTTTGCATCTGCTGGGGAGGAAAACAGTTTCTTTCAACTTCAGTGGTAAAAGGCCTTTGAGGCACTGAGGTAGATTCAGCTTCAGAACTGATTGAGTTCTTTGGATACTTGGCTCCCTAAATTTTCACAAGATAAACTCATGCATGCATGCTAAGTTCCCCATAGAACACGGTCCTGGTCTCAGAGATCATGTTTCACATTTTCTTCCTTACTATTTATGTTCTGCTCTGAAAGTAAATGAATACTAAATTGAATCAGCAATTCAGGCTTGCAACATTTCATTGATCTATGACAGATCAGAGCTTGATGCTGAGATAATGTGGCCCCAGGCATCAACCTTTATCACTAATATGGTTTTAAAATTCTCTACTCAAGTCTATTTATTATGAATATAATCTGTTTTAGGAAAGCACCTAAATCTCTGCTAATGATTCATTCAGATGCATGCAGTATCCTCATTTAAAATGTTCAGGTCAACCCAGCTTTCTCTGTTTGTTTTAATAGTGTGCACTGTTCTGTCTTAACTGGTTTGCTTCCAGTGTCACTCTGTTTCAGATATTTTTTGCATGACTCCCACTGATGATAGTCTGGGTTGATTTATTTTCTTATGCAACACTCTTTGTATTCTATAGTTATTTTTTGTCACAGTGGCATTTTATTATTTTCCTTTCCCAGCAACTCACTCTCTCATCCACAAGTAAATATTGGCGAAGTTTTCTGAAAATTCTTATGGTCTGGCTAGTCAAAATTTTATCTGGGATTCTAGACTCTGGATGATGGCCCTTTCTTAAGTTAAAAAGAGAATCTTTGGAATCTTACAGAACATTTTCTTTAAAATTAATGTATAATATATTTCAATATTTTGTAATGGAACACTTTGCTGAATCATATTGGTCATACTTGGGCTGAAACTGTTTCTCAGTATAACTTGAATTCATGAAACTCTGAATTCTTCAGTGAATTTACTGTCCATAGAAAATATGTATCCAACTCTACATACAAACAATGAGGAATTATATACTGTTACTCTTATTACTGTTGTATGTTTTGGCTTAGATATCGTACTTTCTTGTTCAAATAATTCCAGAATATGTTCTGATTTCTGTAAGTGCCATAGTGCTTCTGAATGAAGAGTATGCAATCAACTTTGAAATTTAAGGGCTTTGGGTTTAATAGGGACATCCAAATTAATTTTGTGTTAGATATATTGCTACATCTCATGGAAGTATCTTCAGTCTCTTGAAATTTCTTATCCAACAGTTATAAAATAAAGTAGATAATTATGGAAACTTTCTGCCATCATGAATAGTTAGAAACACTTCCAGCCTGCTTGCTCTTTTGAGGATTTATTTCATAACAGATTTCAAGCTCAGCTCAAATTTGTCCTTGCACATAACGTCTATTCACGAATTGGATATAAGCTTAGGTTTTATTTATCTCAGGCACGGTTCTGGTAGGGCAGTTCATTGTTTCAGAGAAGTTAAAAAAGCACCTGAAAAGTCATGTGTCTTGCAGTTGTGCTTTTCTTCTGGTTGTCAAGGAAACCACCCTAGGATTCCTGGCAACAGACTTCATCCCAATTGGTAATGGAAACACCACAGGTATTAGCCAGTCAGTCACTCCCACTGGGTGCTATTTTCAGAACAAGTCAATAGATCAGGTTCTCCTCTTCAAGCAGCTCTGAAGCTATGTGAGGGTTTGTCATATGCCTTTGTCTCTGTGGGGCTTGACTCTCCAGGCTGCACACGCAGGCAGTTTCTCCAGGCAGTGAACCACACTATAGGTGAGGCTGGTAGGAGGGCTTGCTGTTAAAAACTACTCATGAGGTAAAGAAATGCTTTTAAAATACTGCATTAAAGCTGTCTAACTTTTGTAAAGTCTGGAATGAGGACTGAAGAGGGTTGCCTTTGTTTCAGATGGATGTTGCTTCTCTTCACGTACAAATGCTCTATAAATGTGTTTACATTTACAGACTTAAAGAAAACAATTGTGATTTCTATATTTGTAGTGGGTACCTATATTTCGTCATTAAATGTCCTGAATATATTTATTGAGATCTCCAGTCCTGGGAAGGGCAGAACATTATGATTGCAATTTTCAACTCTTCTGTGAGTGCTACGTGCAGGCAGCCAGAATGAGAGCTACGGAGTGTCCCTGTCACCAGCCTGTTACCAAATGGAGATGGTCCAGGGAGCATCTAGAAAAGTAAAGTGCTTTATTTGCATGAAGAGGAAGGCAAAGCTCTATGTGGGATTAAGGGTGTTCATAGGAAATGATAGAGCAAGCTGGAAGAAGGATAATTGAATGTTAAGGGCATAAAATAGGGCAAGATGATGGGAACAAGAGAGGAGGAGGAGAAGAAGGAAAACTGTGCTGCATACCTGAAATTAGTATGTAAAGCAGGGACTGGAAACCTGTGGGGTGGGGTTGAAAGGTAAGAAACGTAACACTGGGGAGAAATGGTTGTGGAAGAATGAAAAAATAAAGAACAGAGAATTTACAGTAAAGAATGAGTAGACCAGGATTACAGTGATGGGAAGGGACTCCAGGGACAGGGAATTGGAATCAACAGAGAAAGGGAAATGTCTGAGATAGGAACATTACAGTTGAGGGTCCAGTGGTGTGGTATTGGAACTAGGTGGACAAAGAAATTGCAAATGAAATAAAAAATCTGAACGATGGTGATCCACAAAAAGAAAACTTTCAAGTAAAGATCCAGATAACAGTATGGAGATTGAGAGTAGATCCTTTGGGAGGAAACCCAGGACTTCATGTGAGGAAGAAAGGGGCAGAAGGAAGGTGACCTAGTCAGGGAAAACTGAGATAAGGTGTGAGGACCAGGGCATAATAGGACTGGAGGATGATGATTGGATAACAAGACTAGAGAAAAATGCACAGAAATATCTAAGCCATCTGAATAACTGATAGAAATGGGGATGAAATCAGTGTTCTACCAGCTGACTTTAACATGTAGGTGTCTGCATCTGAACTAGTTGCTTGGTGTTCCCTTATAACAATGGAGAGCTATCAGTACAGTCATTTGCTTGACCAACCCCAGGTACCCATGTTAGGGTGAGATTATGGACCTCTTAACTCCAGTGACTGTGCTGATTGCCATTGACACGGTCTATTAAGGGGTCCTAGCAGACTAGTGCAGGTGTAGACACCCAGATATAGGCACAGGAGTCCTTTTGATTCATAGTCTGGGACCAAATGTTTTCTCGGAAACAATGGGAGAGTGTTCTGTGTTTCATTCATATAGCCAAAGCCTGCTGGAAAGGATAATTGAGGTTAGCAGATCTCCAGGAACTAAGTTTTCTCAGTTCTTAGTTCTGAGAACCAAGAAGAAACTCAGTTTTGCTCTAAAGTTCCTAATGACAATTTAAATATCTTGGGTTTTTTCCTCTCACTGATGAGCAGTTTCTCTTGCACATAACTAGTCAGTGAAAAGCTCTCACAGTCTGGAAGAGCATGTTTATGGTAGACAGGACAAACTTGTGGTATGGATTTGAATTGTACACCTACTTGTGCAGTAACTGGCATGATCAATTTAATCACAAGCCAAAACAATAAAATTCTGAAAAGCCAGTATAGCCCCATGCTGATTTCAGTGGTAAAATGGCTTGGTGTTTATGTGCATTAACTTTGGACTTAGATACTTACACAAGACTAATCGATGTGGAACCATGCAGAAATGGGAAGAATGCAAATGACAGAATAAAGCTGGGACATCTGGTGAACTGCTGTAATCAAGTGACAAGAGCCTGAAGAAAGATAATGGAAACTCTGACATGACTAACAGCAATACTGTGGAAAGCAGGTCAGCAACTGGGAAGTTAGAAATAACTATGATATTGTTATTGTGATCTTTTTCCTGTGGGATGAAGGGTTGAAAATGCACCACTTTAGTATCAATTTGAAGTTTAAAATACTCATGTGTTATGCAAGGGGGGACCTATCTATATATTATGTTGCTTGAATATTTTAATTCTCTAATTCACTCCCCGGAAATCTTTCTCTAGGGTGAAGGAGTTAAAACAAAGGACTGCTTTGACTGTAGTGCTGGTCAACTTTCCTCCTCCCTGGGGACTATGCCAGAGAGGAGGAACATAGTCTGAGAGCTGGGAGAATCATCTCTCAGCTTCTTCCAGTGCTGCCCCCCTGGGAAAGCCTGGGTAGGAGCCAAATGGTCCCAAGCCTAGCTACCTGGAAGATCTCAGAAGGGCTACTGCAAGTCACAATGTTTCTTTGCGGCTGCAAAGGAATCCATTCATAAACAAACTCTCTTCCCTCCCCCAGCAGCCTAGGAGAAGCTCTCTGTTGATACATCCAACTTAGCATCCAGTGATATTCACATCATGCATTCTTTGGTTCTCCTACTGTACATTTTGCTCTGCACACTGGAAAAGCAGACGAGCACGGTAGAGGTGAAGTAATTAGATCAAGGGTGATTCTAGAAGGGAACGGTGATTAACTGTGGAACTACTTGCAAATTGCTGCAAGCAGCTCTGCAACCTGGTCAGTTCAATGTTTGGAGGAAAAAAAATCCTGGAAGGAAGAGTGAGACAAATAATCATGCTCACTTGAAAGACAGTCATCAAAATATTAACAGCCACAAACTGCATAAGAATAAATAATACCAAATCAAACCTAATCCCTTTGATTACAGAGTAAAAGGACATGTGGAGAATGTCCTACATCCTGTACCTCAACTTCCAGAGTAAACACCTTGATAGTCTTCCACAGTAATCCATGAAAATAGAGGAAGGAAAAAATGGAAGAGAGCAATTTAGTGCACAGTAGATGGAAACCTGTTTGGAAAATGATGTTTTAATGGTTCAATGTTGAGATTGAAGGATGCATTTAACAGTGTTCCTGAAGGACCTCTAATTGAGTTTGTTGCTATTGTCATCAAGGAGCTGTTAGCAGCTTTGTAATTTTGTAGGTGGCATTGAGTAGAGAGGGCCTAAAGAACTGGAGGGCAGGAATCCAAATGATCCTGTGAAACTAGGAGTAAGAACTGAAAAAAAACCGTGCTGAATTCTGCACAACTGGGATATAGACACTATTCGCAGGAAAAACAGTGAGCTGTCCTAATACAGGATAATGAAGAAATGGTTGGGTTGCGGGTCTATAGAAAAAGACTAAGAAGTTTTTGTTGCTAACAAGTGACCACAAAACACAATGACAGTTTGTGGCACAAGGAAAACAAATTCCAGTCAAACCAGTATAAGCAGGAATGAGCCACATCGCAACAATCCATCCCTCTATTCAGAACAGGGGAGACCTCAGCTGGAGAGCTGGGTCCAGTTTTCTTTAACAGTCAGGAGTACACTGAACCAACAACCAAACTGGAACAAGGAAAATGTGGTTGGTTCCAACTCAAACTTAAGGTACCACAAGCATATTGAACAAGGTGAAAGGATGAATGGGAAGAGAAAAAAAATGAATTGTGCAAAGAACAATGCAACATGGGGCAGAAGAACTGGAAATTCTTATTGTTCCCATTGTCACAAAAACCTAGTGGGTCTTTTTGCATGAAAAGTTAAAATTAAGTGGGAGCTTCAATTTAAGAAGGATTACATTTTCATAAGAAGAAAGATGTTTATTTTTATTAAAACCAATATTCCTTGTTTTTAAGTTCCTAGAAACTCAATACTATATGATCTTGAATTCTGGTAGATCTGTTTTCTAACTAAACCCAGGAAGAGACGTTTCAAAGACATTACGACAAATTCATCTGCAAGAAAGTAACTAAACTACAGGAGACTTCAGTTTGGGAGACACACAGAGGAACCTTCCTATATACCTCTGAAGAAAAATTGAATTGAAGCCTTTTCACTTTCTATTAAAAAACAGGCAGAACTCACACAAAGCAAAAATCTGCTCTATTGAGTATGGATGAATTGACTCCCTGATTGGCACTTGGTAGTTCCATGTAAAGCAGTGAGCGTGACATGGTTGTACATGTTATGCCAACTTTAATGTTTAACCTTGCTGTTTCAAAAGGCTTGTTAAAAAAAAATCTTGAAAATACTGAGCAAAGTAAAAACAAGAAGGAAAAAAATACTGTTAACATAATGAAAGAAAATAAGACAAGTTTAGAAAGCTTAGTAAAAGAGTAAAAGGAATTGCCTATACTCAAGTAAGAGTCCCTTCTGGTCAAAAAACGGAAGGGAACAACAGTTGAGCAACTACTGTTACTAACAGCATTAGGGAAAAGCACTAGAAAATCATGAATAGAGAAACCAATCCTGTGCTAATGCAACTGAGGACAAACTTTCCTGTAAATCACCATTTATTCACCTGCAATTTTGAGAATTTCATATGTATAATCTTTTATAAATCAAAGAGATGAATTTATGCTCTGTATTTACCCGTCCGTCCACTGGTTATTGGCATCTGAAAACTTTAATGACCTCACATTTTGCTTGCTTTCCTCTGCAGAGTTGTGTGTCCAGACGGTCATTTTATAGCCCCTTTATTATTGTTCCCTCCATCCATATCTTCCTACACGTCTCTCTTGAGAGGAGAAAGTTATGGGAATTTTTCCCAAACAGTGGGTTTCACACTAGGAGATGGAGATTTGTTCATTTAAAAGCTAAACAGAATTTCATGGTTATTAACATGCTGTTTATCTCAATACAACTTCCCTGTGTACTTACTCTAGGCAGGGCTGCAGGCATCAGCTTTTATTAAGCTCATTCAAGACTTTCCATTGTAGGGCCAGTTGGCTTATAGATTTGAGAAAGCTTTGATTATTTCAACCCAAATTTGTCATGTACAATTTGAAGCTGTGATTTTATTTTTTTAACTTTAACCATTGTGTCAAATATTACACAGACATAAGAAATAGGCAAAAGAACAGCAGGTAGAGAAAACAGTTTCACGTGCATGACCTTCAGCTGTGTGGGCCAAGAGGGGAAAAAGATTTGAATTTTTTGGTAAAGGGACATTTTTTAATCAAAAGAACAGGAAAAATGACTTGCCACTCTCATTCAAGGCAGAGAGGAATGGCACAGAAGGTCCTAAGTGTCTTGAGACTTGGTGTTAAACTTTGAGAAGCTGGAGGAGAGCAGTCTTGGGTTACTATCATCCAAGAGATGTTAGGGTTGCTGATACACCTCCAGGAGTCCCTCTCAGCTACCACTGAAAACATTTGATAGGCTCTGAAGAGTAGCTTCACATGCATTTCTCTCACACAGAAATTAACGGACCCCAGGAAAATCACTTAAATTGCATTTTACATAAATCATTAATAAGGGAATTGATGAGAGGAGGAAAGATCACGGAACAAAAAGGATATAGAGGGGGAAGAAGACATATGTTGTATGTCACAAGTTGTAAATCTTAATAGAATTTTATTCAGAAGTTTATAGATATTTGTGTCTGTAGCTACATCTGAACAATGATTCATATCATATTCATTCTTGGCAATTTGGCAAATCTAAACTAGTCAAGAAAGAACAGGCTAGATGCAGCCAGAATGATCACAAGGATAAAACAGAGCATGGCAGGAGTATATTCACCAATGTTAATGTAAATTAACTTCTACAACAATGCCAAATAGAATCAAAGAATCACAGAATTGCTTAAGTTGGAAAAGGTCTTTGAGACCATAAAGTTAACCCAGCACTGCCAAGCCCACCACTAAACCACATCCCCAAGTGCCACATCTGCACATTTTTTTAAACACCCCCAGGGCTGGTGACGCCACCCCCTCCCCGGGCAGCCTGTGCCAGGGCTCGGCCACCCTTTCCATGAAGGAATTTCCCCTCACACCCACCTAAACCTCCCCCGGCACAAGGTGAGGCCGGTTCCCCGTGCCCTGGCGCTTGTTCCCTGGGAGCAGAGACCGACCCCCCCTGCCTACAGCCCCTGCCAGGCAGCTGTAGGGAGCCACCAGGTGCCCCTGAGCCCCCCCTCTGCAGGCTGACCCCCCCAGCTCCCCCCGCCGCCCCCCCCCAGCCCCTGCCCCAGCCCCTGCCCCAGCCCCTGCCCGGCTCTGGACACGCTCCAGCCCCTCTGCGTCCCCCCTGCCCTGAGGGGCCCGACCCTGAGCCCAGGCCCCGAGGGGCGGCCGCACCGGTGCCCAGCACAGGGGGACGGGCACTGCCCCGGCCCTGCCGGCCACAGCGCTTCTGACAGCGGCCAGGGCGCTGCTGGCCCCCTTGGCCACCTGGGCACGCTGGGGGCTCCTGCCCAGCGGCTGTGCCCAGCGCAGAGCCCCCCCGGCCCGGCCGGGAGCAGCCGGCTTCTCCAGGAGATGCTGGGCGAGACGGTGCCAAAGGCTTCGCTAAGGCCCAGGCAGGCGCCAGCCACAGCCTTTCCCTCAGCCACCCAGCGGGTCCCCTTGTCCCAGCAGGAGATGGGGCTCCTCACGCAGGACCTGCCTCTCACAGCCCCACGCTGGCGGGGCCCGATCCCCGGCCGTCCTGCCCGTGCCGTGTGACGGCGCTCAGGGCGATCTGCCCCGTGGCTGCCCCGGCACCGAGGCCAGGCTGAAATGCTCCAGATGGCATAAAGGCATGTAGGAACTCCCATATTAATTTAGAAAATTCTAAACTAATCTAATGATGTGCCCAGCATGAAAAGCATCAACGATATGAGGTATTTCATGTATTATACAATCTGTCTGATGAAAAAATGAAGTTTTTAATATTCACAGAAATATCTGATCTTTTTTAAATCCTTCTGTAAGGCCTAGCTCAGTTATACCTTGTGACAATGACTTGCACAGATTAATTACTTGACTAATAAACTACTTTCCTCTTCTCACTATAAAACTTGCCTTAAATCTGCGTGACGCATCCTACCTTCCCCCTTCCACTTTCCATCATGATATCTTTAATTTGCCTTCTTTTGAAATGTGAATAGCCATAATTTGTACTGCTTTCTACATATCGTTTTTCCATGACACCAATAATCGTACCTCCCATTTTCTTATTTTCCTTTCTGTTTGTTTGTTTTGTTTTTCCATTTCTTCTATATCCTAAGGGCACTTCTGTTTACTTTTATAGAAGAGTAAACATGGAAGCAAAGAAGATCCTAAAAAATACCAGTGAAACTATAAGGGCCTTCTTCAAGCCACAGTCAGTCTTTTCTGCAGATTGTACAGTTTGAGCAACAAAATATTGCCTATAGTATTATTTTTTTCATCTCTCTTGGGTACTTAAAGTTGACTTGCCTTTGTTTGCGATCTGCACACCAATGTAATGATAGCTTTATTTTCAAATTTGACTTTTTAAAATTTTCTGTGAGGATGTTGCTTTTTTAGCTCCACCTCATCCAAGAGGCTGAATAATTAAGACCTGTGCCAGATCTCAACAAGAACAGTCAACATTCATGGCCAAACTCAGTTCTCAATTCTTTCAATAAGAGACAAAGGTAGTAATGGGCATTTGTGTTAAACAGAAAAGTAGTGATCAAAAATATGCCCTCCCAATAAAGGCTATAATACCATCAGCTGGTATAAAACTGGTTTACAGCTTGTGAGTCCCAGAGTGCCAGCTGGGTAGACTGTATAGTAAATAAAGACTTCAGAGAAATTACCTTGCATTTTCCCTAGGGGAGAATAAGAGAGCAAGAGCAGAAACTGCCATTAATAACTATAAACTGGTTCTATGTCCAACAGCCCAGTCTTAGGTCTCATGTATCAGAGGCCCAAACTCTTTTTCCAGTAATGTGGTTGGATATAGTAGATCATTCAGACTTATCTGAATAAACTATCCATATATTTAAACCCCAGCAATGGTACTGTATTTGACTGGACCAACATAAAAGATTTTTTTTAGTCTCTATTCTCATCTGATCAAGGAAATAAAGCGCTGAGTAGTAGGAAGATTTTCTTTGAAGGTCTGATATAGAAAAAAATACAAAGATTTCTAATATATTTAAAAATCTCTTGTAAATCCACAGTATTAAGCAGCGCCACTCAGAACTTTATTAGAGAGTAAGGAAAAAAATAAGAAACTTTGCCGAACAAAGCAATAACCCCTCACTTTTTCTAATTCTCCTTCATAGTTTACCAACATGAAGATAAAGTCATTATTTTAATACCCCCTTTTCCAATTAGCCTTATTGTCCATGAAAAGTCTCATAGAGACATAGCACTTCATTAGTTTCAAGATGCATTGCTTTACAGACTATAAGGGGATGAGACCTGCCCCAAAGTATTATAGTCTCCATATGAGGTAGTCCTACAATTTCATTACATTGTATATTAATGCCTTAACTATTGAACTAGTTAAGCATGCACCCTCTTTCTAACCTTCAGTGTTTTCTGGATTAATAAATTCATTAGTGTCACCCACTTTCCCTGCTGTCTCCTCAGTAGTTAATTAATATTGAACAAAATTAAGTGCTTTTCCCCTTCAATGCAAGTGGAAAACACCACATGACCGACAAAAACTGTCTGCATTAGATAAGTTCAATCAGGAATGGCAGCAATGCACCACAGTAAGCCTAGGTAGTAAGTCAGATGTATAACAGCAGAGCACAACTTTATCACTGTTTCTGAAATGCAATACGAATGAACAATAGTAGCTGCATTTTAGAGATGGAATAACAGAGGCTCAAAACCAGAAAGTGGCATTTATCTCATTTATCTCTTTGTGATAAAGAGCTAAATACCTGAGGGAGTTATGCTTTAGAGTCAGGGGTAAGTAGTAGGCAGCTCAGATGAGCAACTAACCTGAATCATCTTAGATGCTTGTTCTGAAGCAATGTGAATCGTTTGGATGCCCGGGTTAGTAAGAGTGTAGGTTAAGTTGCTTATATGTATGCACCCAATGGCAGCTGCACTAATGTACTGGAAACTTGCAAAAAGCTGGCAGATACAGCAGAGGAGCTGGGTAGGATGTCTTTGCAGTAGACAATTTAAGTACCTTCATCTATGAGCTTAACCTCACCCTTAAGTCAGAAGAATCACTCCTCAAGTGACAACCTAACGTCACTCAGTAGCACAGTTCTGTTTTACTTAATACTTCCCTGAAAGTTAGGTATCTGGTCCAAAGTCAGTGGAAGAAGAGGGTACCAAAAAGAGAGGTTTATTTCCTTTCCAAAAACAGGTAGCCAGGAAAGGTGAGGCGACCCATAGCTGAGTGGGTGATTCTCTCTCTCCATTGCTTATAGCTAGAACTAGAGTAATGTAATGTTTGCAGGTACTCAGCTGCAAAAAAAAATAAACGAGAGGAATCTGGGCTGAGACTGAAACAACAGAAGCCTGGTAGAAGATTCATGAGCCACACCGCTCCCACTCAACCCTCACTCACAACAGCCCTTGCATAAAACTGCCTCTTCTTAGACAGCCAGGAGCAGGTTAACAGCTTGAGTTAATAACTCAAGTTTGTGTTAAAACACTGACTAGTTTTCTAATTGCAAACTCATGTTGTTTTAGCTGCTCTGTACTACAGAAAGGGGTCTGAGCTTTGTAGACTATGAATATGCCCGGTACTATTGAACATCAAAATCAGTCAAACTCTAATGGCATCAGTAAAACCTGTCAAACGATGTGGAGCCAATATTCAAAAGTCATGTAAATGTAAATGGTCAGGCGTGATTTTTTTCCCATTTAGCTTAATAGGTAACAAGGCATTTCCATTAGAAACCTAGACAGGGTAGGATAATTCCAGCCTTAGTGGAGGTTTCTTCAGATCTTGGAGGAGCTGAATTATTCCGTAGGGGTCCTTAGTTTTTCACCTAGACTAGCACACAGAGGATCTAAGGTAAGTAGGCTCCTAATTTAAATGCCTTAAATTAGGTGGGATGCATCAGGGAGCATGTGTTAGATACTCCATGATATTTTAGTATCAAAATCAAGGAAAGCACATTTAGCACAAATAGAGGCAACACTAGCAGATTTCTCCTCTTTGTTAAGAAAAGTGTAGGGCATTTCACTGACATGTTGCAGGTACTTCTTTGGATTAATTCAAGAGAAAAGTTAACTGTTCCAGCCATCGGCTACAGAAGCTTGAATCTTTATCTTAAGCTATAGTATTTCACATTTCCTATTTAATATAAACAGCTATAAATTGAACATTATTAAGATTTCTTCACAGGGGGAAGAAGAAAGTAGACCTCACTACAGTGTCCCGTGTTTCTTTAATTTCACAGCTGAATTATCAGAGGCTTACTTAAAGCGGGAAGGCTACAAGAAAATTCAGAGCTACTGGAAACATGTATATGTACACATAAATATGTTCAACTCTTTGGGTGTTATTAGAGTGGAAGTAACATCTAGCATGTGCTAAAGCTCCGTGTAATGAAGAAAGGGGGTCATGCATTTTTTAATAGGAAATGACAGAGGGTATTTAATCAGTGCAGAACCATGTAGTTTTACCTAATCCAGCTTTAAAATAGCTAACTTAGCTGGTGGTAGCGGGGAGCTCAGAACACTGGGAAAACTGTGAGCATTTACCTTTTTTCTTAAAGTGTAGTGGGAGGTGTTGCAGCCCACAGTGAGCTCCCCATGACTGACATCTGAGCCAGCTGAAGCTGCTAGATCTACTTATGACAGAAAAGGCGATGCAGACATACTGAGAATTTGCAGGCCAAAGCAAAACTTTAGGTGCTTGAAGGCTTAAAACACTTGATCCTTTGACCACTAGTCTGAAGCTGTGATTACTTGTACTTTTTTGAAAGACAGTGTCTTAACAGGTGGGACTGGAAATCTTGTTTGTGAAAGCAAATAGTGGACAATGTTTGGGTGCCAGACAGCTCACCCAATACCTTTGAAGACACAGTAATGATAAAGACAGCATTTAACTTGTTCAAAGTCCTGGAAACTACAGACAGGATTGATTGTAATGAAAGAAATTCGCTTAAAGCATTAAAGAATAGATTGATTCCTATCTGTGCTGTTTTCAAATTCACTACTAATCCAAGATGATTATCTCTTATTAGCCTCAAAGGATGTATTTCCCATGGTTCCCAGGGATGAGCATTTTTCTGAGATAATTTGTCCATAAATGTTGTGCAGACTGGTGATGAGAATCATCATTGAATTAGGGCACATATGGGCTTATTTCAGTCTAACAGACAGGATAACATCCATACCTATGACACGTTGACAAGAGGTGACAGGGGATCTGTCAAGGACGTAACATTGGTTCTGGCAGCTAGGGAACAAGGCCCTAACAATCTCCCAAATACACCTGCCAGGTTCTCCTTGTATGTTTGCTTTTCCTGGGCTGTGGGCAGGCATTGTTTTGGCAAGCTTATCAAGTATTGTAAACATAGAGCTATGGCAGTGTGAGAGGTTGTATTGGAGAACAATTAGTACTTGTATCTGAAGGCTGATTTCTAGCATTCTGTAGATCTCACTACAACATTTATGATTGCATTACAATGAGTTGTGATCCAAGAGTCTACTAACGAGAGCCAGAATCCCCCATGGTTCTTGCAGAAGAAGAAAAGGTTATCTCTCCATGAGAGAATTTCTTCAGGTCCTGAATTGCTCATTTGATGCTCCTGAGCTGGCAAATGCAGTCGGAAAATTGCCTGACCACATCACTGTGGCTCTGAGCCCAAGCCAGCACATCAGGCTTGCTTGCGGTGCTTGCTACACCCGTAGGGCTTCTGTTGGTCTGTCCATGCTGCTTTTCTGTCTGCCTACGGTAATACTGTGTGACCTACACTTCTTTTCCTGTTTCATGCTTTTATATCTGATTAGGTCCTGGTTCTGTCCCTCCTGCTTGCCCTTCAAGTATTGTTACTCCTTAACTAAATCTAGATGACTAGAATTAAAGAGTCTTATTCTGCCAATAATTATTTTTACTCAGGGAGTAGCTTTCTATCTGTATCTGGGTCAGTATTAAGCTTAGCTTCCCTGTTAAGTTTCATGATAAATATTCTTAATTTGTTCCTCTTTTGTAAGCAGCGTCTTGATCCAGTAAATCTTCTTGTCCCTCCTATGGTGTCTCTAGTTCTGAATTATCATGATTCAATGAATCTGCAGAAAAACTATTTTATTTATTCTTCCTTTCTTTCTTTCTGTCTTTCACCAGGGTGTCCAAACCTCCCACGGAGGAAACATGCCTATCCTCCTTCAGCTCCCCTGAGGCACTCAGAAATTTTTCATGTCAAGCTGTCTTTTCGTCTCCCAAATCACACTGGATCAGCACTTCTCAGTGCTGCGAGGTTGATTTCTATGGGGAGACTCCAGCTGCAGGCAAAGGAAGACACAGGCTCTGGGGATACTGCCAGAGAAAAGGGATATGTAGCCTCATTTATGTAAGATTTGGCAAAGCCACAGAGAGGCCTGATCTGCAGCCTCATCCAGATCAGACCTGACTTTGTGTGTCACAGATTTTAGCTTGATCCAGTGCAAAAATCATGTTCACAAAATTTGTAGCCGGTGGCTGGGTTTTTTTTTTATTCTGAACCCCACCCCACTTTTGGGGTGAGTGGCGGGTACTGGGAGAGGGATTTAGAATCTCCAGATCCCAGATGTATTGAATCCAGCCCCAGAATCAAAGCTGTCTTGGATGAAATTCCAACAGTCCTGCAAACATGTTCCTGGGCACCCTAACACCTAGGAAGAAGATGTCACAAACTTTGCAAACAATTAGAACTTTGCTTCATGCTCTTACTAACAAGGCAATTGTTTAGACGGCAGCTTGAGTATTAGTGCGGTTGAAAAAAATGACGGAAGCCTGGATAAAGTGCTTCCCTCTCAGGCTCAGCACTGTCAGTCATCTATTCAGGCTTCAGAAGTTCCCTGGTGCTCTTTGTTCACCAAGAGGCTTACTGGAACCACCACATACTGTGTCAAACTACCAGGAAATCCTTTATCAGTACATCCTTTTGAAACTGTCATTGAACTGTATGGACCTAAAGAGTGATAAGCATTAATAATACCATGTTCTTTTTATCCATGTGTCTCTCCGTTTAGTCTCAGTTGGCTTTATCTTGAACTTGGGATTTTCAGTTTGAGCTAGTCTGCTGCAATTCCACACATCATACCACCCCACCCACACCCCCCCAGCTTTGCCCTTTAAAAAGTGATTCTTAATTCATCACACATGGATACATATGGTAGAAGAATATTAAACCAGTTCTTATCTAAGTCAGAAGTCTATGCTTATTGTTCATATCTTGGAATTCTGGCAAGTGCATGAGTAGCATGTATAACCCATTCCACTTGTCTAAACCCCACAAGCAGTATAGCTAGTCAGCGTGCTCAGTTTTCTGTGTTTTGGTGTTGTTTTTTGCGGGTTGGGGTTTTTGTTGGTTTTTTCCAGGTGTTTTGTAGCCTAGAATTCATAAAAGAGGTGAGAAGCAAGGATCTGATCTGTTTCTGTATCCATTGGCAATTCTCATCTTAACATCATCTGCCCTTCAGAACATGCGTACAGCCACACCCAGCCATTCAAGCAGAACAGAGTGCAGAAGGATCAGCTGAATATCTGGGTACAAAAGCTATTGCTCACTGTCCAGCACAGTTTCACTTTCCAGTGGGTTTATCATTCTTTTTGCAGGAAGGCCAGCAATTGAACCAGCATCCAAATATGTGCATGTGGAAACCATTTTTTAAAGTGAATTGAATCTCTAGACCAAAGGCAGAGCAAAGAATTTGGATATGTTTCAGCTATACATCCCCTGCCATCCATCGGGGATGGCTTTGGGGCAGCTGCCAAGTGATGACACAGAAAAAATACATAGTTCCTGGTGTTGGAGCTAATAATAGATGATGTTTGGTCTACTCCGAGTGTAGACTCAGACTATATGAAATATGAGTGTACACTTAGAATATGCTACTCAAGCAAAATCACTCTAACAAAGATTTTATGATTTTCAGCAAGGCAGCTTGGTTAAATCAGCAAAAGAATGCAAAGGTCTAAGTGCAACATTAGGCAACTAAACAACAAATCTTCAGAACTTTTAATCTGTCCTTTATATACAGAAACCGCTGGAATTTATAGAGCCTTACAACGCCCTGAAATTCTGTGGATACCTTGACAGTCTGGAGCAACTAAGCACTCAGTTCACAATAAATCCTGCCAGGTGCTGAGCTGCCTCTAGGTGCCCTTCTACTTACCTTACCAAAACTCTTTCTGTGAACATACATTATAAAGGCTCTTGTGGAAAACACAGGGGCTGCAAAAAAAAAGTAAAAAATGTGTAAAAATGTGGTTGTCATGACCATGACTCAAATAGAATAGAATAGTTTCAGCTGGAAAGGACTTACAACATTCATCTAGTCCATCTGCCTGACCACTTCAGGGATGACCAAAAGTTAAAGCATATTGTTAAGGGCATTGTCCAAATGCTTCTTAAACACTGCCTGTCTGGATGGAAGACTGCACTCTCAATATTTTGTGCTAGAATAATGGAATCATTACAGTAATCATTTAGAGAGTGAGAGAAAAGGCTGGCAAACCAAGTCTCAAGCCTATGGGTTACAGCACTTGCAGGAGGAGACCTAGTGCCCAGGTCCTTGTCTATTAAAGATACACCATAGATCACAGTAAAGAAATAAAGAGTGAAAACTTGATTTAAAAAAAAAAAATACACTTTATTTGTTTTAAAGTTGGCATAATTGAGATCATTGGGAATTCTGCAGTGATTTCACTGCTTGATTTTTCCTTTTAGGGGTAGATTTTCCACGAGGCAGAATTTAAGAACAGAATGACCACCCTGTGGGTCAGCTGAGGGCAAGACATCTGACAGCACAGCCAACACAGCCTCTCTCAGCACATGCTAACATACTTGCACAGGCTGGCACGCTTAAAGGTTTCTTGTAATTTATTCTGCCTTTCCTACAGTCCCTGAAGCACAAATAATCAGAAAGCTATGAGGCCTTGTTATGCTCCAGATCTTTTGCTCCCCCATATTATATTCCCTAGGGTAAACACAGGAGCAAAGCACAACTTCTATAGCTCACAGTAGCATAGGAACTCTATATAAAGCTTATTTTTGGAGACCCTTTCCTGTCCCCTTTAAGGATCCTGGATAATAATCAACAGAATATACTTCTGTGCAATTACTAGATGAACTAGATGATGTTTAAGGTCTCTTCCAGCCCAAACCATTCTATGATTCTATATTTCTGTGCAATAATGCTGGAATAGTTCATCGAGCTCAATGAACTAGCTGTATAGATTTTCTTTCCCAAGAAACACCAAAACAATCCTTAAAAATTCTTTTTTTAGGCTGTAAAGATGTGTAAAGGTATCTGTCTGGCAAGATTTTATATGTTTAATAAAAGCTGCTATTAAAACATTTGCTTTAGCTATGACCCAGTTTTGGAAAAAGTGAGTCTTCAGTTTTAGCTACAGTAAAGGTGCAGTCCTGGAACAGCACAAATACACATGGTGCTACTTCAAACAGAGAGGTCAAGAATTAGTCAAGTTGGAGGGTTTGACTTTAACCTGCAGTTATGATAATATTGAATATTTTGTCCATCTGTAAAAAGTGCTTTAAATGAAGCCACTAGTGTTTTAAAAGATACTTTTAATTCTGAAACGCCTGAATTTCTGGGTCTTGATTTTGAAACAGAAGTAATATCTCTGTAGTGTTTATGTCTGTGTGTAAGGATTTACTTACAGTATCACTAGACAAACCAACAGAGTTACTCCACATTTTGGTATAACATTAATTTGCCACAGGTCTGTCACAAAAGAGTCACCTTTGGCTCTTCGATTTAGAACGAGGAAAGAAGATTGTTAGCAATAGTGTGCTATCTTCTCCCACACCGCTCAGCACCAGACGAAGCTGAGAGGTACCAAGGAATGGATAGGTCTTCCTTGGTCATAAATTCTGTGCTTGAGCCCTCAGAGTGAATCACTCTCTTTCCCCAGCCATACCAGCATGGCTGACACCACCGAGAGTCTTATCTAAGTCAGATATCTCTTCAGTTAGCTGCTGCTCCATTGCTCTTGATGGATGTCCAAGTCCCCCGCCACCTATCTCCCAATCTGCTCCACTACCCTTACCCTGCCTCTCCCTCTGTCCATCCCACCCAAACTCCTCTCAGCTGCTGCGCCTGAGCTCTTTCACATTTCCCTTTAGTCCTCATTCCCAGTTTGTTTTCCTTCATCTAGGGTTTCACCTTCCAACTCTTTACTCTTGTTTTTGAACCAGGAGGTCCCAATTAATCAGACTAATTTCTCACTACCCACCTGCTCCTATTTTCATGCTTACACAGATTGTCCTGATCTTGTCACCTAATTGATTCCCAGTCCAGCTCATCCCTGTGCCACTTCCCACTACCATTCCTCAGTCAGCTCTGGACTATAGCTCTGCTCCACCAACTCTTTGCCACAGTTGCTTTGCCTCATACAACTCCTGTTACTGCCCTCCTCGCTTAATACTATCCTTCTTCTTCAGCTCTCCTCCCTCTTTGCATTCATGTCACTGATCCCGATGTGTGCAGGGAACTATGTCGGTATTTTAGAGAGAGGTAGACTTCATGCTCTCAAAAACTGGATGGAAAAAACACTTTCTTCCTTCCAGCTCTTCCTCTGAACAGACAGAATACAGAGGAGCTGGATGTGAACCATCAACAAGGATTTGCTGACTGATATTATTCCTTAGCAAGGTGAACATGAGGACAGAAAAAGGGCTGATATAACAGTCTACCCTGTTGCCAAGCCTCTGACTCCTGGTCCACAGTGTAAAGATACTGGATCTTCTCAGAGTTTAGGGGAGTTTTAATATGGATAAAACCAACATTCTTTCCCCCCCTAGTTTCATTCTTGGAAACAGCTGAATAAAGTTGGTTATAGTTATAAAA
This sequence comes from Falco rusticolus, assembly GCF_015220075.1. Taxonomy (NCBI): domain Eukaryota; kingdom Metazoa; phylum Chordata; class Aves; order Falconiformes; family Falconidae; genus Falco; species Falco rusticolus. The sequence goes on along the minus strand of NC_051191.1, from coordinate 22,164,173 downwards.
AGCAACCAGAAACAGATACCAGCATAGAAAATGTCAGCTTGAATAGTCAAATTTAAAAACATTTCTATTAGTAACTGAAAACATGGGAAATATTCTTTCAAGAGGAGATGTCATCCAGACCTAATTATAGACTGATTCCATTCTTGATGTAATATGATTTAAATTCGTTATCCTTCTGTAGTGAGAGAAGAGGTGTATTTTAACTCACATGTCACAACTAGCATTGCTGAGTCCAGGAGTTGTGACAGATAGCCATGGATTAGAGGAGGTCAGTGACTCACCACAAGGAGGAGTTACTGATTATCAACTTCAGAGAACTCTGTTTTGTAGGGAAATCTCAAAATAAAGTAACTAATTTTTGATATAGAGCCTAAGTTAATAAATACTCTTTTACTTTCTCAGCTTTTTGCAAATTGGTAGTTGTGTGTAACTGCACTATGACCATATAAAGAAATAATGTAAATAAATGCTCACATTCCTCCAGGCTGATGGTCAGATACATTTTTAAAGTGGTCTTTCCTTGCCATCCTATGTGGTTTAGATAACTTGGTTGCTCACTGCAAGCATCAAGCCTCTGCTGAGGTATATAAATAGTGTAACATTATTTCTCACCCTCACACACACATTCTTTTGAACTGAATAATTAAGTCCAGCTGCTGAAGCCTATTACTTTCCATTACAAATTATTTTAGAGAGCATAACATTTGGTACTTTTAAAACTGGATGAATGCACTAAAAGAGACACTACCTTTGCATAAGCTTAAACTATTGTAGAAACTTTGTTTAGCTATTTCAGCTAAGAAGTCTTTGTTCTTTTCTTTTCTTGTTTCCCTAGCCCTTTTCTTAGCTTTCCCTCAGTATCAGTCTCATGAGCTGATTCAAAGCATTTATGTGTAAATCACACTGGACTATAGCAATGTGTAGCCATCCTTTGGAGATTCTGTGACTTTTGTAAAGAGCATGAGTATCAGAATATGCTATATACAGTCCTGCATCACAAATTTCCCTTCTTTTTCTTTACAGAAGTATTTTTTATAAGGAGTCACAATATTATGCAGTGAAAACACATGCATGAGCACAAACACAGACATACACATAGAGGTTAATTGCTTTTACACAACATCCTACTAGTGCTCTTCATGAAAATCTGTAGGACAGCCAGGACATAAGAATTGACATAAATTCTATTGCAGATACACTTACATCAGTGGCACTAATTAGACATCTGACTCAATACTCCAAAGAAAACAAGAATACCCATTTGAAAAAGCAGCAACAACAAAAACCTCAATGTCTGGTAGCATCCATCTTAATATCATGACAGCATCTTAAAACAGGTATGTATCTATTTCTGCAAAATAATGTCTTTGGATCTGAGCCTTCATTACCTAGTGCAAATGAAACCCTCAGAATTAGTAGCTGTCCAAAAAGGATCTGGATAAAAACATACAATTAGTTTGACACAGGTTTCCATCAGAAACAATTGTCAGGCCTCAAATGATACCGGACAAGTAAGGACTTGATAAAATAAAGGGGGAATGCAGCCAGGCCCTTGTCAATTTAATCAAATACAAGACGAGGTGAAAGACGCAATATGAACGAGTTGCCTCAATTACTGTTGAAGCTTTGTTAAGTGAGTTGACTGCTATCTTATTTACATAAGAAAATCTCCACTCATGCTTCACTGAGCCTCAGCCAGGCCTTAATTGAGAATTTATGGTTGAATTCTCAGTGGAGGTGAAGAACTTGAATGCTAATTCCAAGTGCAGCGTTTGGTCTGAATTCAGTTGTATTCATGACACTGATGAGCAGTGTCCATTCAGGGAAAATCCCTGTGACAAGCAAAGACTTGAACTGAAATTACACAAGGAGTTGCCTAAAGTTTAAAGTCGTGCTGAATGCACCTGCATTTCCCTGTATGCATGTATAAAACAAAAAATACATTTTCCTTGGCTTTTTTCAGGCTGATGCATGGATGTTTTTAATGTACAGAGGACTTCTTCAAATTAAGTCAATCCTTTCTGCAAATGGCCAAGTCAGCCACACCTACCAAAGAAAGAGGAGATTATTTACTACTGTCTGAAGTGCCACACAAGTTGCCCTTCTCTGATTCATATATATGTATGCTGGGTTTTTTTCAAGGAATGGTAGAAAGAACTATTTATCACACAGTTGATTGTGATATGCTCAGGAAGTTCTGTAACCCTGTTGACAGCTGAAGCACGGTGGTTCAGTTCTGTGCTGTGACAGACTTTCCTGGGTAGTCTTTGATAAAATATTTAACGCCCAGCACCTCAGTTCCCTCCCCAAAGTAGGGGAGGAAAAATACCAAAACAGAAATAAAATCTTTAGGTTTTAAATATGTGTAAAAATCTGTTCCCTAGGCAACTCATTGGGAGAATTCAGGTTGAAGTTGACATCTAAATTAACTCCTTGATATGCAAGTACCTACCAGCTGGCCAAGCAGTTATGGGCTCAGCGACTGTTATGGTCGAGGGAAACCAGACTGATTTTTGGCTCTCCTGAAGTAGGTATCTAGCAGTTGAACCACACTCCCTGGGCTCCTCCAGCGAGGGGATGGCTTCATAATACATGGCTGCCATAATACAGGTTGAAAGGCTAAAGACTTTTCTGGCTGTACGGGTTTTTCCATCACAAGTTTTCAGTTACTAAGGGTTGCAGAACAGTGACCATGTATATACTTGACTCCAAGGCAAAACAGAACAGGGTAATGATGTAGTGCAGGGGAATGAAGACAGTGGGTTGATTGACATTGATAATATGCAGCTGTGGCCTTGCTTTGATGATGTGCAGCTGTGATCCTACACCAACGTGGTTAAATAGCCCTGAGGATTGTGGGAAAAAAACCCAAATGGAGCAGAGACAAGGAGGAGTATGGTTTGGCCTCTGGTGGATGGGGAAACAGCACGGACAGTAGACTTTGACCAATGGTAAAGCTTTTTGCTGCTTGCTGTTTTGTTTGTGTTGCGTTATTTCCTGACCTCCATAACTCAGTTGCAACAATGTAGAAGAAATGTTTGGAAGCTCTGGTTGACACTCATTGCTTTTTACTCTAACGGAATACCTGCTATGGTTTAACCCCAGACAGCAACTACGCTCCACACAGCTGCTTAGTCACTTCCCCCGCCATCCCCAGTGGGATAGGGAGGAGAGTTGAGAAAAAGGTAACCCTTGTGGGTTGAGATAAGAACAATTTAATAATGGAAATAAAATATAATAATAACAATAATTATTATTGTAATGGAAAGGAGAGAGAAAGAGAGAAAAATAAAACCCTAAGGGAAAAATAAAAAACAAACCCAAGTAATGCACAATACAGTTGCTCAGCACCTGCTCTCCAATGCCCAGCCAGACCCCGAGCAATGAGCAGTGGCTCCAGGCTGACTCCTCCCAGTTTATATACTGGGCATGGCATTCTATGGTATGGAATAGCCCTTTGGCTGGTTCGGGTCTGCTGTCCTGCCCCTGCTCCCTGGCACAGCATGGGAAACTGAAAAGTTCGTGGTTTAGAGTAAGCACTTCTTAGCAACAACTAAGCCATCAGTGTGGTATCAACATTATTCTCACAGCAAATCCAAACCACGGCACTGTACCAGCTACTAAGAAGAAAATTAACTTTGTCCCAGCCAAAACCAGGGCAGTATGCAACACTTGCTAGGAAGCCAAGGTAAGGAATACATCTGTAAAATTGATGCAGAGTCCTTTTTTTGAAATTACTGACTTAACAAGTTCAAATGGCAGAGCAGAGACTTTAACAGAGAGAAGAAGAGATTAGGTTATTGGATTTCCTGAATATTCCATTTTTTTTCCCTCAGAGATACCATTTTCTTAGCAAACCTGCCATATGTAGTTGTAGATTTTAGTGTTCCTTATCAGCTGAGATTAACACTGAATCTACAAACTTTTCCTAGTAAGCCTGGTGGGGTTCTTCACTGGAATTTGATTTTTTGATCAGCAGATTTACTGCCCTAAGAAAAACACGATTTACTCCGTCTACTCCCCCTATCATCTCACCCCATGCAGCAGTCCATGTTTCTGTGTCAATTACTGGGGCAATCTGTTCTGAGCATACTAGCAGAGATGTTACAACCCCTCAAAGGCTTAGTTACCACAGGGAAGCTCCAGGCACCTGCAGAGCACAGGTGTTCTCTAAGATGACTATTTGCTCGTAACAATCAAGGGGAGCAGGGGGAGGAAGAAACTGGATGAAAGCTGCCTTGTGTGATTTCAGAAGGTCAGGACTACCTTCCACAGTGAATGGCTGACACATACCTGGAATAATGTCACGTGTAAAGAGACAATTGGGTGTTGGTTTTTTAGAACTATTTAATTAAGATTTTCTATTTGCATGGGACTGAATACGTGCTATATGATAGGCAGGGAAGAAATACAGAAACAAACACGTACTTTCCTCCCTCCAGCAAACTTCTATGGAAGAAATACACAGGTTGAACCTTAATGATTTCCCCGTCCATGGGGATACCCCAGCCCTGGGGTACCTTACTTGGGTATCTACACTTCTCACTGGAGCACTTCTCTTGAGTGAGGAAGCTGCCATCCCCAAAGGGCTGTACTCCAACTTGGCATTGTAAATTCCAGGTCAGAAAAGCTTCCATAATTAATTGGAAAATCCCTCACATTGTGGGAAGTGCCTGGGGTTGTGCCTTAATTTTTCACTTACATATCCTTACTGAGCCTTCCATACTTACCTATCAGTTTTTCCCAGAGTTTAGTTCCTGCTAGAATAATCCCTACACTCATACAAGGACAGACAGGCTTTCCGTATTAAATGTCATGGTCCTGGCTATTGAGAGAAGCAATGTCAGAGTTGAGGTTTTGACACTTGGAGCACCTGGTGCAGCTCATGCCCCATACATTGGCACTGTTGTGAATGTCACAGCAGTACTGCATTAAAAGCACAGGACAGAAATTCCAATACTATCATAGCCTCCATGGTGAGCTTCACTGAACTGCACTGATACCTTGGCTTGCATCCAGAAATGGTACTTCTGCTTTTATGGGGCATTACAACCAACTGACTAAGATTATTTGCTCAGGTTTTGTAATCAGTTCACCCATCTTTCCTTCCAGCAGATGAGTTTCACACAGTTTTCAGAGCCTGTTGCTATAGGTCTAAAAGCAGCTGGTCCCTTCAGCAGCACAAAGAACTATGCCTGAACATCAAGGGCATATCAAACTCAAACCTCTCAGACAACTATTGTGTGCCAGAGCATGAGGACTGGCTCTGGAGCTCTCGTTCTTCAGAGCTTCATCCACATCTACCGATGGAAGCAAAAATTTCACATTTTGGCTACAAGTTTATAAGAGACAAAGTGCACCTGGGAATTGTTTCACAGTATGTGGTATGTCAGAAGGACGCTCACACCAAAAAAACCTCTGCCCCTCTGCCTTTCTTTTAATTCTAAATTAGTACTCCAGGAGTAAGACTTTAGTCCTGCGATATCAGCTCAGCACTCACCTAGGTGTAGCCTATGAATCCAATACCATACAGCTAACACCCCCACTTTTGATCTTCAAATGGGTGAAAAATGCTAATACTTTATACCACATTATTTAGGGGCTTCCTAGAGTTCAATATGTTAATACAGTTCACTCTATTCAGCAGTGAATATATTTCCTCTTTAGGAAGGTTATATTCAGCTGTGCGGGAGAGAATGTGAGAAATAATCCCAGTCCCATCAGGCAATTAAAGCAGTATTATATTCCTTGCAATTTTAGGGTTTAATTTACTGTATGAATACCTACACTGTTAAGTCAAATATTTTTATGGAAAAAAATCAGTGAAGCGCCACACAATAATGTTAAAACCTTCCACCTCCTACATCTTTTTTAGTTTAGAGAGCACTATGGTCTGGCATGCAAACAATATCTTCAATATTTAAACTGGAATTTAGGAAATGAGATGTATTGTTCTTAAACTTATAGATGAATTAATTGTTTAATAAGGGTTATTTTATCATTAAAGGTACAGTGAAGTTTAAAATGTGATTTTTGTTCTCAGTTTCCCTGCTTTCTATGCCTTTATTTCCAGTTAGTCATTTGCAACATTTTGAAAATTGAAGTGATAGTTGGAATTTTCCAGTGTTATTTACAGCTCAGCAGCAATTCTGGGCAGTAGTGAAGATCTGAGTAAAATTGGTTTAGATGCTTATGACTCCAGACCGAAAATGAACTACATTCTTCAAACTGGCTATTGATCAGAAATCTTTCATAGGAATAATTTAAAAACAGCTGAATATGTTTTGTTCTAACTTGGCTCACAATTTCTTGAGTAGGTTGCTTTAATGACTTGGTAGTTTTATGGTTATAAGCATGAAAACATTTTTTCATAGATGTTCAATATAATTTTATACAAGGATTGTTTTTAAAAATTGATTTTAAGCTCTACTTCAACAATGTGCAGAAGTAAATGCATTTTCTCATTACATGGTCATACATCAAAAATACACATTTGTCAAACCAAAGTTTTTGGTGAGAACATATCAATTATGAGAAATTTTATTCTGTCGGAGACACCTTCCCTCATGCTGGTGAGATTTTCCATTTTAGGGGAGACAGAAAGGCTGTGACTCACCTCATTAAGGAATGTCTTTCCTAGTGTCTATATCTGAATGTGTAAGCCTCAGCTTTCTCTAGCCAGTAGAGAGAAATGCTACTTCTAAGGCATGAGTCAGATAATCCAAAAAGAGATGTGTAAAAACACTGATCTCTCATCATCAGTTAAAAAGGGGGGTCAAGTGCTTCTGGCTGAAATGGAGGTGTTTAAATGGCATATGTCTGTGTTGTGTCAAATACATCTTTCAAAGGTATTTTCTGTCATTACCTGAAAATTTATTTTGAAAACAGAGCAGTAATGGTTCAAGTTGCTGTTTCAATAATTTTATGTACAAAGAGGAGCAGACTGACTAACCCCAAAACAGCCAGATATAAATAATGCTTATGTGGGCTAGAGAAGGATGAGGTTCAAACAGAATGTGCAGGCAGAGCAGTCTTTAATGCTTTGAAGGATGGTGAATGCTTCTACTTTCCTTGACCACAAAACACATCGGGTTTGCACAAGTGGTAGAAATCCTTTTTGATCCTTGAACGAAAGAAAAGGGAAGGTATATATATACTAATATAAATAAACTCAGGTAAGGTGATATAAACGTTTCCTGACTACTAGTGACGTATTGCAAGACACTGGAAAATGGTGCAGAGGTGGCTTTTCAAGCACTGGCTTCTTTTTGTGATGTTTATGATGAAATTCTGCATCACAGTGTGTTTTTCTGCTGTGCTTAGCTATTTTGAAAATGTGGGTACTTCTCTAGTAGGCTCAATAAAGGGTGAATTTACCAAAAATGTGGTACCTACTCTTGATGTAAAGAAGGAAGACCTAAAACCCCTATATGTCTGTCATTTTAACTTTGATATCTAGGAAAAGACAAGAAAAGCATGCTAAATAATCAGTGGATAAGCAAGCAGAGCAAAATGCTATACTTAAAAACATCTGGTGTGGATCTATCAAAGAAAATCATGTCAAACCTATCTGATTCCCCTCTCTGGTGAATGATCTTGCTTAGCAGATGGAGGAGAAGCAGAAAATGCAAACTATTCTAACTTCATTAAGCTTTCTGACATTCAATGCCAGCAAAGTAAGGGATTGTAGTCCCTGCGTATATATGTGTAACTGGCTGAGAAATGGCACTTAAGGAGTGATTTTCAATCCTTTCTCTATCAAGCAAGGAGGGTATTTTAGGTAGGCACCCCTGAGAACTCCCTTGGTCTCCGTTCTGGTCAATCTTTTATTTGTGGCTTGGATGAAGGAATGAAGCGCACGTACAAAAGTTCTTGGGTGACAGGCTGAGAAGGATTGTGTGTACTTTGGAGGAAAGGATCTGAATTCATAACCACCCTGTTAAACCTGTAGCAAGTGTTTGAACCATGAGGATGAAATTCAATAAAGACAAGTGCCATGAATAGTAATGTCTGTGCAGGAAACCTGAAGTGCACAACTACAAATGGGACAATAACTGGAGAAACAGCAGTACTGTAGGAGAGGTCCAAGGTCATCATGGTTCACAAATTGCATATAAGTCGACCAGATAATGCAGTTGCACAAAAGGCAAATCTCATTCTGGGCTATATTAACAGCATGACAAGGAAAGTAATTATGTCGCTGTACTAAGCAGTGGTGAGATCTCAGCTGGTGTACTGTCCCTAGTCTGAAAACAAGCATTAGGGTAGGCGTAAATAAATTGGACAATCTCTAAAGGAGGGAAAAAAGACACAGCACAGAAAGCACAGTTTATGTCACAAGGCTAGGGGAATTCTATTTATTCAGTAAAAGGAAAATTGGGTGGAAACAATGATATATGAAATGAATTAATTAAAGAGGATGGTGGCTATTTTTTCTCCACATTCTACATGTGTGTTGTAAGAGATGCTGACTTAATTCAAACATAATATTTCAGGCAGAATTTTCAATACAAAGTTGTAGGACAGGGATTAGGAAAACTATTTATCAGATTAGTAAAGCCCTGGAACAGATGCTTGGGTAAACTACTGGACTTCCTGTCCTGAAAGTATATAATAAATAAGGGACAACATCTCTCAAATATGGTCCAGATGAATATTTTTGTGCTTTGTAGAGACAATTGATCACTCAACATTCTGTCAGTCTTAAGTTTCTATGAAAATATTACTTAAAAATTATTACAGTTTGGTATTTAATAAGTCCATATGCTTCAGGTTTCCACCCGAAAGAGAACATGAAGAATGTGTCATAGCACAAAGAAGGTTATTGGAAAATGCTGTAAAATTTCTAATTTATCAGAATAGGATTATGTTTTAGAAAACATCAGTGAAAATGCACAACCAAACAACACCTCTGACAAATAAGTTGTCTTTTCAAGTAGAAATTTCACATTTTCCAAACAAAATTTTTAATTTTATTTTTTTAACAAAAGTGAAGACTTTCTGCGTAACAGAATCTTTTCTGAAATATTCAGTGGAGTTGAAAGTACATTTTTTGAAACAGATTCACCTGACATGGTTCTGAACAGTTCTAGTAATAGTTGTAATTAGTAATAAATCACTGGTATTTGCAACTATGATCCTGTGGGGTAAGGATTTTGTCCTGTTTCCAGACTCGCTGCCTTTGAATTAACAGGGTTTTTGTTCTTTTCCCTGTTCTTTTCTCAAATTCTTAGACTGTTTTTGCTTTTTGCCTCTTACATAATTCTCCTTCTAAATGTCAAAGGGAAATCAAAGAAGACAAGTTCAGACAAGCAGACAACAAGAAATGAGGGAACAGTTTCACAATGGTGTCTTTGTGAATGCTCAGAAATCTGTCCTTCACCTCACAAAACAATCCATCGTTTTGGCAGAAATGATAGTGTTGAGGCAGGTAGCCTTGTGGTGTAATGTATTGTTCAGGGGCTGTAGCACTTGCTCGCTACTACAGCTGCTATTATTATTGCTGTGTTGGCATTTCCATTATACTCCTCATGCATGAGCTGGAAACTATCCTACATTGAACCTGAATCTTGTTGGCAATGCATATTCTTTCTGGGTTAAATTTAGCATGGATGTTTTTGAACTGAGTCTGGATACAAAATGGACTCTTGCTCATTCACATTCAGATTCAGACTACTTGTCCAAGAGCCAGAGGTCATGAGGCACTTCACTAGCATACCTGCACTACGCTGACAGCATCTGAAACCCCATGAGCCCCTTCCCTCCTCCTCCCAATCATTCACACCTCTTCTGCTGAGACTATGACATTCTCTCAGGAGTTAGGTTAATATATTAAGGATTAAAGTCACAGAAAATCAATGAAAGTAAGCTTAGGAAAGGTGGTTGCTAACGAAAGAATCTCGACTTTGTCTGTTTGAGAGTAATTCAGAAACAACAGAATGGTTGAGGGTGGCAAAAAGAAAAAAAAAAAAGGCAAAAAAACCCAGGGAAATTATCAGAGATCTTGTGCCTTGAGTAATGGAGCTAGAAGACATGAGTTATAGTCTTACTTATAGTGTTAGGATAATTAGCTAGTTTTCACATTTTTTCCAATCTCACTGCTGTCTTTCTAATCTCAAACAAATCAGTTCCCTCTTCCACAGTAAATTATTTGAGGTACAGAGCATTTTTCCAACATTTTATCACAGTCCCAGCTATAATGGCTCAATGCTCATCAAGACATCTTTTGGTGCTCCTGTAATATGAATAAAATCTTTGAATATATGAAAATATTTTATTGTTCATACAAATATATGAATAAAGCTTTATCCCATCAGAGTTACACTGGCTTGGAGTAATGCATGAGTGACTCAATCACAGACTTACTGCTAGCTTGTCTTAACAACCTGTGCCAGTCCTGTGAGAAGCAGCATTATTGTTCCCATTTTTCCTGGGACCTCTCTTGTTACATTTGGAAAACCAAGGGGTAGATAGATACTTGGGGATATCTTTAGGTTCACCAAAGTTATTCAAGGCAGAAAAAGCACTGAGCTCTTAGTGCTGTTAATTTTTACCACTGAATCCTCTTCTTCTCCAGCACTGAATCTTCAACAGAAGGGCGATAATAGATGTGATCAGGATAATCGAGTGGGTAAGGGAAAAACAACTGACATCATCTACCTGAACTTGTGCAAAGCATTTGGTACTGCCCTGCATAACAAACTGGTGCCTGAACAGAAGAGAGATGGTGTTTTGGTATGACCCCAGCTGACAACCAAGCAACACGCAGCTTCTTGCTCACTCTCCCTCACCCAGAGGGATGGGGAGGAGAATTGGAAAGGAATGTAAAAATAGAGATAAGAACAATTCAATAGGTAAAGCCGCGCATGCAAGCAAAGCAAAACAAGGAATTCATTCACTACTTTCCATCGGCAGGCAGGTGTTTGGCCATGTCCAGGACAGCAGGGTTCCATCATGCGTAATGGTTACTCTGGGAGACAAACGCCATAATGCCAAATGTCATCATCCCCCCTCCTTCTTCTTCCCCCAGTTTATATACTCAGCATGACGTCATATGGTATGGAAAACCTCTTTGGCTAGTTTGGGTCAGCTGTCCTGGCTGTGTCCCTTCCCAATTTCCCATGCCCCTCCAGCCCTCTCTCTGGCAGGGCCCAAGGAACGGGAAAATCCTTGACTTATTATAAACATCACCCAGCAACAACCAAAGCCATCAGTGTCCTATCAACATTGTTCTCATACCACATCCAAACCACAGCACTGCACCAGCTACTAGGAAGAAAATTAACTCTATCCCAGTTGAAACCATGACATCTGGATTTGACAGAGGGACCACTCAGTGGATAAAGGATGGCTGAATGTTTGCACTCAAAGAGTTGCAGTCAATAGTTTGATGTCCAAGCAGAGGTCAGTGACAAGTGGCATTCCTCAGGGATGTACTAGGTCCAGCGCTGTTTAATAACTTTGTCAGCAACATGGACGGTGGGATGGAGTGCACCCTCAGCAGCAAGCTTGCCAACAACACCAAGCTGTGTGGTGCAGCTGACACACTGGAGGGAAGGGATGCCATCCTTGACAGTCTTGAGAGGTGGGCCCATGCAAACCTCCTGAAATTCAACAAGGCCAAGTGCAAGTTCCTGCATGTGGGTTGGGACAATTCCAAGCATAAATGCTGGCTGGGCAGAGAATGGATTGAGAGCAGCCCTGAGGATGAGGGGATGTTTCCTTTGAACATCCAGTGTAGTGTGGGCAATCATGGTGCCAAGACGAGATATGATTCTGTGTCAACAGCTTCTGAAGGAGCTCAGACCCCCTCATGTGCTGCTAGTATCTCTTTTTCAGTTGGGGTGCAGTGGGCTTCTGATCCTCTACACCCCTGGCTCCAAATGGTCAGTCTCGGGTTTCTCCTGATGTTTTTGCCAGAGGCTCCAGATGAGATCACACTCCCCAGCTGAAGTGTCAAGCACATTTTGCACAGCTGGTCCTATCCAGACAGGCCCAGGAGCTACCACACAAGCTGTTTTCTGTTTGATATGCTCAAAAGCTTCTTGTTGCTCAAGGCCCTACTTGAAATAGGTCTTCTTCCAGGTTACCCAATAGAGAGGGCTCCCAAGCTGACTGTAACCTGGTATATGCATTCTCCAGAACCCCAGGAGGCCTAGGAAACCTTGTGTTTCCTTCTTGTTAGCAGGTAGAGACACAGTTGCTATCTTGTTGAGTACATTCATGACAACACGGTGGCATCCATCCTGCCATTTTATTCCCAAGAAGTTAATCTCCTGTGTATGTCCCTTGACCTTGCTTTTTTTTATGGTGAAACCAGCTTTCAGAAGAATCCAAATTACTTTTCTTCCCTTCTCAAACACTTCTGCCTTGCTGCCCCACATGATGATGTCATCAATGTATTGTACACATTCAGGAGCATGACCCTTTTCCAGTGGATTCCAGAAGTTCTGAATAGTCCATGGCAAACAGTAGGGCTCTGCTTCCACTCCTGGTCATTCAATTCCAGGTGTATTGGACACCCCACCATGTGAAAGCAAACTGGGACCTGCACTCTGCTGCCAAAGGGATCAAAAGAAAACGCATTGGCCATGTCAGGTATAGCAGACTGGGGTGTGTGGTCAGTCCATCATCTGCTGCTCCTTCCTCCTCATGGGGAGGGCTCCTCACACTCTGCCCAGCTCCAGCTAGGGTCCCTCCCACGGGAGGCAGTCCTTCAATAAGTTTCCCAGCATGGGTCCCTCCCATGACTGCAGCCCCCCAGGCCCAGCTGGCCCCAGTGTGGGTCCCCGAGGGGTACTGCCCTGCCAGCAGCCCTGCCCCAGCCCAGGCTCCTCTCCCCATGGGGCTGCAGGCCCTGTCCAGAGCTGCTCCAGCAAGGGCTGCCCATGGGTCACAGCTCCTTTGGGCATCCCCTGCCCTGGCTTGTGTTTCTTCAGGGCTGTGGGTGGGGGTCTGCTCCTCCGTGGGCTCCATGGGCTGGGGGCACAGCCTGCCTTGCTATGGGCTACCAGGACTTCTCCACTCTGGTGCCTGGAGCCCCTCCTGCCTCCTTCTGCACTGACCTGGGGGTCTGCAGGGCTACTGCTCCCACAGATTCCCACCCCTTTCCAGCTGTAGTTGCTGCTGTTGCACAGTTTTTTCTCCCCTTCCATGCTATCCCAGAGGTGCTGCCACCATGGCCAATGGGCTCAGCCATACTCAGTGCTGGGTCCATCTGGGAGCCAGCTGGCATGGGCTTCATCGGGCATGGGGGAAGCTTCTGGCAGCTTCTCACAGAAGCCACCCCCATAGCCCCCACTGCCAAAACCTTGTCGTACTAACCCAATACAATATCAAATGTGAGTCATGAGAATGTCACATGTGTTGGAGACATGAGAAATACAACACTGTTGAACACCTTTCTAAAGTTCTAATATGTGTAATGATACATTATTTATATCATCATATTTTCTAAGTATTCAATAGATATTAGAAATGCAGAATACAGTAAGAGCTACTGTCACCAGCTACTATGGTGATAAATGCTATCTGTCATCTTAATGATACATGATTAGCTGATATTAAAACTGGTCCAGGAGAACTAATTTATTAGAATTTCTATCATTCTTTAAAGCATAAAACTGTTAAAAGCCTAATAACTGCTATTTAATCAGAATGAATACCATCAGATGGCTCTTTTACAGCTAGATAAAACTCTCTGTTTTTCAGTAGATTAAAATTTTAATTTTTTTTTTTACAATATTGTTGAGTAGCTGCGGTTTTCATGAATGTATTAAAATCAGTATGAATCAATAAGAATATATGCTTTCAGGTAGTAGCAGCCATGGCTCAAAAACTGAATTGATGTCTCTCAACATGAATAGAGGTCAGGAATGATTTTTCATGGAAAAGCTCTGTGCTTTAAAATTCCTAATCACTCAACCAGTGGAATGAATATTTTTACCTATATCATATATGTGGTGGTGCAAATGGAGTAGAAAGATAAAATATGTGCAGATTGGCAGGACAGCTTTACCATGAAAACAAATGGTAAGTTACCTTCTCAAAAATCAGGGAACAGCTTTCATAGAACCTTAATCTGCTGAGAAGTAATTAAACATGAACAAGACCTTCTGGCTGAAACATTAGAATTATTTACCTATTGCTAAAATCTACCTTCAGAGGCTCAGCATAACAATTGAGCCAAGCCCATTTTACAAAATAGCTTCCTTTACACAAGAATGCACCTTTTGCACCATGTTTCATTTGAGTATCTGTATAAATTCCCTGGAGATCAATGAGACTTAAGCAATAAATTAAAATGAAGGAAAAATTGAAAAGATTACCTGAATAATAATGGAATTACTTAAGTGGGTACTGTTCTGGAAATGTTTCGTATTTGGATGCAACCTAAAGAGAAGCCATGCATAAATATTTGATTGTCCTTTAGGGTAGAATCTCAATGCTGATGCAATTCTTTCAAGGTGCTGAGCAACTGGGATATATCCTCAAGCATTTTGTGAGTGTATTGGATTAGCATGGCAAGGTTTTGGTATCAGAGGGCTACAGGGGTGGCTTCTATAAGAAGCTGCCAGAAGCTCCCACCATGCCTGATGGAGCCCCTGCCAGCCGGCTCCCAGCCGGACCCAACACTGGCCAAGACTGAGCCCATCAGCTGCAGTGGCAGCGCCTTAGGTGTAGGGGATTTAAGGAAGGGGGGAAAAAACTGCTGTGAAACAGCAATTGCAACCAGAAAGGAGTGGGAATATGTGCAAGCACATATGTTTTGCCTGTGATGGTAACTGCTGAGTGATCTCCCTGTCCTTGCTTTGACCCACAAGCCTTTTGCTATATTTTCTCTCCCCTTCCTGGCTGAGGGGGGCAGTGACAGAGTGGCTGTGGTGGGCATCTGGTGCCCAGCCAGGGTCAAACCACCACAGATATTTTCTGAAATCCTGGAGTTTTAGAGACTTAGGGTCTAAGACAGTATCATTTTTTATGCCAGAAAGCAAACATGTGAGGGTAAGGAAAATCTTAGAAACTTTAACTGCATAATAAAAAAAGCAGAAGTAATTTTATTTTTTTTATTTATTCTGAATGGATAGTAATGAAATATATCACTTTCCTACAAATTAATATTTTTGTGGCTTTAATAAAGTTATTAATATACTTGATTTTTGTAATAACATGTAAATAAAACCAAACAAAAAAGAGCTACATATTTATTCATGTCTAGCATCTCATGTAGCTTCCAGGTAAACACAAGTTAGCCAGTGTGAGTATGCTGTAAGGTGACTGAAGATACACTGATCTGCTAAGTACGTATCTTTCATCTGTTCAATTTTGGCCAGGTCTTGGGTGAATGCTGCATTGCAGTACATTACCAGGGCTGGAAATCTGTAGAGTGAAAGGATTGTTTTTTGTATTTCAGTCTGTCCTGCCGTTTTGGGCCGGGGGGGGGGGGGGGGGGGGGGGGGGGGGGGGGAGGGGGGGGCAGGGAGCAGAACGGACGGACATTAAAGTACTTCAGAGGCAGAGAACAGTGTTTGGTTTTTCTACTTATATTAAAAAAACAAAGCAACTGCATCAAAGCTGCTAACAGCCATTGTTAATTTTCTGTCTCAAATTCAGCAGACTTTTCCTCCAGAGTTTAATTGCAGTTATAAACTTGATTAAAGAAATCTCAGCACATCTCACAGCACATAGCAGAATTTTCACATCTTTGTGATTGATGTAAAAGGTCTAGACAATGGCTATTTATTGTCACATATTTTTACAGAACAGTGAAATGAGTTCTTCTAGAGTTGCATTGGATTTGTATAAGCATATTCCACAACTGGTCTCTAAGGCAGACACACTAGTATAGATAGCTCCATGCCAGTTTTAACCTAACCAGCTCTTTAGACAGTAAGCATGATGACCACAGCAGCACATACATGAGTGCAGCCAGTACTGAATGTGCTCATGAGGCTATTCTGTATGCACCTGCACACTGACACAGCTGGCTTGCCAAAGACACATGGAGGGTTTTGCCATGTGTGGCTCCTGCAGTATGGATATATAAAAACTAAGGGTAACAAGATAACAACTGGGTTATCCGACCACTGATGTCTGACTGGGGAATCTAACAAGCATTCCAGATACCTCATTAAAGTTTAAAACAACAACAAAAAGCATCCCAAATTATATGCAAGGATTCAGAGGAAGACAATAAAGTTGAAGGCTATTTCTCAGCTAAGCTATGGTCTAGACCGACCAATCTTGCTGGGCCTTTCACTCAAGGGTGAGTAAAATTGTTGTCACGAACTGATGAATCAACAAGCATGCTTCTCTGCAAATAGTATATCTATGCTAATGAAAAAGGATAAACAAGTCGCCATGGTCAAAATACAGCTGTACCCCTGTCCTCTTCATTGCATACTGTAGACAATGGTGTAGGGACACCCAAGCAAGATAAGAGAATGCTAGATTTGTGACTAGGAGTGGAATATCCAAGTAGTCACAAGACTATGATCATGCTAATGAGCTCTGATGAGTGTCAGAGGCTTAGGTTCAGAGTCATACTTGCATGACATACTGCTTTCAAGTCTCAGTTGGCTTCTGCTCATGTGGAGGCACTAGCTAAGTCTGATGCTGGATTTGGGAGCTCTGCAGTATACCCTGCTCCTTGGCTTCATGCTTTCTGAGCACACACTGTCAAGCTTTAAGTTTTGCTCTTTCTGCCTCTTTGAGAGGGGAATATCATGATTTTCCATATCCTGAACTGGACACACGGCTTAGCTTCCACTTTTGGTTAGGTTTGGATACATGGGGCTGAAGCTGTCTGGAAAAAAAGCAATCAACAGTTTTTGTTGACAAGCACCTATGACAGAGTATTCACAAAGATTAATTTGTAAAAACCACTGAAATCCTTCTTGGTTAAGGGAACTGCAGATTCGGTTCACCACTAAGACCTGGGTTCCCAGTCTTGGTTTCCATTTATCTAATTTCCATCAGTTTGAGAGGTTATCTCTGAGTTGCCTGTTCTGCATTTCCAAGAAACCAAATTCCTTTCTGTTTCCTGAAATATTTTATGGGAAGTAGAACATACCTTTTCTTCCTGCACCCATGTATCAGGGGGCTCAAAAAAGCACATCAAAGACTAAACTAAGAGGTGTGGTAGACAGCTCACAACTTGCATATACCATATCCTTTCCTGGTACACGCATTTTAACAAGCCTACACAGAAATATTTCAATGTACACATTCTATCGCTACCTTTACAATTCTCAGTACAAGCACAGAAAGCATGCAACTTTAATAATTTGTTGCATATGTCAAAGGATATTAAAATACTTTTATTGTGTTTGAGTCTTAAAGATTCAGTCTAGAATTTAATCTGGTGCAACAGGAGAGTAAGCAGTGAAGTTTGTTCAGGTGAAAGTAATCTGCTGTTTTAGTGTAAGTCTCTGTGTCAAAGTACTGCTGCTCACAGCAGGGCAAAGACAGAGCCTGTCTGTCTGCCATGCAGCCCTGTCTGCTAATGGCAGCACATGCCCATGGCAACTGTGCTAATGCTGTGACATATGAGGGTCCTGGGAAGAGGCAACCACCATTAACAGCCTGCCCACTTCCTTCCATGGATCAGGGACAAGAGATACATCAGTCTAATGGCTATTGTATCTACAGGTTAGTTTCAGCTTCCCTGAAAGGCAGTTTCACCTGCCATCCCCATTCAGACATATAACACCAGCTGTGCCTCCCTTACACCTATGTTTTCTTAAGGTCAATACAAATGGCAATCGGCCTTTTCATTACATTAGTCATATGAACTTCATTGCCTGCCCCATTATTTCTCAGGGCAGTGGCCATTCACCTTTACCAGAACGCTGAAACAAAACAGCTTCTATTCTTTGTTTCATTACATAGCACAAACAAGTTCTTACAAGTACAAATAAGTTGGTGAAACTATTGACTAGCATATTACTTAGGTTTTCAAGAAAATCATAACTTGTCCAGCTGTCGCATGAGCCTATACAAGTATAAACTTTTTAAAAACAGAGGTAGTCTTAGCTCTAATGAAGCAAAAACTTTAGTGTTAGCAAGATTCACAACCAGTTTCCCCATTGTGTTTTCAAAATTTGTGTTTTATTCATTGAAACAAAAACAATATATGTATTGCTTTTCATGACAGCCGCCTCTGTTGTCATGATCCTGCCACATCTTCAATTGTCCATATGACATCAAAGACTGACTTCACGATTTCTAGCGTGAAAAGCATCCTGAAGGAATCAAGAACACCTCCCACACACATACATCCAAGAAAATATTTCAAGAAGTGACCAATGCTTTTTTCAAATAACAGACTAGCCAACAACCTGTTTTATTTCCAACAGGGTATTGCCTTTGAAATAAAATGTCAGTGTTTTTGGAGATCTCTTCCTTAGGGCCTGTTCTAACCTTAACATTCATTTCAGCTTACTCAAATGTATCACCAACACATATGTACCATGTAATAGATAAGATTTCACTACATTCAGTGCTAGATGAGAAGTTGTCCGAAGTACCATAAGGGTGACTCTCAGAGCACAAATATGCTGTCATAACTGCTCTGAACACAGCCGGCGTAACTACTGTACTCGAAACCAGACAGCAGCTGGCAGCGAAGAGGTGGCTTCTCTTGTATATGAGCAGAATAAGAACTCACGTGACTAAGTACTATCCTCCTGCCATGACAATTTGAGCTTTTTCATTTAGAGCCAGATCAGACATGCTACACAAGCTGCAGCCAAAGTTAAACATACAAACTCAGACCAATGTTGCTGCTTACGCCCTTAGTGGTCTCTCTGAGATCTGGCTTCACCAGATCTTAGCTTCTGCACAAACGGGACTCAGAACAAAATATCGCAGACCAGATGGGCAAAGCATCGGTGGAGTCATCTAGCAATGAGTCACGTGCCAAAGGACAGCATGCTCCCCTGGGAGAAAAATGCAATGCTCTACAGGAATGTCAGATGAAAGTCAAACATGCTGCCTTTCTGTCTACCAGGCAAGTAAAATATTCACCTTTGTGCAGTATGGCAGATACCAGTCAGGTGGTGAAAGGGAGGGAAGGAATGTGTGTGGATCTCCTCTAAAACAGAGCTAAATATGTTTTATGAATGGGTAGGAGAAGCTTCTGGAAAAATTTGTACTGATCTGGCCTCTCTCTCCTCTTTTTCCTCCTCTTTCTCCTGCAGTTGCGTACAATAGGCCAGTTGGGGTGGGAATAGTAGGAGGATAGTGGACTGCAAAAGTTTCTTTTTGGGGTGGAGAGGAAATGGATAGGCAGGACTAACAGCATTGAACGGGGGATAAATGGGGTTGGGGGCAGGCACTCTGGAGGAGCCAAAAAGTGAGAGGAAAGGAGGACTGGAACACAGTGGGGCTAGGACAGCTAACAGCACAGGCACTAACTACTAGAAAAGAGTGACCAAAACAAAAATGCTTGAGATTATTTAAAGACAGCATATATATTTTGCCTTTCTTTCTGTCTTGCACAGTTGCAGCATACACATTAACCCAAGTTTTCTATAAAGAGTAGGGCTTATTTTGTCACTCTTGCTTTGCTTGTGTGTCTGTCCATATTGACATTTTTTGAACCTTTTGGCTAATTTCTGCTTTAGTTGAGAGAAGGGAAGAAGTCACAAAGCCAACATTATGAAAGTGTGTGAAAGGTGATGACCAGGAGAGACAGAAATCTTCGTAGTGTCCTGGAGAGCTCCAGACTGACTTCACACGCTTTTAGGCCTCAGAGAAACTGCTCTGGATGCAACTAAACAAGCAAAGCTTGGACCAACACTTGTAATCAGCCTCATCCAGCTTATTAAATTCTGCTGCTGTTGGTATTATTTGTTTCCTAGTGGGATAAACCTCCCAACCTAGTTTGTGTTATCAGGATTTGGTTTTCCTCCTATTACTTTCCCATTCTTTCCCTCCACACAGTTGATGTCTTCTGTTTGACAACACGATTCTAATTAATAATTTTGTTTTGTTTTTGAATTGTGCAGCTCTGATTAATTTGGGGGACTGAAACACTGGCTATGGGGTTGAGCTGAAGCGATAGTGAGCCCTGAACATGGGCTCTATTGTCTGCAACAGCACAAAATGCTTGTGCATAGTGGTTTGAAAATTTAAGTATTTCTTTTGTCTATAAAATTCTATGCTTGCTTAAACCTTTCAGAACAATGTTACTATTACGTGCAATAAGAGGTTACCCAAAAATTAAGAAGATGGTTACTCAGGCATTGTGGCCTGTTATAAGTCAGAGCCTAGTCTATCCGATACTTTAGCCTTGTTGAAGATTGATGTTATTATTGTTATTATTGCTTATAAATAAAATAAATTTAAGAATTATGTCACATTCAGGGACTGAATATGATTTCATAGCTATAATGCTGGGTCTTCTGACTTCCTAGAAAGTTCCTGCTGTTCCAGTCCAGCAAAATTTGTTTTCCCTTTATATAGACCTGCCAGGATGACTTACTAACGTATGAACTAGTATCAATCATCTAACTCATGTACTGCTAAAAGCTGACTGTCAAAATAAGAGGTGTGAGTACTAGTAGGAATAAAAATTATCAATATGTAATTTACATCTTTATTCAAGCATGCTTATCTAATTCTGCTTATGTATTAAGTGTGCATACACATATAAACAACTATATAAATATGTTTATATATATATATAAATAGAAAAATAACTACAGATAAAAGACTATTTCTCAAAAGGGATATGAGCTTTGGTATGGGACTGTACAGCTGTGTGACTGTTACTGTGGAAACTGGCAATGGATGAATCATCTCTCCCAGTGTCCCACTGCTCCAGCTCTACAGGTGAGGATAAATTAAAAGTAAATTGAAAGGTTTTCCCTGATAAACCTCCATCTTTTCAGGCTTTGATTTCTGTGGGGAAGGAGCCTTATTAAGTTTTTGCCTAGAAATGTCTGTGTTTGTGCAGTTTATTCTGCTGCATAACTGGAACTTCTAGGAATTAGTGGAGTACAAACACTAATGAATTATGAACCCTGAAACAGCTTCAGAGATGCGAGAAATCTCTCCAAGTTCCACTGAAGGAGTCTTGCACACCTATGGCAGTGTGTAAAATCTCCTTTACCCTTCAGAACACACGTAGAGTTTAGCTTTAGCTGCTGTCATGAACATTAACTGTATATATTTTCATTTTAAACATAAAGATTATCAATTTATGTATTATTCTCCTGGTAAAATGTTGTTCACCCAGGTGAGCAGCTGAGATGAAGGCAAAGGTGTCAGGCTGACTAGGGAACTACGGAAAATGAGTCTGATATCAACACAAAAACTTCTGGGATTTTGCTGTCTTGTCAGTTTGTGGTACTTTCCTGACAGAAGTCAGCAGACTGGGAGTTTGTTTGGAGACCATGGGGCAGAACTGTTGAAAAATAAAAGGCATCTTTGTCTCTGAAGACTCATTTTCTTACACCTTTTTTGAAAACATGATTTAGTCTGCAAAGAAGCAACTTAAAAAAACCAGATACATAGATAAATAGCAAGGGCCCAGAAATACAAATCCTTGTTTCTTCTGTAAAGCCATTAAAAGCACAAAATCACAGAATGAGAGACATTTTCTGAATATCTCAAACATTGCTTATTTGCTATAAATAAACTGCTGAACACTGTTAGTGTAAGCAGACCTGGCTACCTTAGGAAATATCTGGAGTTGGCTTAAAGTTTATTACAGGGCTTTACTGCTGGATCAAGAATAAGGTGCTAAGGAATTTGCAGAGTTGCTATTGCACAATGTTAATATAATATTATTAATCTAATGAATATATAAACAAATCAAGTACTTTACAACAAAGCAAGAGTAACAACAAAAAGCAATGGTGTACAGGGAATATTAGGATAATGTGGGTTGGAAGGAACCTCTGGAGATCATCCACACCAACTCTTAGCTCAATACAAGATTAATTTTGAACATAGTAGAATTGAAACATAAGTGAAATGTGTAGGGGTGCGAAGCATGTCTGTAGTGATGGTACAGGAAAAGACAGGGTTGAGATGACGATGCCATTGCTGTTGAGATGACGAAGCTCCTTTTGTGCATGTGGTCTTGAAGACATTCTGCATAATCAGCCCACATGCTTCTAGGCAAACTTGACTCTTGAACAATAATCGACCGGGTATTTTCCAGTGAAGCATATTTGCTCTTTAGAATTCCATTTTTTGAGATGTTTCAGGGCCAGGAAAGAATTTCTGGTGGAAGTCCAGTTGAGTCATCTAGTATACTTCAACAGCACCAAGGGATAAAAGGAACAAAGAACAATTATCACTGAAGTACTTGAAATGATTGGACACAGCAAATGTTCAAGGAACAAGATCTGTTGAGTAATAATATTCTGACCTCTTGTAAGTCAAAGGAAATTCTGCCATTGAAGTCTCTGGGACTTTGCTTCTCCCTCAATTTTATTTGAATAAATACTCATTTTATCCTTAATAAGACTTTAAATTAAATAATGAATTTGGCAAGAATGCACAAGGTGCAAAATGTAGACTCATCTGTTCTATATTGATGTTATTTTCTTGCCCAAGCTGCAGAGCTATTTTAAAACTACTTTTTTCCATCTGCTAAGAGATTATAAGGGATCTCTAAAAATACACAAGGACTGTTCATATTTGCTGGTTCAATGGTGTTCATTCAGTCATAGTTTCACTGAGTGTTTGGCCAGGACTCATCTGAAGATAATTTTATTGGTGTCTTAGGTTTAATGTACATACAAGATGACAATTTCCAGACTATTTAAAAGATTTGAATGTCTCAGTCTTGCTAAAATATATATGAAGTGTGCCTACAAATGCATAAATGCATTTGGGTGATTTGGAAATTTTTTTTTTTTTTTTTTTTTTTTTACAAAGCACCTTTAATAATGGCTAGAGTAGAATGAAGCAATAGGGCTTGTAGTGTCAGCCTCTATTATCCAACAGAGCAGGCTGGGAGCTGGTTCAGTCACTTTCCTGGGCAAACCTATGCAAGCCACTTCGCTGCTCAGTGTTCTCTGGAAAGTTGGTGCCATTGTTCTGCATGGTGTCCCTGGGCTTTTGGGGTTTTTTTTCAGATGGAGAGATATAGACCTCTAAATTCAAAGCACTACAGCTCTGAATTACTTTCTGTAAATGAGCCCTACTCTCCTCTTCTTGGACTACAGCAGTTATTTAGTGTGATTACACTCATTCAGGAACCTCACTTAGCTGTCCAAAGGAAAGTGAACTTTTAAGACTACGCAGTGAATGGCTCCAGAAGATAATGGTGATTATTTTTTTTTTACTTTACAGAGGTGGCAAAATAGTAAAGACAGTTCTTCTGAAGTGGAATTGTACAAACTCTGCAATTAATGAAAATATGGCTTTTTTTTTAAAAAGGTCAAGGGACTGAAATGTTATTAAAGAGTCATGCTGCTTGCTATAACACTGTGAGAATAACAGACTGACAGGGAAAGCAGCATGTAGACTTTTAATAAACACTGTCAAACAGCTTAAGTCTAAACAGTACAAACTAATAAAGATAAAGAATTATACTGGTTTCTAGTTGTCAAAAAAAAGACAAGAAAAAAGAAAATCCCACAGACATTATTTTAAATATAGCCCTAAGCTGAATCAAACAAAATATAGCACTAAAGGGCTGCAAAAAGAAAACCTCAGAAAGGTCAGCTCATATGGAATAAATTCTGTAATTATTGCAGATGAGGTCTTGGGTTTGCTGGTCCTCAGTTTGAATTCCCAAACAAGCATGAACTTTTTTCCATGAAGGAAAGAAAACCAACCAAACAAAGATTAGATCTTTTATTGTGAGGCAGGACCTAGGTACCTTTAAATAATGGATACTCCTTGTCAGAACATGAGATAAGGCAGTCAGAAGGGAAGAAAGAAGGAGAAATGCAATAGTTACATTATTGACCAGTTAGTTCAATTATGATAAGCAGCAGAGAATAACTTGAGTGGGATTTAAGGGTAGGAATACAGGCTTAGCTAATGAGCTCAGAGAGACTAGATGAAGATCATATGAGACCTATGGGCCAGTAAGAAAGAAAAGGGGTATATAATTTCAATATAAGAAATGGACAATTAAGATCTGATACTCTACAGTCAGATCTGAGATTTTATACAATTTTTAGGTCAATTCCAATTTGTTCCATGAAGAAGAGAATTGATTTTAGAAATGGAGTGTTTCCCTGCTGCATATTTAGATATTTAGAGTGATTTTCCCATTCCCAGAGTTCTCTGAGGTTTCTGGTTTCTGCCTTGCCTCTGACATCTAAACACTCCAAAGCAGATGATCCAGAACTCAGCCCTACCATTTACAAGCAATCCTCAGGGAGAATCCCTTCATCTCACGCAGTTTAGCTGTTGCTGAAGCACTAGCAAGGTAACCAGTGCTTTAGGCAATAGCTCCTCAAGTTCCATTGCAAAAGGGGGGCATTTAGTTATTCCTTCTTGTCCACTGCATTAATTGCCTGTAATTTATGTCTGCCTTTAACATTATCTAAAATAACAGTAACTAAATGGATTCCAGTCTGTGACAGGAAATGCCTACATTAATTAAAGGTAATAAGATATATTGCGAATGACCGAACCATATACCAGTTTGACATAAGGGTGATCTACATTTCACATTCAGTGCAGCTGATTTGTATCACTGTTGATGGAGGTAGTTGCCCCTTTTCCCATGGGTCATGCATTTTGTCACCCACTTTCCTATTATCAGTACGTGTGTTTGGTCAGTCAGACCAGGAAGCTGGAAGTGTGGCTGAAAACAAATCCACTTTTTGTGTGGGTTTTAATTGGATGGCCTTATGGGAAGTTTTGGAAACATATAGCTAAGAATGTGAGGAGAGACAGAACCATCCCTTTTTCTAAGAACTCATCCATAGACTGGGTTAAACTGGCCATGAAACTGCATCCCAAAAATGAAAATTCTATTATAAGGGTTAGCTAGTAAGCTACCAAGAACTTTATGCTCTAAGAAGTCAGCTTCTTAATCTCTAATGAACTCCCATGGATTTTGATAAGAATTTAATCAAACTATGCACCTTGCATCTCTTACTCAAATTTATTATACCATTTATTTTTCTACCAGGCCTGCTCAGATAGATACATTTTATTAAGGAAAATTGGCTTTAATATATCAGTGATATAGTTTAAAAAATGCAGTGATTAAGTTATTTACAGCTCATACAAATAAATCTACACCAGAGATTAGACATTTCTAACCTGTGGGGCATGGGGCACACAATGTTTATGTAACAATATTATCTCTCCTTGTGGATCTTCAAGCAGCTACTAGAAAAATATCGTCTAGTCAAAGGTAACCTTAAATTTATCAGACTGTCTTTTGCAATAGCTGCAATATAACAGAGCAGGCAAATAGAACTAAGCCAGCATTTCTGTATTGGTACCTTTGCTTTGGACTGGCACTTTCCAGCACCTTTAGCACAGAAATAACACACAATCTGATGGCATCACACCTTTACTCCTGAATTCTGGAATACCATTCAGAAATAAAGACATGAATTAATGTATTCTTTTTTTGCCTTACATACTGAAGAGTTGTTGAAAAGTAAAGCTGATAACATAGAAGTAGAATTGCAAGAACTCTGCTTTGGCTTAATTATAGATTCAGGACACATACGTGACATAATTTGAAAAAATTGAAAATGAACAAATACTCCAAGTAGTTCATAGATGTTTGAATAAGATGTAAGTTTGGTCTTGGAAACAGACCAACTATACTCAACAAAGCATATTGTTACATCATGGTATAAGAATTAGGTATGAAATCTATACTTGATTGTAAGTTGGAAGCTATTGGCAAGGGACCAGACCATTGTACAAGGAAAGATTTTTTGACCAGAAAAGTATGGATTATGTATAGTTCAAAGTCCTAGATTTAGATTTTCATCAAATAACTTGTTCTGCAGTGGTTGGATGGCAACAAAAGAAATTGAATACCCTTAGGATCCCTGTTGTTTTTGAGACAACTATGAAGTATTAAGGTAGTGTGGCCATGAAAAGGGATAATAGAAGCACTAGATGTACCAAATTAGGTGTTTTTCCTCTCTACATGTAAGATTTTAAGACCACTGCATAAAACTTGAGAAGGCCTGATGTAGAAATATGTGGGTAGATCAGATTATGAAAGACTAAAAAGGTCTCTTGGAATGACTGGGGAAAGAGTAAACACACCTTAAGAGATTAATCAGCAGAAATTGGCTTGTTTACTCTGGTGAAATGGAACTGAATTACTTCATGTAAGTACATTTTGGTATGAAGAGAAAACATTTAGCAGTAGTAACAAAATAGAAATATTTATGTTAGAAGGTAATTCTGGCAGAATATCATATAGACAAGCTCATCATAGATATGTTTACACTGAAAATTAACTGATATTGCAGGACTTGAAATACCTTCCCAAATAAGACAGATAAGATAAGAATATTGCATTGTTCCAAAATGAAGCTTAGTAAGTTTATGGGGAGAAATGATGAGAGAGGGATGAACCTGCAATGAACAATTTAAATCTGTGAGATGAAGTCATGAATTTTTAATCTACTGCTATTTCTCAAAATTGAGGCAGTAAGGTACGAAGGGATGCATAACCGCTATCTATTGTAATATATTTATACATGGCAAATCTAAATTACTGTTGTTTGTCTCCCAGGGCCAGAAATATCTTTTCTGTCTTCTAAATGACTTGACTGCCATTATTTTTTCCATTCCTCTTTTAGAAAGAAGACAAGGTGCATAGTTGAAGAGAAGACATTTAGTGAAGAGTCTTAGAGCTTGTAGTGTTAAGAAGTGTCTCATGACCATGGTCAGTGAGATTTGCTTTCAGTAATGCAGTCACTCAGTGAATTTTCCCACGATCAGACTGTTTTGCGCTTTTTTGCATTTATTTCAATGTGCCTGTAGGTTCATCCTACAAAACACCTGCTATTGCAGGAGTCTAAAATGTTGGAGATAACAAATTAAGAGGTAAACCAAAAACCTCTCAATAATTTCCCTCTTATAGCACCAATCGATGCTTAGCAAACACGGCATGAAATATTTCCCTAGCTATGTTCAGAAGTTTTCTGAGGATGGATTTTTATTCTGTAATAGCTCTAAATGGGTACATGCTGCATGCCTTTAAATCAGGAATGCCCTAGATTTCTCAGGCTATTTTCCAGTTTTGGAATACAGTATTCTGTACCATTTGATGTTTTGTGTAAAGATCCAGTGGCTTTGAAAGTGAGGGGAGAGACAGACTCAGAATAGATGTTTGAAAGGCCCATTGGACTAAAGATTGCAAGCACGAGGATTAGCACTGATGAACTATGAGTCACTCTAATCTTTTGTTCCTGCATCATTTAAGTCAGTCAGTCTTCAGGCCACCCACATATCTTTGCTTAATATGGGTTAGTAGAAGTAGTCAATAATTAACTCAAAGGAGATCAGTTAAAAATACTGACACAGATTACCCCCATGTACATGTGGCTCAGATGTAAAACTCGCACTGCAATTTTTTATACCTGACCAAAGACATGCTCTGTACAAGAGGTTTGATTGTAAAACCATTAAGTCATAGCTGATGCTGTACAAAATAAGAAGTGATGAAGTGTGACGGCAGCACAGCTTGTACATTATCATAATAATTTCTAGACACACTGACTAGAGAAGTGTGTTGAGTTATAAGGCTGCCATCTCTGAGTGAGGAGCTGTGCAAGAGTGTTTAAGGGTGATTAGGGCATTTGGAAATCAGTGTTTTTGCATAGGTGGCACACTGTGCTCTTCAGTGACATGATAGTGTATCTACACCATTATAAGCAAACTAGCAGCTGTCATAACTATTGATTTTTCTTCTTTCTATCTGGCTGAACAGAAATAAATGTGATTGAATATGTACTTAAAGATTATTCTTTGCTAAAGAAGTTGTACTGCAGTTTATATGGTAAAAATTTAGAACCTAACAGAGTAAAAAATTATTTATCTTAAAACCATAATTCTTTATTTCACCTGTTTAGAACCTTTTTCTCCCATGAATCTCAAAGTGCTGAGGAAATGTAATGTTATCCAACAGTTCACTATAAAAATGTTTCACTCTTCATTATTGCATGTTGAATGTCTGTGACTGAAATAAGTCTAATGGAAGTGAAGCCTTGGCCACTTGTCATTCCAAACGCAGGCCAGGTATGGAACAGCCAGCAAACAGTGAGGGTGGCATATTATCCAGCTCTCACCTTTCTTTGCTTATGGATGTTTTTCTCTTTTTCATTCAGTCTTACATTTTGAAAGATGGCTGAAGTATACTGTAGTCTCTTCATTGTGAATGAACCAGTTTTTAAGTAGTGTTGCCCCAAGTTCTTTTCTCTGTTATAGCTCTGCAACATGATGCAATAAAGTCTTACCAACAGTAAATTCAACCAGTAAAGATCTAAGAAACAGATTCTGATCTCATTTGTATCCGGGGACGTCCATGGTGCCCATCAGTTTTTAGTTCATTTGAAGTCAGCTCCAGGAGGAGCAGCATATGGATTGCTTTTACACCGTTGATGTCAGTAAAGTTAGTCTGTGTTTACACTCATGCCAGTAGGATCAGAATTTGTTCTTAGTATTCCAGAAATTAAATTCCCCAGACATCCTAAACGTAGTTCTATACAAGCCCCAGGTAGCTCAGAATGCTTCATCTCAATGAAACACTGGATGCAATTCAAGAAGTACCAGGTCATCACACGTAAGTCCCTAAATAACCCGTTTAGGCTACAGCTTTTATCCTCAGTGGGAGGTTCTTTACTAAATTCAAATTAGTAGGTTGCCATAAATCCTGTTAACTGATTTAGGAACAGTATAAGGAGCAGATAATAAATCACAAAGCCCTAATTCTCTCTCTGATCTCTCCCTTTAGAAGGCTACTCGCGCTGCTGGACAAGACCATAAGAAATTATTGGAGACCTTTAACTGGTTCATATGAGTGAAGAGTTGACATGAAATATATTCACCCAGAAAAACTGTCAGCTGGATTATGTGCATGAATGAGGCAGACAGAGCAGAAATTAATAGAGAGGAAGTTTTGTCTATACCAGTGCTACAAGGGCATTGTGTAATACAGGTCATATTTTAGATCACCTCATCTAACTTGATTTAAAGTCAAGTGTCTTGCTTAAACTAGTTATCTGGGTTTCTCTATAGCCAACAGAGAAGAGCAGTATCTCTAGTAATGAATCATCTTACCTAGGAGACACATCCAAGATATAGTAAATCATGTGTGAGAAGTGCCTTTCTCCACTGTGTACTGTCATAGGTTACTCAGCTTGCTTAGACTGAACTTTTAACTTTAAGATGGATGAATTGAAGGAAGCGTATCTAAATCTTAATCACATTCTTTTACATCATTTCACATTTCTCATTTCACTTGTTCATCTAGAGACTAGATATACTTTTCATTCTTTTTTGCAAGAGGTGTGCATTTACAGCTCACAGTAGCTGGTGCTACAACTGATGCTGGTGAGGACTATGCTTTGATCATTGAAACCTGCATGTAAAGCTGGTTCTGCAGGGGGGTGGGGGGAAGTATTTGCATCTTTAATTTAGATTGCCCCCAAGTTAGGAGACATTTTTTGCTTTAATGTCGCCAGTTCTGCTTCTGTTAATAAATAATACAGTCTTCTGTATTGGAGGCTAAGCTAAACCTAACAGGAGACAAGTGGCAGAAGCATCGTATTGTGACCAGCCCGGTGGGTCCGTGTGTGCTTGACATAGGCTCCCTCAGAATAGGGTGCTCCTAGGACTCAAAGGGCCTTTGGTGTAGCCACCATGAATGCAGACAAGTTTAAATAGTTGTCTACCTCGCCTAGCCTCTCAGGTTCCTTCTGTCATGGGGTTGCTGTATGTCAAAGTGCAGCAATTGTTGATTGCTGCTATTAGGGTGCACTATCAGTGGTGTGGCACCAAACAAGACTTCCTGGTCAGAGCATTCATTATTTGACTCCTCTAATAGCAAGCCAGAAGTCCCTTACATTTCCCTCTGAGGTTAATGTCACACTCTAATCTCCCAAGGTGTTCTGCACATGTATAAATTAACATTTTTAAAGCATTCTGATAGTGATGAATAGTTAATTTATAAAAGAGGGAAGGAAGGGAGGGAGGAAGGAAGGAAGGAAGAAAGGAAGGAAGGGAGGATGAGAAGAAGGGAGGGAGGAAAGAAGAATGAGACGGAGGAAGGGAGTGAGGCAGGCAGAGTGGGCAATAGAGAGGGAAGATGAGGAGGAAAGGGAAACAGAGAAAAAATACTGTATTTAAAGAGTAGAACTGAAGTTTCACTCCAGAAAAACTAGGAAACTTGTGGGTTTGACCCTTGTAGATCTGAGGCTTCAGCAGTTATGCCTGAGCATCTAGTTACTATAAATGCTTTGTCTAAATGCCTTTAATCATGACTGATCAGAGCTTATTCTGGGCTTGAAATGCTCTTCCTTCCAAAGCAGGTCAAAATATTGTTTCTGATCAATACACTTTTGTTTAAAAAAAAAAAAAAAAGAAAAAAGAAAAAAGAAAAAAGAAAAAATTATAAAAAATAAATATCAAATGCCTTGGCTCAGATTTTACATCTCTGTTTCTTCATGTTTAGTGTGTATTTGCTTTGTGGTCTTCCCATATGCAAGGTGATACCATCTAGAGGAGATATTTACATGTTGCTGTTAATTGCAACCACAGAATATGTCTTCATGAATGTATGTGTCCTACATTTCCATGGTATAGAGTAGTTTATTACCATTAGTTAAAGACGACAGACTGAGACTCAGAAAGGCTAAATGTTTCGTTCAGACGAAATATGAACACTATGGAGAAATAAGCGTGTCTTCCAAGAATATCAATCAGTGCATCATGTCCCTTTTCTGAATGTATACCATCTTTTTATAAGCTGGTTACAGCCCTGTTGGACTGGTTAGGGACTCATCGTTGCTTCAGTTTTGACCTAAGTTTACAGGCACAAGTGCCAGCAGGTGATAGATATTGGATATTTCATAATAGGGGCTGACAAGGTAGGAGCTTGGAGCACAGGAAATGAAAAAGGCAGATCTGAGAGACACAAAGTTCCAGGTTCAGTCTGAAAACATACCAGTACTCTTAAACACTAATTATGGGAAAATAAGGTACAAGCTGTTATACTGCCCATACAAAATTGCCAGCCTTTGAGGTTCTTAAGGTGTCTCTCAGCTATATATTTCTATGAATCTGCAGGTGGGTCTGCACTGCTGTGTTGGATCTGTCCTGGAGTTCCTCTGCCCGTGCTCTGAGGTGACTGAAATTTAGCTCATCTTGTCTGTGAACCATTTAACTGCATTATCATACCAATTTCATATGGAAAATTTGGTCCCTGCCTGTGGCAGTAGGAATGAAATGACTATGCCTGCAAAGGAAACCAAGGATGCAAATCTCTCTTACACAGGAAATTACACCTTTGAATTTTCTCCATTTGTCTGTTTACATTCTCAGTGAATATTTCTGCCATTTGCTTTATATTTCTTTTTTTTTCTTAGTAGTCTGAATTAAAGATAGTGTCTTCCAAAGATCTAGTGGGTTTCCGCTTGGTTTTTTTGTTAACATATGTTGCCTGTGGCATCACCCATTGCAGGCACAGGTGAAGGCTAATACATCTTTATCAGCATACTGAATGAAGAGGCTGTCTTGTGGAATTGTCTAAGTGATATGCCTGGTATTTGCATTGTAATAAGGTCTGATGACAAAAACCCTCCAGGTCACTTTGTCTGAGTCTTTGCAGAATGTTAATACGGCTGTAAGGAACTGTAACTTGCATACAGTACAAATGCACTTGGATGCAAACCATTCAATTACTTCAGCAACCTGTAGAAGCCAAACCCCATCTGTGTCCTTTCAGAGGTTTCTGGTGGCTTCACTGAGCTTTGAATCAGACAGATACATATAATCAGATTACTCAGGGGTGGAATTTTAAGACAGTGTTCATTCAAAAGACTGAAATAAATACCAATAAAATTCCTCATGGTGGAAAAAACAGGACACTGAGAAATGCAGCATTGGGGTTAAACTGTCTTAATTTAGGTACACAGATTGTCCACAGACATATCTGAGGGAGTTGTCTTGTCAGCTAAAGGAGCATCACTCTTCTCATCTTCTCATGACAGCTGAAACAAGTCCAACAAATAACACTTTTGAAGTGTCTATTTGTGTCCACTGATTGTCAAGGAATCCAGGAAAGCAGCTCTGATTTAGACACATGCATTGAAAACATTTGGAGTGAGATGGGATGAACCCCACTTCAACAGCTTTTGAAAGTCACAATGAGACCAGCACCTAAATTTTCGCCCTTTTGCTGTACAATACTGTCCTGGTTTCAACTGGGATAGAGTTAATTTTCTTCCTAGTAGCTGGTGCAGTGCTGTGGTTTGGATGTGGTATGAGAACAATGTTGATAGGACACTGATGGCTTTGGTTGTTGCTGGGTGATTTTCCCGTTCCTTGGGCCCTGCCAGAGAGAGGGCTGGAGGGGCATGGGAAATTGGGAAGGGACACAGCCAGGACAGCTGACCCAAACTAGCCAAAGAGGTATTCCATACCATAGGTCGCCATGCTGAGTATATAAACTGGCAGAAGAAGAAGGAGGGGGGATGATGACATTTGGCATTATGGCGTTTGTCTCCCAGAGTAACCATTACGCATGATGGAACCCTGCTATCCTGGACATGGCCAAACACCTGCCTGCCGATGGAAAATAGTGAATGAATTCGTTGTTTTGCTTTGCTTGCATGTGCGGCTTTTGCTTTACCTGTTAAATTGTTATTGTTCTTATCTCAACCCTCAAGTTTTACATTCCTTTCCAATTCTCCTCCCCATCCCTCTGGGTGAGAGAGAGTGAGCGAGCAGCTGCGTGTTGCTTGGTGGTCGGCTGAGGTTAAACCATGGCCATTAACCAGACCATTCACTCTCTGCAGTGGATGAGACTTATTTTACTTTACTTTAGAGAAGCCTGCTGCAGACATCCATGTATACCTGCATCAGCCTAGGTTCCAATTATCACCTATGGAAACAATTAGACACTTGCACTACAGACATTTGTATGCATCAGATGAATCACACCTAATGAGTATTTGCTTGTTCTTGTCTGTTGAGGTTAGGTATCCTGAGAACAGAAAGCTAATGGACGTTGAATTGCAGTTTTCCACAACTTAAACAAGGTCCACAGAGAAGATGGAGCTGTTCATTGAGAGCCATGATGAAAGGATCAAGAGGTAGTTGCCAAAAGTGGCAACAAATGGAATCCAGGTGTGAAAGACTGTGCCAGTGAGGCCCACCATTGCCACAGCAGATGTGTTGTCTCAACATTGCTAAACTCATGCCGCCACCACAGTGAATACATTGTTAAGGCAGGAAGATAACACCACTGCCTCAGAAGAGATTTAAGGCAGGAAGATAACACCACTGCCACCGCAGAGATTTATCTATACCTTGTTAAAGGAGGAAACTGAGTGACGCCATGGAGCAACGGGGGAGGCTGATCCTGCAAAACTTAACCAAACCCCTGTGCATGTGCCCAGACTTGAGGTGAGGGGGGTCAAGGTGCCTGGAGGCCCCTGAGGAATGTTGGATACGTACACCATTGTTGGGTGGGGGGTGTGGTTGAGCAGAACAGCTTGTAACAACTCTATAAAAAACAGAACCAACTAACATGGGACAGAACATTTCCCCCACTAGACTTGAAAACAAATCGGACTGTCAGGACTCTGCAGCTCCAGGGTGGTAGCTATTTCTCTGAGCTCTTTCTTTTTTTCCCTTCTTTCTTTCCTTCCTTTCTCTCTTTATCTCTCGCGCTGTCTCCCTTTGCATTTGCAGATTTATTGTTGGGCAAATAAAGTTCCTTGGCTCTTGACTCCGTTTTGAGTCTTAATTCTGTTCCCGAGAATACAAAGAGAACCATGCTCCAGTCTCAGACCAGCATGCAACACCAGGTCATAAATAAGAAAAAAAACCAAACCACTTAACTTGGGACATTTATTGTAGTCTTCAAGTTTCACAGAAAATACTTTGTCACTGATGGTCAGATGCTGAAACAAGTTGCCCAGAAAAGCTGAGAAACCTGTCAAAGCTATGACTAGGAAGTGGGACTATCAACCTGACTTATTCTGTGACTCTGAGGTATAACCTACTATGAAAAGTGAGGGAAGGAGCAAGATGCTTTGGTACCCAAGACATCTCCCCATGGAGTACTCCATTGGTACCTTCCAGCTCTTGAAGACAACTTCCACCTGTCACTGAGTGGAGGCGGGATTTGCCTGATCAACTGGGGCAAAAAGGTTAAAAAGCCTCTCTTTGCAGTCAATGAATACAGTAATTACTTCTCAGCAAGGACTCTTTTTCCCTAGAGCAGACATCAAAAACAGGCTAGATGGATGCACCTTGGATGCACTCTCTTAATCTTCCTAAGATAAATAAAGCTGATTACCGAGTCTGAGTTCTCCCTGGAAAAATGCAGAGGCTCCAGGAGAGGCAATTGTGTTATGCCTCAGTGAGTTACTGTGGTATCAACAATGCTCTGTACTGCTGCTGCTTTAATTGGCCTGTGGTTGATAGTATGAAAATTAGATGCTCTAAAGTTCATTTATTTCCAGTCCATTCAGTACTTGTTAGAATTATTTTCTGTTTGCACTCTGTGGCTGAAACCAGACCTGTTTGCTGCTGGCTGCTGCCCTGGCCAGCCCCTCTGAGTACATACAGTGTTATGCAAAACGTGAGCTGAGGAATAAGGTTGCCCTTTGCTTTAAGGGCCACATGAACATCCAGCCAGTGAGGTTCAAGGCAGCATGAACTACTTACAGCATTGAGAGCTGCTAGCAAGGCAAGGGCAGGATTGTGTGCAGCTTTATTTTTATGACTTCCAGGGTCCATTATTCATCAGTGGTCAAGCAGACAGCAACCTCTTCTTTATCGTCTGTTCCTAGATGTTGCAGTGAAAGCAAAAATTTGGATTGGATTTACCTGACACAGAAAATCTGATTTGTTTATCAGATGTGAGAAATGGGGACTGCAATTTGTGCTCTTTATCTAAACATGCTTGTGTGCAAAGAAGTTAACTAACAAATTTTCAGACTGCATTTTCAATCTCCTCTTACTAAATATATATGAACTTTAAATTCAGATCATTTCTTCTTAAGGGTTACATTTCAAAGATGAGCTGGCAAGGAAGAAGACCGGCCCAGCTGAACAGAGAGCTTTGGCTAGAACTCAGGAAAAAAGGAGACTTTATGCCCTTTGGAAGAAAAGGCAGGCAACTCAGGAGGACTACGAGGGCGTGATGAGATTATGCAGGGGGAAAATGAGAAGGGCCAAAGCTCAACTAGAACTTAATCTGGCTACTGCAAAGAAGACAATAAAAATGGTTTTTATAAATGCACCAGCAACAACAGCAGGGCTAAGGAGAATCTCCAAGCTTCAATGGATGTGAGGGGGAAGCATAGTGACAAAGGATGAGAAAAAGGCTGAGGTAGTTAAACCCTTCTTTGATTCAGTCTTTAATAGTAAAACCCGTTGTTCTCCAGGTACCCAGGCCTCTGACCTAGAAGGCAGGGATGGGGAGTAGAATGAAGCCCCCAGAATCCAAGGGGAAATGGTCAGTGACCAGCTACGCCACTCAGACACACATAGATCTATGGGGCTGGATGGGATACACCTGAGGGCATGGAGGGAGCTGGCAGAACAGCTCAATGAGTCACTTTCAATCATTAATCTACAGTCCTGACTAATCAGGGAGATCCCAGTTGACCAGGAGTTAGCAAATGTGACATCCATCTACTGGAAGTGCAGGAATGAGGATCCAGGGAACTGCAAGCTGCCAGCCTGACCTCAGTGCCAGGGAAGGTTCTGGAGCAGGTCGCCCTGATGCCATCACCTGTTATGTGCAGGACAACCTGGCAATCAGGCCCAGCCAACATGGGTTTATGAAAGGCAGGTCCTGCGTGAGAAGCCCCATCTCCTGCTGGGACAAGGGGACCCGCTGGGTGGCTGAGGGAAAGGCTGTGGCTGGCGCCTGCCTGGGCCTTAGCGAAGCCTTTGGCACCGTCTCGCCCAGCATCTCCTGGAGAAGCCGGCTGCTCCCGGCCGGGCCGGGGGGGCTCTGCGCTGGGCACAGCCGCTGGGCAGGAGCCCCCAGCGTGCCCAGGTGGCCAAGGGGGCCAGCAGCGCCCTGGCCGCTGTCAGAAGCGCTGTGGCCGGCAGGGCCGGGGCAGTGCCCGTCCCCCTGTGCTGGGCACCGGTGCGGCCGCCCCTCGGGGCCTGGGCTCAGGGTCGGGCCCCTCAGGGCAGGGGGGACGCAGAGGGGCTGGAGCGTGTCCAGAGCCGGGCAGGGGCTGGGGCAGGGGCTGGGGCAGGGGCTGGGGGGGGGCGGCGGGGGGAGCTGGGGGGGTCAGCCTGGAGAGGGGGGGCTCAGGGGCACCTGGTGGCTCCCTACAGCTGCCTGGCAGGGGCTGTAGGCAGGGGGGGTCGGTCTGTGCTCCCAGGGAACAAGCGCCAGGACACGGGGAACCGGCCTCACCTTGTGCCGGGGGAGGTTTAGGTGGGTGTGAGGGGAAATTCCTTGACTGAGAGGGTGGTCAGGTATCGGAACAGGCTGCCCAGGGAGGTGGTGGAATCACCATCCCTGGAGGTGTTTAAAAAATGTGTAGATGTGGTGCTTAGGGATGTGGTTTAGTGGTAAACTTGGCAGTGTTAAGTTTATGGTTGGACTTGATGATCTCAAAGGCTTCTTCCAACCTCAACAATTCTGTGTTTCTATGATTCTATTAACTATAAACAGCTGACAGATGATATCCCTAAATCAGAAAGAATGAAATGGGACATATTATTGGAGAAAAAACTATTGAATGGGTCTATTTAGGCGATGAGATGCAGACACTGATAAAATTATGGCATTTCTTTTAAATTTCAAAGTAGCATTTTGTTCATGGAGGGTTGATTACATCTTGATGGAGAGTGACAGCCTGTTAGCATCCGTGGCAACACTTTCCTGTCGCACCTCTGACCCTCCAGGAAGTAGAAGTCAGGGCTTTTGTTCCCCTGACTGATTTGCCAGAAACTCTAGATCATGAGGGAGGACATCTTTTGTACTGCTCAGTGTTACATGAAATCCTTGTAGGAAACATTGAGCAAGCTATTGTTTTTCACAGATGCCTCCCTCTTATATAAAATCCTCAATAATTAACCAGCAGCATCTTCAAAGCAGTAATATGCCACAGAAATAAGAAATAGCAGGGATGACAAAGTGATAATACCCATGTGTTTTGATGCAGAAATGACGTGGTAGCAATCTCAGAACAGTTCATCATCCTTTATGACTTTATTGGCATTTATGCTATTCTTCAAGCTTCACAGGAGATACCTTGTCACACATGCTTGATGTGCACTGTATCTTGCTGTTCCCACCACTGCATTCTTCTTTCCACCAGTGCCAGAATTCAGGTGAAGGCATCGAGAGAGGGGAAGACCCTATTTGCATTTCCATGGCACCCCAATGGAAGACAAATGAAGTTCTTTAATTGCTTAGCTTCTCTTCGAGCTTCCTCATTGAGATTAGGAATGTATCCAAAGAAAGTGGTCCTCAGAAGAAATTTTTCCTCCACACCTTTCTGCAAGTGTAATTTTTTTAAGTTTTACAGAACTAGAGAAGGTAATGTCCAGGTATTTGTGCTCACTGCACAAAAAGCACTGCTTCTGAAGCTGTATTTTACATCAGATAACTTTGTCAAAATGTTCAAAAGAGGATAGACCATGTACAGCTTCTCTTAGTGGTGCATGGGAAAAAGATATCAATTTAGTAAAATAAAGCTGCTTAAAATGAATGTGTTCTCTGTGTCTGTCTGTTTTCACTTGTATTTCTCAGAAGAAACCATACAGACACATCTAGGCCCATATAAACCATATTTATGAATTGTAGACATACTCAGCAAGTTGCTTGGACTAGGTTTTGATAGCTTCTAGATCAGAAAATGATGAGGATATGGGGCTCCCTGAGTTTTTAAGGGTTTGTTATCTTATTTTAATATGCAACAATATTCATAGGTTTTATCTTCCACATTTAGCACATTTTCCTGAACCCCCTTAACACTGAAAAATGTTGACTATCTGAACCCATAGATCATTGCAATATCTTTCTATATCTTACCGGGTTTACATATTGGGTTGTATTTCTCCTCTCCAGCTCTTAGCCGGAGGGTTGGAAGTAAAATCCATTCTGTACACATTTAGGGAAGAGGGAAGTCAGATCAATAATTTGTGGTAGCTTCTTGGCAGAACAAACCAGATACATTCACAAAATTATTGATTCTATTAACCCATGCTCCACTGCAAACTAACAATAGGTCAGCTCAGTCATATTTCTCCTTTATTTTATTGAAAACAAATTTAGAATAGATTGCAAGGAGTAAGGACACTTACTTCAAGGCACCTCAAGAACTGGAAAATCAAGATTTGTGTTCCCCCAAATCACAAGGCTGCCTTGAAAAGATTGTGATAGTTAGGATTTAGATAAATGGCATTCTCTGTATGTGTGTGTGTCCTCTGTTTCGAAACCTTCCGGGTTTGCATATGTCACCTTGAGAAGTTTTTCACTGAAACTGATAGAAGTAGAAAAGATTAATGTCAGGCCTAAAACCACACATCAAATCCACACTGGAGTTTTTCTGACTCTTCCTTCTCTCCATGAAAGGCTGAATCCTCACTCTCTCCTCTGGCTCTTGGAAAATGTTTTCTCCCAGATATAAGTGCCTCTGCTTTGTCCTTCTGCTTATGCCCTCTCACTTTCAAAGATAAGGTAAAATACATGTTGTCATAAAGAAATGCAGTGTGTTGCCTTTTGCCATCACCACTTGCCAGCTTTCATTATTGCTGTGCCTGTTCTTTGCCTGGAGCAATATTATTTTAATGTTCTGTTAAAAAAAGCCCTTGACACTCTCTAGTAAAATAAAGAGTCTGAAAGACAATAATATGCATGTGTATGTGAGCATGTGGAGTTTCCTGGCAGATTCCATGCCGACTGGTTTATTTCTGATCATAGCAACATTATTTTCCCTTCAAGCAAACAAAATGCTTTGAAGTGATGTTTCCCTTGGCACTGTGAGCCATTGAAAAGCTGTCAAGAACAAACAATAGAGAAAAAGGGATGCATGTCATGTTTGAGGGAGCTGGGACAGTGATGTGCCACAACTTTGGCTATCAAATGAAACTCACAGAGACCATCATGTGTATGTGTGTGAAAGACATGGGTATAATATTAGTGGGAAGCACTGAACTGCAATTAGCTGTATAAAAAGATACTCAGTTTATGCATGGAGAAAGTGAACGGAAGCGATCAAATGCCTCATGGTACCATGGTATGTGATTCATGGTTTCTATCTGGCATATGCAAAGATGAAGTTGACATACAGAGAAATTGGGGATGGAGACATGAACAGGCTGCTCCAGCCACAAGACAGAGGACACAAGAAGCCTGGATAGCCTGGCTTGCTGCTCCTGGTCAGAGTGGTTGGAAATGTAATGCATATTGATGGAAATAGTCATAAGAAGTAACCAATCCACTGACCTTCAGCTTTCTTTTGAACAAGTCTAGCTATCCAGAGGTTTGGATAGTTACTGGGGCCATGGCTACCTTACCATCCCCATTAACCTGCTTTCCTTGGTAACTGTCTGCTTTACTTATGCCCAGAGACAGCCTGGGCTCAAAGATTAAGTGGAAAGGATCACCTAAATCTCACAATAATGTCCTGTAGTAGAAAATATGAACAAAATGTATCACTACCAACAAAAGTTGTGTAGGTTTCTTCCAAGGAGGCTGTCAGAAGGAGCCCCACTCATGCTGATGGTGCTGGCTTTTCCCTGGAAGCAGGAACCAGTGTGAGGACATCAGCCTCTGGATCCTGGCAAATGACCACTGGCCACGTTAACCACAGTGTTTAAAAGGATTATGTTTTTCTCTGCCAGAGGTTACTTCCCCGGTGCGCTGATACCCAGTCTGTCATAGCAGATTAAACAACTGATAAAAATGTGTTTATGCTATCATGCCTGTGCTGAGACACGGACACATCCCAGTCCATAGCTTCTGCCTTAACAGCAGTAATCACCAGTAAGAAGATAGCCAGATAATGAGTGGTAGTAAGGTCCTAACCCCCTGCAGATGTTTGCTTCAGAGTAGATGAGACAAAGCTCCTACAGTACACCACTTAATGAGCATTCATTACCTGACCAGTTGTTGCAGTGTGTCGTAGCCTGCCTAAAAGTGTTTTTCTTTCTTTATGGAGGGTCTGTAATACAGTTCTTCCCCCAGTTTTCTTTTATAGCATTGCAATGAAAAAAATGATCCAGAAATATCAATATTAATATATATTCACGTGGATTTATCTTACTAAAACACAGATGAGAGACTGTTGTATTGCAGTCCCTTGTGTTATGCAGTCTCCTTAGTAAATAATTTTTAATCACAGAATCAGAATACCAGGTTGGAAGGGAATGTTCTTATGAAAGTTACAACTGGAAGCTAAACTAAAAGAAAAAAATCCATAAAATTAACCAACATATAAAAAAATTAACCATATATACAAAAGTAAGCTGAAGACTCTGAGAAGTTCAGTGAGGACTTTTAGATCTGCTTCATTATTGTATGTGGAAAATGCTTGAGTAGTGCATAACCTGATGGCAAGTAAAAATCCTGAAAGATGGGTATGATTTCATACCAGCTCACTGCAGGGCATCTTGGATTGCAGCACAGGTGATGTTTTATGTAGTTTAAGGAACTGGAATTTCATAGAATACCATGTTGGAAGGGACCTCAAGGATCATCTGGTTCAACCTTTCTTGGCAAAAGCACAGTCTAGGCAAGATGGCCCAGCACCCTGTCCACCTGACTCTCAAAAGTCTCCAATGTTGGGGTTTCCACCACTTCTCTGGGGAGATTATTCCTATGGCTGATTGATTTTTGTCATTGGGAAAAATTTTCCTCTTGTGTCCAACCAGAATTTCTCAGGAGTAACTTGTACACATTACACCTCATCTTTTCCATGTGACTCCTTGTAAAAGGGAGTCTCCATCTTATTTGTAACTACTCTTTAAATACTGAAACATGGTGATAATGTCTCCCCTAAGCCTTCTTTTCTAAAAGTTGAACGAACCCAGTTCTTTTAGCCTTTCCTCGTATGGTAGGCTTCCCAGTCCTTTGATCATCTTTATGACTCTTGTCTGGACTGTCTCCAGCCTGTCCACATCTTTTTTGCATAGTGGGGACCAAAACTGAACACAGTATCCCAAGCGTGGCCTGACAAGTGCTAAGTAGAGTGAAATAACGTCTTCTTTATCTCTGCTGGTGATACCCTTGATGAATCAACCCAGCACCGCATTGACTTCTTTGCCACAGCAGCAGACTGTTCACTCATATTGAGCTTGTTGTGCTTGAGGACCCCCAGATCCCTTTCCACAGAGCTCCTCCCCAGCCAGGTAAATCCGAGCCTGTGCTGCACTCCTGCATTACATTTTCCCAAGACCTTAAACCTGTACTGGTTGAATTTCATATGGTTCATATTAGCCCAGTCTTCCAACCTATCCAGGTCTTCCTGCAGGGTGGTTGTCCCTTCTGGAGTGTCCACTTCCCCACTCGACTTGGTATCAGTTTGATTTGAGAAACATTAGTGGAATTAAAAAATTGAAAGCTTCCTAACCACGTTGCAAATATCTTTCATTCTTGCTGAAAGAGATTATATGTTGCTTATCATAATCTGCAGTGTGTATGGAGGTGTAGCTTAAAATATGTGAAAGGATAGGAATGAAGCTTCATAGCGCCGATGATTCTGGGTAGGAGTGATGACTGTTTGGCCACTCCATTTTTAACCCCTGTTCCAGGCTTCTGCGAAGATATGTGCCATGAACTAATCCTAAAGCAACTGCTTTCCAGGAAACAGGAGCTGTCAGACAGAACATGCTGAACAAAAGAAAAACACTATTTATTCATCCTTTGTCTAGAGCTCAGATACAAGAACTTTCAACACCCATGTCAGATTGATGTTGTTTCCCACCCCACATGACATTCATTTTGGTCTCTGAAAAGCATGCATCTGCAGACTTGACTCCTCAATACCAGACTTTCACTGATGTTTCAGCCTCTGTAGCCTAAAAGGTAGATGTTGGCCTTGGAATTTAAATTCAGAGTCAGTACTTTAACCATAAGTAGGGAATTGAGCACAAAAGTTTGAGATCTGGAAAAAGCCAGACAGCAGACAAATGGCAAAGAGAGAGGCAGATAGGTAGAGGTAATAGCCATGATTTTCTCTTAAAACTTATGTGGTGGAGGAGGAGCTGGTGGTTCTTACTTATTTTATAGATACATCATGATTGGAAAGCTTCCTCAGAAAGTGAGAAACATGAATTTTGGGACAGTGATGACACTGAAGGAAGTAAAAAATAAATAGAATGTATCTGTTTATAATTTATTTTGAATTGAAATCACTGTATTTTCAGTGTCTCATCTGGAATGCTAGACGACTGCCTTTATTAGTGGCTTCTTCTCCTGTCAAGAAAAAGGAGTTTTGAAACCACCCAGCCATGCTGTAGAAGAGAGCCCTTCATGTCAAGCAATGGATCAGACAGGTACCATCCCTCTCCATTTCTCCTATATCAGCTGAGTTGCTGCTCAGGTTGCTGCACAGAAATGAGTGAATCACAGAATCATAGAATCATTTACGTTGGGAAAGACCTTTGAGATCATCAAGTCCAACCGTAAATTTAACACTGCCAAGTCGACCACTAAACCACATCCCTAAGCATCTCATCTACGCATTTCTTAAACACCCCCAGGGATGGTGATTCCACCACCTCCCTGGGCAGCCTGTTCTAATGCCTGATCACACTCTCAGTGAAGACATTTTTCCTCATCCCCAATCTAAACCTCCCCTGGTGCAACTTGAGGCTGTTTCCTCTTGTCCTGTCACTTGTTCCCTGGGAGCAGAGACCGACCCCCCTGCCTACAGCCCCTGCCAGGCAGCTGTAGGGAGCCACCAGGTGCCCCTGAGCCCCCCCTCTGCAGGCTGACCCCCCCAGCTCCCCCCGCCGCCCCCCCCCAGCCCCTGCCCCAGCCCCTGCCCCAGCCCCTGCCCGGCTCTGGACACGCTCCAGCCCCTCTGCGTCCCCCCTGCCCTGAGGGGCCCGACCCTGAGCCCAGGCCCCGAGGGGCGGCCGCACCGGTGCCCAGCACAGGGGGACGGGCACTGCCCCGGCCCTGCCGGCCACACATCTTTCACATACAAAATGAACGACTCCCATCGCAAAAAGAAAAGCAAGGAGGAGAGAGCATTACTCTGCAGTGCCATGTATTTTATGACAGTATACAAAAAAAAAAAAAGGTAAACCATCAGATTTCATCTCTGAATATCTGTTAGCACCACCACTGGCTCTTTCCCTGGGCTCAGAGAGGTAAATGGGCAGAAGAGAGACTAATCCTGCCAGCCCTCAGGCACTGAGCAGTTTGGAAGTGTCACAGCTTTGAGGATTATTGCAAACCCAGCAACAGAAATGCAGACATCCGAGACATTTCTGAATAATCAGAGAGGTCCCTTTGGGTTTGACGCCAGTAATTTTGAGGTTCTAAATTTTGTACTTTCACAGCCAAAACGACAGGTAGGCATCGAAACCTCCTTGGAGGCATTTGTGTCTGTGTACTCCAGTTACTTGTCAGCAGCCCTTTCTTCATCTGTTTACAGGAGATGATAGGATCTTTGTGGCAGGGAAAGTCCAGATGATGTATGTGTCTCAAATCGTCAGCAAAGGGAGCCATGTAAATTCAGTTGGCACAATAAAATTAGTATAATTCATTAATTAGGTCAATTTCAATTACTTATGTATAGAAAATTGATTTTCTTCTAGCAAGATAAATCCAATTTAAAAATCTTGTCAACTCTCTTTTCTTCCAAGAAACATCCATAAATGGGCCCTTGCTGTTATCAGATGTGTGAAGCAACATAACTGTATAGTTTCACACCTAGTTGATTACTTAACCATCTGTTCTTTCCAACAACTCAGC
Source organism: Falco rusticolus (assembly GCF_015220075.1). Taxonomy (NCBI): domain Eukaryota; kingdom Metazoa; phylum Chordata; class Aves; order Falconiformes; family Falconidae; genus Falco; species Falco rusticolus. Next base: position 22,120,081 of record NC_051191.1, on the reverse strand, counting down.
ATACAAGACGGGAGGAAAGGAGGGGAAGAGAAATAAACGGAAACATTGCTGTGATTGTTTTCTAACCCACCTCTTAATTTTTCATTTGAACCACAAATCCTGGGGCAATTTTTATTACACTGGTATATGTGCTGCAACAAGGCCTATATATAAAGCAAACCTTTTATAACTCTTTTTACTCCTTCTCAGAAAAATTGAAATGTATAACAACATTCTTCATATCCTCTCTGGCTGGCTATAAAATGGAGGTGGAGGGAGGAGAATTTTGTAGGTAGAACATTATGTGCATTAGATAAAAATCAGTTACTTAGTAGCTCATACTTAAAAATATTCACACTTAATTTAACTCTCTTCATTCTCTGGGAGGATGTGGGTGTTTTAATCTTTTTGGTTGATAAAATCATTCATCTAGATAGGCAGTTTGGAAACTGACTTCAGGTTTTCAGTTACTTTTGTTCTAATGTGTCCTCTTTGGCTTAATTTTATTTTTCAGTCATCATCTAAAAATAGAGGCCTGGACAGATTTAATTAAAATAGATAGGGTCCAATTACACATTTTAAATTATGGATTTTGCAATTACTAAACCCCCCAAATAATACCCTTGCAATATTTTTCCCCTGACATTTTCACTTAAACACAAACCCAGACCTCCTTCATTTGTATAGCTGTGCCAGTAACGAGAACTTTGCCATCCTCTACAATTTTATTTATCCATTGTAATTATTGACTTATGTGGCACAAGAATTTGGGGGAAAAAATATCAGATGGCATATAGTATTTTGAAAAAAAAATCATTATATGAAATCTAGCAAATGCACAAAGGAATTCTGTGTAAACAAAGAATCTCACTGACCACACTCAATACACAGGTGACAGCATCTTTTGAAGCAGGCATTGCGTACAGAGATATAGATATAGATATAGATATAGATATAGATATAGATATAGATATAGATATAGATATGGTCACTGCCAGCTTCATGAATAGCCACTAGTGACTACCCAAACAAAAAGCAGAAGTTTCCCTCTTTTGGCCAACGGAGGTAAAAAATTGGTGTGCAAGTGAGCATTAGAGAAGAAAATATGGAAGTAACATGTCAGTCAGAGGCATTTTAGGAACCCCTCCCTTATAGGAATACTTGTCCTATGTTAAAAAAAAAGCCACAAAAACCTAGGGATGGCTGAAGTTAGTCAACCTTCAACTAACCCTTCTGTAGACTACAGTAGTCCTTACCTAGCTGCTGAGATGCCTGACTCCTTTGGCACAGTAAATCACCACCAGTCCAAGACAGGGAGCAGCAAATTGACGTAACGTCCACGGTGTCTCTGAGTTGAGGAACTGAGCAAGTCCTAACAGAAGAAGTGCCTTGTGAGCTGCTTGTGGCTTTGGGATGCGCAGAGACAGGTGTTCAGGAACGGGAAAGGCTGATGTGACAGAAGTGCTTACTTGTTTGTTTGTTTGTTTGTTTGTTTGTTTGTTTGTTTGTTTTCTCACAGCTGTTTTCTGCCCCAGTAAAAAGACCGGGTGAGAGGTTTCTCTTTACCTGACAGGGGCTGAACAAATGAGGGGAGGAGATCCCAGGAGACTTCGGTTGTAACTGTAGGGACAAGATGAATGGGAACCAGGGTGGGGACCTGGGAAATACCAGAGCTTCCTGGGAAGAAGAAATTACCATGGAAAGTTACTTACAACACAGGAATTCACTGCATTAACTGAAAATCATCATAAAGTCAAAGATACATCTTGAGGGACAAAGTGGGTGGGAGAGAGTTGTGCACAAACACTGATGGTTTCTCATCTTTCCCCTTTAGTCACTTTGAGGTTTCTGTGCTTAAAAAGTGAAATATCCTAGCTCTTATGCAGTAAAACCTGGGGGTTTATGTTTCCTTGAAGGCTCACTATAGGGCAAGGCCTAGACAGAAACATCTCAATGTTTTGGTAAATGTTGGGTCTTTGGTGGGATGCACAAACAAGGCTGACATCGGTGGGTCTGAGTAACACATCTGTATTGGAGAAGGGAAACAGCTGTGGCAGCAGCACCGTGGGGCCAGGTCTTTGTGTTGAGGAGAGTATGATGGGGCTTTCTGCTCTACCACTATACAGAAAGGACAAGGAGTATACTGGAAATATTTTTACTTTTCTTCAGCTCAGCTATCGACCTATGTTTTCTACATCTTTTGAACTGAAAGCCCAGTAGTTGTAGCTTTGTGTTTTGGGAGAGGAACTTGGTTAGTGAGCTTGCCTGTCACACATGTGTGAAAATGTCTGAGCTTGCTTTTGTTTCTTCAGGTATTGTGTCTTCTTTAAAAGTAATGCTTCCAAGAGTAATGGCTAGGTTGCCACACGTCTGTGGTTTAAAGCTATAAGTTAGGTTTGCAGCCCATCGTATTTCAGATCGATACACTACAGAGAGCTGACACAGATTCTGCACAAAGACAGATTGCACTTGCAAAGGAATGTCATGCCATTTAAAAATGGAATTAACCAAGATGGAAATGCTAAAAATACATGAAAGATAAAGTTTAAGTCACTAATGGAAAATCCTGTGTGTTATTCTGCTTATTAAAAGACAACAAACTGCTGCAAAATAAATGCTCCTTGTTAATTAACTAATATTTAATCAGCACAGTGTTCTGTTCTAAAACCAAAAAGAAGTTTCTGTTGATCACTCTTTGTTGGTGGTCCTTTAAAAAGGTAGATAGAAAACCAAACGCTCTATATTTAAATTACTCTTTTTTTTCTATGCAGTGAAGCAGGAGTATGCTGTGGTGCTTGTCATCGTTTTCTTTATGACCCCAAGCCCTCAATCTCAAAAAATACTAGAGAAAATGGAGGTCATGCTGCTTCTTATACATGTTGCCATGCAGATATGTGCTCATCATACAGAAGCAGACTTTCGAATGGGGTGTTTAGTTCTAAACCTCAAAGTAACATGCTTTTTTTAACAACAATTATCACTGGGGTTTTCGCACTCCATAAATGGGGCTGCTACTGCCTGTCTGGCTGTGTTAGACTCATTGAATATGACAGGGATCCATCTGCTGAATTCCATGAGTTGTTAGCATGCTGGAGGTAGGCAGAGTTACCTATTTTGCACCTTAAGGCCCAGATTCTACAGTAGACTTCCATGGGAGGCAGCTTGGCAATGGAAGAGGGAGAAAAAAAAAACCACATTGCTGAGAAGAGAGAAGATTTTGTTAAAGAACTGGATAAAGAGTAATAAAAACTAGCATAGTGATTGGCTGAATTTTGATAAATCACCTTTGTTTTCTGCATCTAGCCTTTTCCCACCTTTTCAGGTTTAAAATCAATATATCTTTCCAATGAACTTCTCAATAACCAGAAAAGGTCTAATTTCTCATTTGCAGCTGTGACTGCTGTATGAAAAGGTATTTCAAACTGTGCCAAAAAATCACCACCTGGATAAAATTTAACTGACACCCTCCCTCTGCAGTAGATTTTTTTTCCCCAGCAGGCCAAAAAGTTAATGCTGCTTTCCTCACTCTCAATTACTTTTACACCTCCCATAATATTTCATCAAGGATGTAAGGTCTCTGGTTTCTTATTTAACCTTTCAACAACATGTTAGAGACTAAATTAGAAATATATTTTCCCCAATGACTTTTACAGCATTGCTGCCATTCACTGCATAGGATCAGAGATATAGTGGTCTGCACTAAAAATTATAGTTCTTCCACATGTATTCTTGCCTCATAGCTTCACCATTTTGGATGCTGCCTTTGGGCTGGAATAGGGTTCTCTGTGAACAGTACAAGACATTTGTTTCCTGCTGCTTTTGTATCTCCTTCCTCCTCCTGGGCAGGCTTCCTTCCTCTGACCATGGCTGTCTTCTGAGTTTATAATTCTTCTGGCTAGTTGCTGGCTCATTTTTGGACTTTTTTTTTTTCCATTCTTCTGTGAACCACTGAAGGATGTGGCATCTTCTGGCTCCGGCCAGCTTCCTTTGAAAACGAGTTATTTGATCAAGAGCACAGTTGTTAAGTTTAATGGTTTCCCATTGTATCCAGTCATGGAGAAAGATTACATTTTGCCTTGTCAGAAAATGTCAAATTCAACACACTCAGAAAGGAGTCTGGTGATACAGCAGTTCTCATAGCAGTGTCTTCTCATTAGCATTTAGATTTCTTTGGTTTTACTTAGATTCCTGAAACTCTTATTCCAGTCAGAGATAAAAAGAGGTTATAGGGGCAAAAGGCACAGTGCAACATATTTGTAATTGCTGGCAAGGTGGGTTTGCATTCCTTCCCTTCTTTAGAAGACTATCTGAAAATTTTACTGGAAACTGACAATCACTAGGTCTAACCATGTTCAGGTGATAGTGAGTAACTAGTCAGGATTATAGGTGTAATAGGAGACTGCCTGCACCCTTCAGTCCTGGCTTTGGTGTTTTCAGCTAGACATTACAGATCCTTTAAGTAGGAACTGGGCCAAGTGGAACCTCCTGGTCAGGGAAGATCAGTCCTGGTCTGGGGGAAATATTGAGCCTTAACAGAGGAGACGCAAGGACTGATAGCAGTGGTAGCCATTTGATATGCCCTGAGAGCCTGCCTGGCCTCCAGCTATTGCCCCAGAAAGCCATGGTCCTCCTAGAGGTCTGTTATGTCTACTGGCTCTAACTGAACATCTTACACACTTCCATGTGTCTAAAATAGCAATAGATGGACGTTTCTGCTTGCATAACTGAAGCCTGTCTTACGTGTGTCCTTTCATGATCTGAAAGGCCATGCCCCCAGTTAGATCACATTAATTATATTTCCATCAGCTATAGTGGTGCTTAGATGCTCAGTTCATATGCTGACAGCTACATATAGATCTTAAGTTATATGTCTAATCTTGCACCAAATCCAACCCCAAATTAGTGATCACTAGGAGTGAAAGCGCAAAGTCAGCTATGGTCAGGGGAGGGCAGTGCAAAAACTCTTTCTGTCTCTTCTGTTTGATTCGTTGCACATCTTTTTCAGTTTGGTAAGTTAAATATCCTAGCTTTTACTTCTACAGAGCCTGGCTTTTCTAAAATATAAAAGCCTTTCAATCTTTTCTGAGGAGCTCGTTTTAGAAGACTATCTAGACCATTGACCTCAACATGAGACCCACAGGACTGTGTATGTGCAATGGACTTACCACCCTTGCATTCTCAGCCTCTCAGGGGTCTCACTTCCATGAACACATCAGGGCGGATGTCATTTCAAAGTGAATAGGCTGGGATTGAGGCACTTACTGCATACAGATCACATCTTGGGAGCAGTTGGGTCTTTGGCCCTTCTACTTGGTATTGTCTTTGGCTTTTGGATCTTCTCTGTCTTACGCCACTAGCCATAGTTACAGCTATTTAGACTGATCCCAGTTCTTTCTACAGCTGCTAGCCCCAGCAGCAGTGTGACTAAGAGCACAGATTTTCTTGAAACAAGTCTTCACACTGCTCACTTGATATTATTTAGGTTAAAATATTTTTCCAGTCTTTAGACTCTCATATAGACCAGGATATTATGTCTCTTCTCTTCCCTTCCTTTCTGTCTACTAAGATTTCCTGTGTAATGTTGATTGTAGCTTTTCTAGTTTATTTTTCAAGTCTGCCTTTTATTTTTCTTTTCTTTTTTTCTTTTTTAAATTCATAACAGGTTGCCTCGTTGCAAGCTCTCTACCCCGTGACAGATGATTATAATCTTCAATATGTCACATTGATTCATAAGCTGTGTTACCTCTTAAATGAATAAGTCAGTTCAGCAAGAGTCCTTGCTAAGCAGGGTACCACTCAGTGCAAGTAGTGGGGTTAGAATAAGACTCTTCAAATGTAATTACTACAATGATAAAAAACGGTGTCAGATAAGATTAAAGACTGTCTAGCACAAAACCAGCTAATCTACCTAAATGCACCCACTTTAGTACCTAAAAAGACATAGGTAAATTTCCCCCTACCCAAATGCTGTTACTGTCCATGCCTGTATTACCTTGTGTTGCGATGAGGACAAGCAAAGAAAGCAGACACAGGTTGTCCTAGTCAACACATCACCTAGACACAGACTGCAGAGAAAGGAACTACTGAAGTTCACCCTATACAAGTAAGGAAGTGTAAAAGAAAGCAGGTAGGATTTCTCCCAGCTTGCAGCACCCTGTAACGGTACTCACAGCCAGAGTCATGCTCAAATCAGACTTCAGAGGATTAATCTCAGCACTTGTGTTGGTGTCAGAGATCAATAACTCTTGAATGTTTATTTGTGATCTCTTTACTGAAAAGCTCTGTGGCTCAGCCTGTGTTCTTCTGGTTTCTGTTCTCTTCTCCCTGTGAACTTCATTTTAGTAGCACAAGTAAACAAAATGCTCTGGAGAGGTGATGTACCTTGAGAACTCAGGATATTCAGATGCTGGTTCTGTGCACTAGTGCCCTGTTGTTTTTTCCTTTAAAATTTGCTTATTGTATTAAACCCGTGGGGAACCAATCTACATTACCAGTAAGCTGGAGAAATGTGTGGGCACGTGTACAAAAAACATTACATGTGTATGCAACACTTTGCAGCCAAATAAATTCCCTGACACAGCTGAAGAGGTGACAGACATGTCCCAGGACCAAGAGTAATTGCTATGGTGGAAGGAAAGAGAAACTTTTTTAGGCATTACTGCTGCACTTTTTGTGTTGTGAACACCTGGCAGGAATTCTTTATTCAGGCACAGCAGTAAATATGACAGAGATCTGAAACTGACTTTTCATAAGTGCATTATACATTCAAAGGGACTGCGTTACCTGTTTGCTAACTGGCTATAAATTGTACTTTTGGATTTGACACACACTTATTCTAGTTAATATCTGCACTGTTTGTACAACATCATTGCCATGTTTGGATCTATTCTGACTTACAAATTGCATTCTGAACTAGATGTTATAGAGTTTCTGTCCTTAAGTTCAGGTTGGGGCAGCTGACCTGCAAGCCCCTTTCTCTTCTTAATCTGATGATGGCTTTCTAATACAGATATATCTAGTGTTACTCATTTAAGGAAAAATCTCCTGGAGCAACTGATGACTCCCCTGTTAGTTATTATATATAGATTTTATGTTTGCATATTGTTTGTAGCTGTGCCCTGTATACTGAAGAAAGAAGGGAAGAAATCATTCCTGAATATCGGAAGTGCCCTAAAGCCATCTAGAAAAAAGTGCCTAAATATCATCCAAATGTACTTGGCATAATAGAGGAGGTTGCTGACAGAGGCTGTAACAATTCTATTCAACACATATAGGATTTGTACTTTGCAGAAGCTGCATGATAAGCTTTTGTCTTTGCAAAATGCTGTACAGGAATAGCTCCCTGGGCTCAAGGTATACTCTCTTATCACTATTAGATGATTTTCAGCTTCTTTTAATTAAGATATCTGCAAAGGAATGCTGAAAAAAACCCTGCACTGATGAGCAGGATGGCTATTTACAACACACCAAACAGAGTGTGCATGGTTCTTTTGAACGTCAGTGCAAGGTGGACTTCTGCGAAGTATATCTCACTTCTGTGAGCCAAGACTGTTTACTCATTTATCCAAAAGCAAAGACAAAATCCAGGCTGGGTAAAACAGACTGAACTGACTTTCCATTGATTACAGCGGAGCATGCTTTTCATCTCAGGTGGGTGGCCAGCTACAAGGTTTAGATAAAGGAATTGTTGAGGTATTATTGCAGTACCCACTGGATGAAAAGTTGGTTGCTCTGGTAACTTATTATTTAATGTTTGAATGGTGATATAAATAGAAACACAGCACATGTTGGTTGTCATGCATTGACATGATAAGAGATGTAAGGGATGTCACCCACTTCAGATTTGAGATTTGTACAAAGTACAATACTTTTGTATTTGTGTGCGTGTGAGAGAGAAAGGATTCAAAGTCCCTTTTTTTTTTTTAATATAATCCCCATGTAAAGGCCGAACAGAAATATGATTCCATTCAGGGAACACTTTGAAATGTAATCAGAAGTATCTTTTGCAAAAGGCCATGAGACTTAGAAAAAAAAAAAAAAGAAAGAAAAAAAGAAAAGAAAGAAACAAATATCCAACTTTCCCAAGGTGACTGAAGCTGTTCTTTTAAAAGTCATGCAAACACTGCTCTCCAAGACAAACTGGCTTGCCAGGAAAACATTGGTCTAAAAGTTTTGTTTAAAAACTAAACTGCAAAAAGTAAAAGATAGTAGAAATGAGAACCTGAGTTTAGTTTAGTGCAGAACTGGGTACAAAAGCAAGGAAGAAAAAGGATAACTATACTTATCAGAAAATGCTGGGCTTACCTCCCAAGACATGCCACTGTAAGGGGGTTCAATAGGATATCTACAACCTTTTTTGTTTTCCTGAGTAAATCTGTTCTTTCCAAACTAATTATCAACCACTGAACTGAACTTTCCAAAATTCTCTGAGTTTATGATGAGAGTCCAAATAACCTGCTCTGAACACATGCATGGACAGTTCAGTCTAGTACTGGAGTTATTAAGGCTTAGCATCACACAGTCTGTAGACAGTTAACATAAAGATATTAGAAAAAGTATACAAAGCTAAAGGAGACCTGGCTAAAATACCCTAAATACACCTTTGTGTAAATTAAAAATAATAATGCCCTTACTGAGGGGATTGGATTAGCAGAGTTAGTGGGTATCTTTACTCTGTACAGTCCATCCACTGAATAGTGTTGAGAGGTAGTAATGGAAGAAGATGATACATAACTGAAGATATAGGTATTTCACAGTCCACTTCCCTGTGTAACTGCTTCTCATTGGTGACCAAGGTGGCTGATGTATCTGAGACAGCTTCTCATAACTCAGGTATTGACATCAGCCTGGAGTCCAATGATGGCAAGCGGATATTGAAATTACCCAATTTACCAGGTGTGTTTTGAAGGGTGTGCTGAGCTTTTTGGTATCATAATTAGACTCACATTGTTCTCCAAGTCAGTTAATCTTAAATTACATTATTTTTAACTACACAAGGTCTCATCACATAAATAATGGCTGCATTTGGATGCAAATAAATTTTCTGCAGTTATGTAGTTCAAGTAATTCCAGTGAACAAAACAACTTGTGACTATGTTATTGCTTTTCCAGTTAAGTTGCATCCTTAGATTTGAAGTGTCCTTCTTCTCTATGTCTGCTTCAGTGTGGAAAATAGAGTTCTGAGAGGTAAAAATGCTTAAGTTCTCTCTTTAATTTTTTTTGTGCAGATGAATAGTAATCACAAATTTTGACAGGTTGGTTTATTCTTTCAGCTGCAAGGCAAGGGATTCTTCAGCTTTTCAAACCTACCCCTTCTCACTGTCTTTTGTGCCTCAAAATGTTCAAAATAGTAAAAATAAAGAGGATTTCATAGGCGCAGTGTTTCTTCTTGACTTTTTCTACACAGTAAATCTTTCCTATGAGTTCTGTGTGAATGTGATGTGAAGGAAAGAAAGCACAAAAGTAATTAGTTTAATTAGAGCTGCTTTATTTCCTCTTTTAGCTAGTGACAACCTAGAAAATCAGCATCATGTTTCCAACTATCAGGAAGCAAAATCTGTCAGCCAAGCACCGTTCTATATTTGCTTTCTCTCCCTCAAGTATACAGGGAATCAAAAGAAGGAAAACATAGAAAAGGCAATGAGAAGAGTGAGTGGTTAACTTCCAAGCCATATTCCAAGAAAGAAAGCAGGAGGGAGAGTGAAACAGGAGGATGTAGGCAGTAAGCTGACCATTCTTGAAAAGGCGGTGAGCCCCATGCAGAATCTGCCCCCCTGGGCAACACAGCAGACTCTTAGTTTAGGCCACGTTCTCATTTGTATGAAAACCCATTATTCTGCTTTAAAAAGGGGATCCATATAAATAATTTCTATGTCCAGTAGGTATTTCTTGACAAAATTCAATAGTACTGCTCTTACTATCCATGTTATTTCCTAAGAGGATGGATTGCATTACTGTTTGAATGCATGTTTCAACATGAGTGGTATTTTTGGAAATATACAGAGTTTACTTGTTACAGCAGTTCTCTTTCTTACTCATTTCACATAGTAACCTGTATATCCATTAAGCAGTAAGATGTTCTATGGGAAAATGTTGTAATTGCACATATTTAAAGGGTAGATCATTTACCTTTATTACAAATCTCATTGCAGCTGCAGTCTCAAAAATTATCCAAGTGCGTACAACCATGCTGGTGCAATTAGGAAACTGGTTCTTTGTCTTCATAATCCTTCTCTGGATCAGAAATAGGAACACCAATAGAGCAGAGAAAGCATTGTGCTGCATTATAACCCTGCAAGCCAGCCCAGCCCCATGACAGTTCACGGAGAAGTAAATCAGACTTGGAGAACAGTTTGAAAAGGGGAACCTAGTTAAAGTGTTTGTGGTAAATATACAAACTGAAGCGTGGGCGTTGCAGTCACAAATCCTGTTATATGCTAATATGATTTATGCACATAACTCCCAAACATCATTATTAGAGTTAACCCCTGTGTACCTGTTGTATTTAAAATTAAAATGAAGGTACACTATTGGACCTGTATTACACACAAACATTTCATATTTTAACTAATTTTTGCTGACTAGATACACTGTCCCAGACCACACATTTTTTATTTGAATAATGATTGACATTATTCTTGAATCTGATAAATCTTGAATTCAAATGAACTGCCTTAATTGCAATTTCATTTAAAAATATGAATTTTAATGCAAGTATTCCTCAGTCAAGGAGTGAACAATACGTTAAGGGGCACAGTGTGCTTTATCAAATCAACGATTAGCAACAGTTTAAAATCTTCATTCTGCAGTGTATTTTTAGTGAATGGATATGAGACACCCAAGACAACCAAGCAAATGAGCATCTTGCAGTCTAGAGCTCTCTTCAGGACCTTGGTGTTAATTAGTGTATCTATATTGACTTCTTTCTCTGTACCAGGAGAAATGATATTTAATTTCTGGACCTCTTGTTGCAGGGCTGTTTGCACACATACTGCTCATCGTTAATGAACTGGCTTCGTCCTCTCTGCATAACACTTGGAGCAGTCCTTGGCTTGACCACTGCCTCACAGACCTTTCTTTACACAATGCATTATGTATACCCAGCCAAATATGTGAGTGCTCCAGTTTTGTTAAGGAAGAACCTAGCTGACCTGCTACAGAGAAAAATCCTCGCTGATGAATTTGTGGACAACCAGAAGACTGGAGAATGATCCAGCTGCTGGTGTTGACACACTCATTTTGAACAGTCATGTTTAGGTTTTGATGTTGCAAAGTGTTCCTACTCTATTCTTATTCAACACAATGACTAATTCTATTAATTGGGGAATTACTCTCCTTCCTCCTCCAAACTGCTGAAGTCTGCAGAGAAAATTCTGTTACTGAAAAACAGGAAAAATTATGCTTGTGGTTTTAAAGACTGTTGAATTCTGGAATCTAAACTGAGCTACACATAGCCCTGAGAGCAAGAACAGTGGAGTTACATATGCCTTCAGCACAATATTCACTCCAAAAAGCTATGCAAGGCTAAGTGATGATCAGGTACTGCTTTATTGTGAGTAGTTAAACAGAAAAAAAAAAAAAAAAACCAACCAAAAACCAAAACAAACAAACAAACAAAACCCCCAAACAAACAAAAGTCTTGAATTAAGAAAGCTGAGGTTTTAATTTTGAAAATAAGTTTGTTGTTTTGTTTAATTCAGTGTTTTCTAAGAAAACAAAATAAAAATCTTCCCAGCCATCTTGCTAATTCCTTGATTTTTGCAACTCTAATTTCCAAAGGTAAGGAAGTATGAATAAATGTTAAGAAGGAACAAGGAAATTAAAAAGCAGACCTACTACAAGCATCAGGAAGCCAGCAACAGCTCTATTTCCTGTAAGTTTCTAGTGATGCCTGGAATTACACACGGATACGGGTATTTTTCTTTCTCATCTTCACTTCAGATCAGATTAAAGTTCCATGACCTCCAACAGTCCCCTTCTTGCTGTGAAGGAATTTATTCCTTTCAGTTTAACTATCTGTGCTCTTAACTTTGATACAGATTTTTGCTCTGGTAAAAGGATTCCTGTTGTAATTCTTCGTTAAGCAATTATATACAAGTTTCTAGAGTTCCTTCTTGTTATCATACTCAGTTCATTTTGAAAACTTTCATAACAGCTTTATTCCTCATATCTCTCTTGATCAAAATAATGAAGTTTCTGATTACTAACTACTCATCTATCATTCTGCATCAAGCAATAGGGACCTCCTCTACCAATGCACATTTTGTACCTGTCACAGGACCCATTAGAAGAAAACTAATGCAAACATACAGTTTATAATTCTTGTGCCTATTCAGATTTTGTGTGATTGTACATGATTTGAATAGGAAAATTGCAACTGGGTGCAGCCATTCTATCTCCGGGAGGCAGCATATTCAGAGGCATTGAGGAGTGTACCAGGAAAAGTGCCATCCAGTCAGTGATGAAGAAACAGTAAAAACTACTGTTTCTCCAGAAACACACATGGAAGTTGAATATCAGGTAGCAATATTAGCTGCTGTTTCTGTAGGCTTAGAAGGAACTGACTAATGAATCCTAATATTATTTCCACACATTACATTTGAGCCTATATAGATGATATTGACCTGCAGAAAGACTTAACGTGAAAGAAAGCTGGATTATAAGAAACTGTGGGATATAACAGGACTAAAAAAGAAGAACAGCTCTTCAGGGTTACAAGTTGCTTCCACAGAGCAGAATAAGATTGCAATCAACTATAGAACAACTTCTGAAAATCAAATTAAGAGATTCTAGCTATTCATTCTCTCAGATATTGCTAACTTGAAGAGGGGAGATTTAGATTAGCTGTTAGAAACAAATTCTTTACTGTGAGGATGGCGAGGCGCTGGCAGAGATTGCTCAGAGAAGTTGTGGATCACCCATCCTTGGAAGTGTTCAAGGCCAGGTTGGATGGGGCTTAGAGCAACCTGCACTAGTGGAAGGTGTCTCTGCCCATGTCAGGGAACTTGGAACTAGGTGATCTTTAAGGTCCTTTCCAACCCAAAACATGATTCTGTGTTAATATATAGAAAAGCAAAAAAGTGAAGATAAGACCCCAGAAGACCACAGGGAAAAATCTGATTCTTAATGAGGATTTCCAAATCACTGGAAGATTCTTAAAAAGGACTTCAAAACCAATGACCTAGCTTTTACTCAGAGTTCAACACAGAATCAGAAAAATTAAGTCTCCTAGTCTAGTCTGTTGGAGACGGTCTAAGATGCTTCTGGTTTTACCTCTGGGGTCCTGTTTTCCAGTAAGACAGTTGCCACCAAAGAGTGGCAAATTAGTTACACCTCATGAATGTGAGGTGTTGAGAGATATCAGAGATCACTTTTCTTTCAGAGAGGTTGGGATTGTCTGCTTCCATTTCCATTCCTCAAAGTCAACGGCTGTCATCATACTGTGTCCTCTGGCTTCTCCACTGTCTGTCCCTCTGGTGAAAGAGAAGGGGAACTGGAAGAAAGAATCCAGTCAACCCCATGCAACAACAGAAAGTGAGAGGAAAAGGCATACCTCTAGTCTTCTCCAAAGAAGAATAACGACAGAGTGGAGAAGACCACTGAGGACATAGAAAGGGTATGCTGGGCAGCCCAGATCTTCCAGAACACATAGCTCTGATCAGATTGACTGCAAATGCCAAGGTGTTTAGGGCATAAAACACAAGATGAACCTTTCAGATAGTTTCAAAATAATTAATCATGTGTTGGGCTTTTCTTCTATTGCAAATGTAGAAAAGCTCAAATAAAATGGAGACATACTTCACAAGGTAGAGCTACCTTCCTCCAAATTGTACTGCAGCACCACATCTGAAAAAAATATAAGGCCCCAGTAAGCAGGTACTATATTGGTAAGTTATAAACTAAAATATTTCATAGAAACAACTTGAAACTAGAGAGCTTCTGATGAGACAAAGACCAAGACAATTCACCCAGCAGGCTGCAAATGAATCTAAGCTCAGCAGTGGTTGCTATCTCTCACAAGTACAGCCTACGTTCAGTTTGGAGAAACAAGCATTTCAGGTCTACAGCTCCAGGGCCACAGTGCAGGCAGCTATGCCAGCAGCCTCAGCCTGGAATCCTCAGAGGTGCAAGATTCTCTGTTAAGAAGTTTGAAAAATATTAGGATTACCTGGGATTGAGTTTCCAGCCATGCAGGGGTTTGGATACCTGCAGGACTACCACAGAAGTGATCCAAACCAGCTTCTGAGTTATGCAGCTCTTACTTGGAACTCTATCAATCTTCCAGGGATGATCGAGGTGCGATGACTGAGCTGGGAAATTCTGAGTTTGACTTCCTAGACTTAAATTACATTCTTTACAATTTTTTACAAAACTTTTTTTTTTCTTTTTCTGTAGAAAATTTGAAATAACTGTTTTCTTCTTGTTTTCTTTCTTTCTTTTGCCCCAGAAACAGAAGTTTTCCTACTTAGAAATCCCTGTAATACTGAAACATAAACATTTAAACAGGTCTACACTTGATAAATTTAGTTCTTACATCACCTCTGGGTTTATTTTTGCTCTGTTTCATTTTGTTGTTGTTGGTTTTAGTTTTTTACTTCTTTCTTGGTCACATAAATGACAGACACAAAGGCAGTAGTCACAGCCTGTTGGTTCCCTCTGGCTTCTATTTTCATGCATGTCAGTTAAGTAAGTGTGTGCATGGCACAAAAGAGCACTATTTAATTTTCAACACTTTTGCTTATGTATTAGAAATGCTCTGAGGTGTCTGGGACATCTGCCTTCTGCAGCAGCAATGGGAAGGTACATGAGTTGTTGTAAGGTGTCTAAAATGGAGCTGGATATTTATGTCTGGGCAACTGAATCCTGAACCAGATCATCTTGCTGCAAAATCAGAGATTGCTCTGACGCAAACAGATGCCATAACATCTCAGTTCAACACTCTGCATCCAAAGATGGCTCGCTCGTCAGATCTGAGCCCTCTGGTGTTTTATTGGTGAAAGCTGATATATTTCAATGTCTATGTTTGAGGTACCTGAATAAAGCTGGTTTTGGCCTTTGTCACTTTTAGTTAGCAGCAGTGAGCAAAACAGCATACTGTAAATGCTTTTGACCCTTTCCTCCTACAGGCAATCAGAGATTTGCCACTAACTTGAGCAGAACCATTTATGGGTGCCACGTTTAACTAACACATAATTCAGAGTGTCTAATAGGATTGACACGTATCTGAATTAGAACTGCAAGTAAAATGGTGCTAAGGGATAGAAGCAGAGAATGGACTTTAAATCTTATTTCAGGACTCAAGCGCGAATGGCAGAAAATACCATGGGCTTCACAGACTGGGAAGAACTTGGCATGAGATAAAAGCCTTAAGCCAGGATTCATCCAACTTCCAGTCTTGCTCAAAGGATGAAAGCATCTGAGATTTATATATTCACAGCCTGACTTGCCTGCCCTGTATGTGGTGAGCCCATATACAAGGCCTTGAGTGCCTCTGGAGACTGGTTTTTAGAGGACATAAGAGTGACTGACATAAGACATTGTTGGCTGAGCAGTCTCCAGAAGGCTTCTGGCCAGCCCACCAGGCTTCTGAGAAGTTAGAAGGAAGGGGAAAGGACACAAAACATATCATATTTAAGACAATTTGGGAGTGAGGGTGGTGCTTTTCCAGGTTCATATAATCTTATTTTTAGCTTTCCCTTTGGTAGGATGCAATGTGAGATAGACTTTCAAGCCCTTTCCTCTGGTGCTAGTCTTCCCGTGAATATTGACTTACAAGTTTTGAAAAAGCTGCTGAAAAAATGACAAGTCAGTGAACATTGCTCCCTTCCCTGCCTGTCTGCTCAAATGAGATGTACCCTTCTGCTCAGTGAGGCTAGGACAAGAATAGAAAAAGAGAAAAAAAACAAGGGGGGGGGGGGGGGGGGAAGGAAAATCCAAAGCCCTAAACCAGAAATTCTATATTGCTGTTTACATTAGGAAGATTAGGTCAACAGAAGCATTGGCTATTTGTGACCCCCTCAGAAATCCTATTGGCCATGCTATCACTGTAACTCTGCTGTTTGGACCGAAGCATTGGTGGCTGTCATAGCCTTTCAGACATCTGTCCATTTTGTTCTCTCTCATGTCTTAATGTCAGGGTGAGGTAGTATGACACACTCTCATTTTTTATAAGTTGAACATTGACATGATAACGCTCCCCTTGCCTACTCCTTGTGTTTTGGAGATATGTGGCTGCATTCAGCCTGCCCATTACCCCCGCAGAGGTGTTGCGTAGCATCACAGCCAGTCAGGAGCATCATGCTGCTTCTTTGGGGCTGAGAATAGCTGAGACCCACATTGCTCTTGCAGAGGTAAAATCCTGATGCTAAGAGAAAACAGCTCTGCCACAGTAGGGGAGAGACAGAAGAAATTGCCTGTCATAGGACCATGACCTGAGTGGGCAGCAGGAGCTCCCAGGTGGGACCCAGGGGAGCAGAGTTGGGATCAGCTCAGCCCTGATGTATTGCCTTTCTTTAATCACCAAATTCCTACAGGGTTCACATTAACATTCCCACTTTGTTTCCCCTGCCCCCAACTTTGCTTTCTGCCCATGTCTTTTTTATGGATGTTAGTACAGGACCTCCACCCTCTCCTTAGCAGGTGTTAACTGTCATCTACAAAACTACAAGATTTCCAGCCCTGGGGCCTGAAATTTTCTATATACTTACAGGAAAATCTGTGAGGGCTTCTTTATCTGTGTCACAGAGTAGCGTTGTGTTGAAGGTCTGAATTTCTTGTCTCCCTGATTTCTTGATTACTGAGCAGGGGGTATCTAGGCTGTCAGTCAAAGGTAAGCAGAGAAGTATCAGTATCTGATACTTAGGCTGAACAAGAGCAAGGACTATGATGTGTATTATAAAGAGGTTACTAACTACTGACAACCTTACTGGCAGTTATCGTTGATTCATACTGACACAGCATAGATTTATGTTAGTAAAATTGTTCAGTGAAAATGAATGTCTATTGTTGATATTAAAACTGCTATATGAATGTCATTCCCATCTTTCTTCCTCCTTTTTTTCCCCTTCTCCTCCCTTTTCTCCCCCTCTCTTTTTTCCCCTTCCTCTCCTCTTCTTTCCTTAGTCCTTCCCTCCCTCCCTCCCTCTTCACACGTTCTCCCTCCTTCACTCGCTCCCTTGATTTCTGTTTCACTTTTTTCTTTTTCTCTTTTAAAACTAGACATAAAAATCTTTTTCAAATTTCACCTCAAGTACCTTGTTCCTTGTAGAAAATATCCTGACAACACAGATTTTAGTCCATACATCATCAGTGCTAGTACTGGACAATGCATTAATTTTCTGACTATAATACACAAATTATTTTGGTTTGGGGTGGTTATTGCAGGTTTTATATAATTATTCTTGCTTAGTAACTTTTTTTAAATAATGGGTGCTAAAGAGCAGTAAGTATTAATTAAGGAGGCAAAGGGAAGTCCATCAGTAATGATGTCTGAAGCAACAATATCTGTTGTATGTGGGGCACAAATCCTGGAGTATGAGTTTTCTGCTCTTCATCACAAGAAGCAATTAAGTATCAGAGAAGTGAAATGGGTCAAAGAACAAGAACCAGTAAGCACTTAAGAGTGCTGGTTGATTAGTGGTATGACTAATCAACTAGAGAAAAGAAATTAAAGACCTTTCTACACAGTCACAAAAATGATGGAAATAGAGTTGTCCTTACAGGTGCTAATTAACAGGGCTCAGTATCTTTCAGCTTTGCAGTTAATATAGGTGGGATGCCTATGCAACAAGCAGCATGAATTTCATACACCTTGACTTGTCCTGAAGTAATTCCTCATGGCTGCCAGCAGGATAACATTATCACAGACCACAGTTATTATGATCCTTGAGAAAATGAAGTTTAGTATTCAAAAACATCTCAGGAGAAAAGCATATCGTTAACTTTTTAAACTATTGAGCACATAGATGTAAACCATTAATAGGTTTATGTGTTGTCTATGTCTATCCAAACATGATATTAGTAAGGTCAGAACTTGATTACTGCATTCATTTTCCGGTAACATGGCTCGAAAGATGAGGACACTAAAGACAAGCCTCCCTAGGAACATGTTAAAGAGTAGTTATGAAAGTTTTTCAGCCAGAATATCCAGGTTCTTGTACCTGGAAGTTTATTTAGTAAAGAAACTCTCAGTACCCTTCATGCTCCATTTTCAATAACCACTAAAAAGTAGGAAGTTCAAAATGTTTAGGGATGTTAATGTTATATCAGTGCTTTTAAGAGATAAATGAGATAATAAATTTGTCTTACTCTCAGTCTGATACTGATCTCAGGACTTGAAAAGCAAGAATTTAAAGGAGCAAAATAAAATTAATACCAACCAGTATGGAAAACATATGCTGTTAAACTGACTTTTATGGTGAAATAGACATAGATTTCTGTACTTTTGGCCTAGCACTGCACAAGGTTTTGCTTAAGAAAACAAGATAGCATAACTTTAATATGGTATACATCAAGCAGATTAAACATAGGACGTGACAGTCCTCTGAATAAATGTATAAATGATAAGTTAATGCTGTGCAGGTTTGTTTCTGTGTGACTGCACAGAGGTGAGCTATCAGGTCTATATTATTTGTGGTATTTATCAACATTCAGGAACTAAATGCAGTCTCACAGCTGATAAATTTGTTGTTGACTTGAATGTCAAGAAAGCAGGAAGAAGTAAGATGATGGGTGATTGACAGAGTGATCTAGATCACCTGCTAAACAAAATTCACGGAAGTAAGGATTAAAGTAATGTGCCTTTCTGTGGTCCTCTGAGAGTTAGACATGCAAATCCTAGCCCTAGGCTTGTTCTGTGATCAGCAGAGAGTAGTGTGCATCTCCAAAGAGTGGTGTGTCTCGTCTTGAGAGGATGGTGATAACTATTTTCCCCTCATTGATCAGAAAAGGAACATAGACATGTAGCTTGAAAGTACAGCAATTACCAATATCAAAGTGATTAAAGCTCTGAGAGTTACTAAAGAATAGGACTATATACACTACTGTGTTATTCACTTACTAAGGAGAAGATTGAGGGTTGATTTTGTCATAAAGAGAAGTGATGGCTGATGGTTAAATACATGTGTTTACAAATTGGAAGCAAGGTACTAGTTAACAAATGTGATTTATTTATCAAATATTTAAGGACACTTGCTCTAGACCTTGCATAAGGTTTTTGTTTATCTTAAACAAGAGTAACTTTCATTAAAACCATGATCATGCAGAAAGAAATAAATTCAGTGACATTTATGATCTGCCATTTACAAGTCCAGCCAGATATTCACAGCACACGTTTTTTGAGCTGCCAACAGTTAACTGTACACATTCATTGCTTTTATTAAACATCAACAGTAAAATGAGACACATACAGGAATGGGAGAGGGAGCAATACCATGGTCGCTGCAGCAAGACACACTTGAATTGTTTGTTAGGATTTTGCTTCACATCATGAAGCCAGAGGTAGGTTTTGATCAACTAAGCAAAACTGGATTTTTAAAAGCAATTATTTTTGAATGTACGTATTTTCTCTTTGTGTTTCACAAATACAAAGTTATTTGCTTATGAATTATGATATTCTGTTCTGACCATGCATCAAAAAAATCAGGCTGTTAGCCAGAATTAATATAGCATTCCCATATTTCATTTGGTGAGAATAATTAATGAAGAATTGTAAAATCAATATTAATCCCTGGGGAACTCCAACCCCACCTGCCTCCAGTCCTTTTATCTCACCCTGCTGAACCCTCCCTTTTAGTCAGGCTTCAAATTTCTTCTCACTCATAAATTTCCTTATGAAGTAGTCTTCTCCCATGGGGTACCAATACTGCCAACGTCATTTAAAATAGTTTTTTGTGCACGTCAGATCAAGTTTCCTGATTCACAGTGAATGCATCCCCAGAAGGGTCTAGACAGTGAAACAAGCAGGCAGGGAGGCCCATGGCACTCCCCTGCCTCCCACCAGTTTTCAGTAAGTTCACTGTTGTTTTTGCTACTCTGCTATGATAGCTATGAGTACCAGATCTGAGCACTTCTCACTTTCAGGCAAACTTGGAGTTATAACACAAGCTTGATTTTCTCAGGGAGGATCTGTGTGAGCTAACTCCAGCTCCTTGCCTGCGAGCTAGAGTACTTTTCCATCTGGCATAAGTTTCCTTTGATAGGAAAGTGATTTGATTCAAAGGCAGAAGCAAATTACTTCAGCATCTACTAATAACCTCTATTTGTAAGAACTCACAAATTAAAATATTTTATTACATTCAGATATTTGCAAGCTGGTACCAAAAAAATGCCAAATAAAATGAATATTTTCTACTCTTCGGTTTAGATCTGGAAGCAAATTAATTCCCAATTAATATTTTAATGCTGCTGGCTACTTTACATTGGTAAGTGTAAAGGCTATTAAAAAGAAGAAATCACTGGATATATACAAACACATATCTTCTATTTCTAAGTCTCTTTAGAAGGCTGTGTTAGAGTAATAGGTCCTTACAATGAATTATGCCCATAGATGATGAATTAGATGACATTTTCAGAATTACTTTGGGTCATATTTTTCAGATGTTTTAATTTTTCCTCTGTTGGGCACTGCCCAAATGATACCACAGCTGGACAGAGCTTCAGAACACACTGGCTGAAATCCTAGCTCTGCCAGTGTCAGGCCTGACCCCTTTGTACATATCACTCAACTTCTCTGAGCTACCTTTGAGCATTTTTTTCTGTAAAATGGAATCATAATGCTAATCATCATACTGTATTCAAAATATGATAATAAAATTGCTATGTCTAATCTAGAAACGATCAGTAATAGTAACATTTATCTCTCCCGACATCCATGTTGCATCTGTGCTACTCTCATAGGATGCGTTTCATCTGACTACATAGAGAATCTGCAGCTGAATTAGTCATTTGAAGTGCTTTTAAAACCATTGACGAGAAGTAACCAATCCTAAATCAGATTTCATCTGATTTGGATTAGATGTCTACATTCGGATAGGCTTTACAAAGAAAAAGATATTCCTACAATACGGATGTCTATAGATAGAAGATGTTAACACTACCCAAAGTGATTTAGCAGTCAGAGCCTATGGCTCCCAGAGATTTAGATTCCTTTATCCATTTTATATTAAATAATTTTATCTGGATAATTTACTTAAACCTATAGGGTCAGAAGACCGTAATAAAAAACTGGGACCTTGAAGTACCCTTATGTCATGTCACTTAAAAAATTCAGAGGTTGATTTTCTCCCTTTGGCTATGAAATAACTAAAGAACAAAGTCTTCATGAATCCTCATTTGCAAATTGTAATTGCTTCAAGAATAGAAACACTTGTTTTTTTGGTATATATAGATCATTAAAAAAAAAAAAAAGGCAGCGAAAAAAATTCGACTAAAGAAAAAACCACTACCCATGCCCAGAACCCAATAACAAGACTCAGACCTCAGAGTAACAAGTAGAAAGGTTGTATAGCCTAATCATCTTAGACTCCAGCTTGATGTTGAACTAAAATTGTGAGAAATGATGCCATTAAAAATACAACATTGAACCATAATGTAGGTGAAATGCATGCATATTAGATAATTTATGATAAGATTTACTGGCTGTAATTGTCATGCACTTTTTATGCCTCCAAGAACTACACAAAGCATAAGGATTTACTAACTGTGTTGAATTTTAACGATGTATCAGAACTAGGGCTGTGCAAAAACAAGGCATTGTGTCTTCATGGAGAGTCATCTAAGAGCTTCCTTCTTCTAGGTGTCAAACCAGAGCCTTCCTTTTTGTCTTAAGTTCCCCAGAAGCCCAAATCTCAAGGCAAAGCTCATGGCCACAGCCAGGGTCCAATCCTGGTCCCGCTACAAGCCTATGTTTTACCAACAAAGTTTAGAATTTAAGGGTAGGAATAGCATAATGGAAAACTATCTAGTCCCACATGCAAAGGGTAAGGGGTTTCACCTCACCTCACTGGAGAAATTTGAAAGTTGCATGTTTAATTTGACCAAACTATTTAAGCTTTTTTGTAGTCAAAGGACAAGGAGAGAGAGAGAGAGAGAGGTATTTCTAAAAAGACAACTCACCCCATGGTAATGAGGTTTCTGCGCCTATATTTCTAAGATAAGCAGGACAAATCACGCTTTGGAGATGCCTGTCTGTCGATTGATTAAAATTGGATACTAGACAATTAGTTTAGGCTTATCAGCTTCTAAAAGGCTCTAGTTAGATGAGACAAAGAAGTTTCTTAGGCTGGAATCTAATGTACTGTGCACTCCAAAAATGTACTTAATGGCAGACACTTAGCTTTTACTTACAGGGGAAGAGAAACTTCAACTTTTATCTGAATTGCACACAAAACTATGAACAAAGAGGCAGAAAATACTTTTGTGAGTACTGTTATCACACTTGGCACAATGAAAGTTTCCTAATGAGGTTTTGGTTTCCCCTTGTAAGAATTTCATTGAATTTCTATTGAAATAACGCATGTGGAAGAGATTTTTAAGATAAAGCATTTGAATTTATTAGTACTCAATATCATATGAGAAAGAAAGTTTTCAATTTGTTTCCTTCATTATTTTTTCCAGTGATATGTATTAAAATGTTTTATTTAATAGTATTTTAAGTCAAATTTCAGTGAGACCATTCAATTTTATCAACAGGATGTTTTAGATGAGTTAAGCAATGGCATCTTTAAAATGTAGGTTCATGGGAAATTATGGCATTTTAAAGCTTCATGTATATTGCCAAATGAAAATGTAGAAATGTCAATATATATAATGAAAGTTCTTAGTTCTGACTGCAGTGTTAGAGTGAGTTTAGTACAAGTTTTCATGAGAATTAACACACAGGTATGATGAGAAGACTTTTTTCCTGAAAAGTTTGCAAATTAATGACTTAAAAGGGAAGGCATTCCCTTTCTTTCTGAATAGCAGACTACTGAGTAAAGCAACTACCATCCCTCTCCTTTTTCCTTTGTTCTTGATCAATAGCAATGATATATTTTTTTATCCTTTCCTAAAGCAAAGGACATGAATTTGCCATCCTCATCAAGTGACATGAAAAGAGGCAGAGACACATCACTGGTGGTGGAAACAGGAGAAATTCCTAGACCTGGAAAGAGGGACACAATAAACTGCAGAAACATACGGAAATGAAAGCAGTTTAATAGTTTCTTTGAACCTGAAAGTGTTTTGACTTGAGAATAAATTCTTTGTTTAGATCTGGGCTCAGTTTATTAAGCTTCAGCTAATATGTGGGACAACTTCTCACCAGCAGTATAGCCTGGATTTGTTTTTTCCTCAGTACGGACAGAACTGTGAAGGTCGTTTAAAGCCAGTGTGAACTTCCAACAGAGTTAAAAATGACCAAACACTGAAGAGTAAAGCTCCAGCCCATCAAAAGCCATGCTGTAGAAAAATCAGCATAAAACATTTTATCCACTTTGATTTCAAAGAGCCAATGTTTATAAATATGTACAAACCCCCACACCCACACCGCTTAACTTTACCTTCAGGATTTGATTTTACAGGCCTGAAGGGGAAAGGAAATATATTCAAATTGGCAACTTATTCGAAATCATGTACGTTCTATGGAGTGCTCAGGAATATAACAACATACACATAGGACAGTTTGGCTGTGAAATCAGATGTCATTTACCTGTGATTCCAAAGTTAGGATGAAAAACGGCTCCGTTTCCTGGTGGATTTTGTTTTATGCTAGTCACCAAAATGCCTAAAAACACATCTTCTTTTAATGTGGCAGAAATAGTAGAAACCACCATGAAATACCGTCAGCACTGAAATGTTTTATGTAGAAACTCAGATGATAATGACTTCTGTCAACTTGATTTTGAACAATTTGAACTTCAGCTATACGCCATTTTGACAGAAAAGTCATGTCTCTGTTTCAGTTAGAAACATCATTCTGAATCTCATTATTGGGCAACCATAACAACCACATGTGAAAAATATTTATCTGATACAAATAAACTGATGAAAATACATATTATAGAGCTGTAGAAAACAATTTTATTTCTATCTTCAAAGATGGTTCTTTTGCTTAATTTCCTGTGAATTTAACTTGTGAATTTTCCATCAAATAACCTTGAAAATGTTTCTTCATTGGCTTTTTGATGATTTTCTTCCCTTTTCTCTCTTCTTTTTTCTCTCCTGCCCAATGGCACAATGTCCTTTGAAAACAAGATTTGTTCTTATTTTTGTTCATGTACAATTGTATGAAAAAACATTTTCTTCTGAATATAAATATGAGAAAAGGATATTTATAGAATAGTTGAAATTATCTTGAATAAATTATGACTTCTTTTTATTTTGTTTCATTTTGATCCTACTATATACATGGGGGGGAAAAACCCAGCAAAACCATCTCCATCCTGGTGTAGATTTATTCCCACATGACCATATCACAAACCAGGAAGCATGTGGCAGTGTTTCTAATATCATAAACAGAAACATAACTGTTTAGTCATAGACATTTTGAATTACTACATTTCTTCTTTCAGGTCTTTGGATTTGATTCAAAGCTTGCTGAAGTCAATAGATATTGTATCATAAGATCTGGGGCTTTTATTCATCAAATTAATCCAGAATTTTGCTTATAACCATTCATGGTTTACAATAATTTTTGGTAAATGTATAATAATGGTTGCTTAACAAAATGACATCTGATTAAACAGTTTTTTCTTTAAATAACATAAATTATCCAATTAATAGGTATTAAAAATCTAAATGAATTAAATTGAAGAAAAGCTCAGAAAATTAATAATACCTTGACTGCATCCTCTAATCACTTTAATAACTAAAGCTCACAGTGTTTCTATAAATTTGGTAAGAACATTTCTTGGTTATTGTTCCTACTTAAAGGAATAAGATTTTTGCTATTATGTGTGTTTTCACATCACTGAGACATTACTCTCAAAAAGAATTTGTGAAGTGGAAAAATAAAGACATAAAGTGGACATGGGAAGAGCTACTGTCATCATCTGTCTGGATTCCTGTAAGGCCTTTGATACAGTTCCCCACGAAATCCTTTTCTCTAAATTGAGATATGGATTTGATGGGTGGACTGTTCAATGTATAAGGAATTGGCTGGATGGCTGCATCCAGAGAGTAGTGGTCAATGGCTCAACGTCCAGATAGAGATCAGTGACAAGTGGTGTTCCTCAGCGGTCTGTATTGGGACCAGTACTGTTTAATATCTTTATCAATGATATAGACAGGTGATTCTGGCCCTCTACTCTGCTCTCATGAGACCCCACCTACAGTACTGCATTCAGCTCTGGAGTCCTCACTACAGGAAAGCCATGGGCCTGTTGGAGTGGGTCCAGAAGAGGGCTACAGAGATGATGATCAGGACGGAACACTTTCCCTGTGAGGGAAGGCTGAGGGACTTCAGGTTGTTCATCTTGGAGAGGAAAAGGCTCCAGGGACACATTGCAACATTTCAGTACTTAACGAGACTTATAAGAAAGACAGAACAGACTTAGCAGGGCCTGTAGTGACAGGACAAGGGGTAATTGTTGTAAACTAAAAGATGCTAGATTCATACTAGATATAAGGAATACATTTCTTATGATGAAGGTGGTGAAACACTGGAATGGGTTTTCCAGAGAAGCTGTAGTTGCCCCATCCCTGGAAACGTTCAAGGTCAGGCTGGATGGGGCTCTGAGCAACACAATCTAGGTAAAGATGTTCCTTCTTACTGCAGGGGAGTTGGACTAAATGGCTTTTAAATGTTCCTTCCAACCCAAACCATTCTATGATTCTATGATAAAGTAAAAAAGATACCATTTCCTTTAAGAATTCAGTCATGGGTTCTGCATATCTACAGTACACAGGTCATGAATTTAGATCCAAGATATGCATTCAGACCTTCAGAGAGTGAGAAACTGTTTTGCTAAAGTGCATAAATCTCTGCACGCATGTTGTATAGATCCCTCTTCATCTGACCATCCCGAAGTTTCTTCCATATATATGTATATGGCCATATATACAACTTGTGTAAGTCCATATACAAATTGGTTTTGTACCTGATCATGTCTTGGGCATGGTTTGAGGCACCCTTGACTCCCACAGATTTCAGTAGGAGTTGAAATTTCTCAGCACCCTGTGGAGCAGGTCAAGGTCCACAGGCCAAACAGAGGAGAAACTGCAAAGTTCACAGCATGTGTGCTTCACAGACCACAAGCCAATAACTTGAGGATTTTCTCAGTGTTCCTTCCAGATGTTTACCTTACAATTCACACAGCTATGCTGAAGCTCAGCACAATATATAGCTCCAGATTCCTCCTATTCAGGAGCTTCCAAACCAATGCTTGTAGATTTGTGTCTCTGATCTCCCCAGGTTGAGGATACTTGACCAACTTTTCATCTCTCCAGGAGCTCCCACCTGGAGTTCACTCTAGGTATTCACTGAACAGCCTGCCCCAGGCTGCTTACCTGACTACCTGAGGTGATGAGGGCTACCAATCCAGTTGGGGTCAAGGAAGGAAGGAGAACTTGGGCTAGACCGTTCTTTGGTGTGAATACATATTTGTTTTGTGACTTCCAGAGTAAAAATCTGCATGGTGATGCACTCAACAAGCATGTTTCAACCAGTGAAAATATACCTAGCTGATGTGTACACACTTTAATTGGAGATCTCATGAAATCACTTTCATGTTTCTTCTATTTTTTTTTCTTTTCTTATATCTCACTCTTCCAAAAAACTAATGACCCAGAAACTCTCCTTCTGAGCTACAATAAATGTAGGCAAACAAATAAACAGAAAATCTCTGCATCTGCCTTAGAGCCAGTGCATCCTGCAGATATCTCCCAGTGGCTGTCATTAGCGCTAATGGAAAGCAGCTGAGCCCCAGCACAGCTACATTGGTCTTCATTGAGCAGGTACTTGTGTGTGAAAGAGGATAAGAGGATGTATTTGCAAATACTCTTTCTGTCTTACAAGTGTAAGATATTTAACCATGTAGCCTAACTTTTGTTCTATAGGGATAAGCTAAGCCCAAACGTCACTCCACAAAGTAAACGTATCACTACATGAGGAATTTCTGCTTTCCCCTAAAAAAATGTATGTATAAGGTGTGCAACCTTGACAGATGGTTTTATTTACATCCAGCATCTAATATAAGCTAATTATCTAGTGTCAAGGTTTAACCTCGGCCAGCAACCAAGTACCACACAGCCACTTGCTCACTCTCCCCCACGCAGAGGGATGGGGAGGAGAACTGGAAAGGAATGTAAAAATCAAGGGTTGAGATAAGAACAAATTAATAGGTAAAGCAAAAGCCACACATTCAAGCAAAGCAAAGCAAGGAATTCATTCACCATTTTCCATCGGCAGGCAGGTGTTCAGCCATCCCCAGGAAAGCAGGGCTCCATCACATGTAACAGTTACTCAGGAAGACAAATACCTTAATGCCAAACTCCCCCCCTCTTCCTTCTTCTTCCCCCAGTTTATATACTCAGCATGATGCCATATGGTATGGAAAACTGCTTTGGCTAGTTTGGGTCAGCTGTCCCAGCTGTGTCCCCTCCCAATTTCCCATGCCCCTCCAGCCTTCTTGCTGGAAGGGCCCAAGGAACTGGAAAGTCCTTGATTCACTATAAATATCACCCAGCAACAGCTAAAAACATCAGTGTCCTGTCAACATTGTTTTCACTTCACAGCCAAAACAGAGCACTGTACTAGCTACTAAGAAGAAAATTAACTCTATCCCAGCTGAAACCAGGACATCTAGGTAATGTTTATACATGGG
This sequence comes from Falco rusticolus, assembly GCF_015220075.1. NCBI lineage: Eukaryota > Metazoa > Chordata > Aves > Falconiformes > Falconidae > Falco > Falco rusticolus. The sequence goes on along the minus strand of NC_051191.1, from coordinate 22,092,302 downwards.
GGAAGATACAAAGATAGCTCTAGGATAAAACTTACTCCATCCTTACACAGGCACTTAGAATAGGTAGGAAGACTCGTTACCTAAGGTGTCTTCCTCTCTCCACTAATGGTAGGAAAACCAAGGACGTTATTTATCTGATTTCTACTAGACATCAGATTAGAGCTGAGAGGAACTCATCCCCTAAAAATAAGGTTTTCCAATGATGACCATAAAAGAAAAAGTGTTCTCAAAGACGGATATTGACCCCCACCCCATCTGTCTAAATTCTGTAAGACTGAAGTTATATAAAATCAATCCATTTCAGATCATTGCGCACCAAGTATGCATTAAATTCCGGTTGTTGGGAAGTCTCTTCACTTTGTTTCTGGACTATTTTTGGTCTTTGTATGCATGCCGCATATCATATAAGGCCCTTATTCTTTACAGGGTTTTTGAGTTAAAATTCCTACAAAAATAACATTAGAGATATTACTATGTTGAAACATAATGGTGCAGCTCTGAAGACTTCTTGTTATTGAGAGGTAAGAAGCATGGTAACATTGGATCAGACCAACAGCCTATCTCCTGTCTCAAACAATGGCCAAGAGAAGACACCTCCTGGGAGAGCATAAGAACTGGGCAAACAGCGCTGTAACCTGTTACACTCCCCAAGGCCAAATAGTTTTAGCATAGGCACTTTAAGGGATGGATTTTATTTCCAAATACATTTCAGGCTTTGATGGAGGTCTACCTTGCAAAAATGTAAATATATATGTGTTCATTTTCTGTGGGTGGCAGAAAGTGGCTGGATGCTACCTTATGGCTCCCTGGGTATCAGAAGGGAGCTTATGAGAGGGGAACGGCAATGCCTTAACTGTGCTAACCTGATGGGTTGGTTATCTGAATTTGATCAGGTCAGCCTGCTGGAGGATCAGACAGACCTAAATTTTATTTTTTATCCCCAGCACATAGTGCTTTACAGCTCAGAAAGTCATTAAACTCCAAGCTGACACAGGGAATGCCTAGTGGGATTAACCTTCAAAAACTAATTACCAAAGAGATCAACAAAAGGCAGTCTGCATCACTACTGTTGTGACAGCATACCAGAGTGAGTGGTATCAGAAAATGTTGATTAAAAGAACCTGATTCACTGGAGACCCTTTTCCTATGTAGGAAGAGGTTTCTGAATGTTTACCAAAGACAGATCAATGAAAAACAGGCTTCTAATTATAGCTAGGGGTCTGGGCACAATTACTATGATGATTATTATTTTATCATTTTTCTGGTAGTTTCTAGAAAAGGTTTTGAATGAGGTATTGCACTAGTATCTAGGAGGAATCTGGTCTCATTTTAAAGAAAAGGGGTAGGATTTCCCTACCTTCGTTTAGACATCTACTGCTGAGTAAATCACCTTGAAGTTCCAGTGAAGACTGATGAAGAGATACATTATGAGTATCTGATTTGTCTGGGTCATGTGAATAAGGCAAATAGCAACTTCAAAATGCATGCTGTTTGTTGTTGTCTTCTTTCTTTTCTCTTGACTATAAAAGGAGCCTGTACTTGCTGGCTTGAATATACAGTACATGTTTTAAATGTAGTGAGATATGTTCCAACCGTATAACAAACAGATAATATAAATAAAAGCTGAGCTTATGAAAGGGTTAGTACTCCAACAGCTGTCAACCCCAAGCCAATAGAGACTACTGTTACCTGTGAAATTTCTTAATTACTCCTCAGATTTCATGTCCCCTGGCTGAATCTGATCCCAGGTGATGTGATAAAGAGCCATGCAACCGATTATGTTTTATATATATATCTGTATATGTGTTGTGTTGTGTGTACATATATATATATACACACACATGCACATTTATATGGACATGTAGGTTATGTGTGTTTGTGTGTACCTTATATGATATGTCACTATAAGTAATGTTATCATATTGCACAGTATGTTATATGTAATAGTAGCCCTGAGGAGAAAGACTTGGGGGTGTGGGTAGACGAGAATCTCAACATGACCCGGCAATGTGCACTCACAGCCCAGAAAGCCAACTGAGTCCTGGGCTGCATCAATAGCAACATGGCCAGCAGGCTCAGGAAAGGGCTTCTCCCCCTCTACTTTGCCCTTGTGAGACCCCACCTGCAGTGCTGTGTCCAGCTCTGGGGCCCCCAGCATAAGGGGGACACGGACCTGTTGGGGTGAGCCCAGAGGAGGCCATGGAGATGCTCAGGGGGCTGGAGCCCCTCTCCTATGAAGCCAGGCTGGGAGAGTTGGGGTGGTTCAGCCTGGAGCAGAGAAGGCTCCGGGGAGACCTTAGAGCAGCTTTCAGTACCTAAAGGGGACAACAAGAAAGCTGGAGAGGGACGTTTTACAAGGGCCCGTAGTGGTAGGACAAAGCAGAATGGCTTTAACCTGAAAGAGGGGAGATTTAGATTGGATATTAGGAAGAAGTTCTTTACTGTGAGGGTGGTGAGGCGCTGGCAGAGGCTGCCCAGAGCAGCTGTGGGTGCCCCATCCCTGGGGGTGCTCAAGGCCAGGTTGGACGGGGCTGGGAGCAACCTGGGCTGGTGGAAGGTGTCCCTGCCCATGGCAGGGGGGGTTGGAACATGGTGATCTTTAAGGTCTCTTCCACCCAAACCAGTATATGATCCTATGATACATGTATTACTACATATACTGTATATGTATTTTTGTGTGGTATATGCAAGTATTATATCACCACAAAATTACTCCAGTTTCTGTACACAAAACTTTCAGACTGATTTATGTTTGACCAGTAAAATAAAATCCTATTTCTGTAAAGAAACAAAGAAGACTGGTTTTCCCAAATTTCTGAAAGTGTTTTTGGACTAACAATCAGTCTTAAACAGCAAAGATACTAAACAGTAGCCTGAAGAAAACATATTGGAAAGCAGGAATCCCAAAGTTCATACCAGCAAAAGTAAAGAATCTCAGTAAGCTTGGAACCCTGCACAGTCTTACAGGTTGGACACAGTCCCAAAAGCTACCACCTAGTTGATGAGATTATCAGAGTTCTTGGAACACGTTAGTTGTATAAATACTATTATTTCTATCTGATGATAGCACTAGTACAGACCATGTCCTGACTTATAAGAGATCATCAGGGAGGACTCAAAAGAAATGAGTGTATTTAATTACCTTTCTGCAGTTCCCAAATAAAATATTTTTTTATTGAATTTCCCCCCTCAGCTTAAGGCTTTTCACAAATGCTATTACACTTTAATTAAAGTGAACTTGTTTTTCCATTTAGTGGTTATTGTAGCTTGATTTTCCCCCCATTATTCTTACAATTGAATAAAGATGCTAATTGGGGATTAGTTTGTAATAACAGCTGACAGGCCCTGAGGATCCATTCTGCAAACTAATAGTCTACGGATGCAGAACAATCCATAAGCCAGCATGGGGGAACCAGTCTGCTACCAGAACTGATCCTCTTCATTCACAACTATAGACTGCACACTACAGTAAGTTTTGTTCCAGTGAGATATTCTTCTTACTTAAAGCCTGTGCACTACTGCTTTGCAGATGTTGCATGTTTGCTTTGGTCCAGGGAAAAAATGCCATTTACATGATATATTTACATGACAGACACGGATCACTCATGTTCTGAGCTGTCTGGAGATGAATCAGGTTTGGTACAGGAGCACAGTACCTTATTGAACACTGACAGCTTTCAAAATGTTAATAAGGACATGATACTATGCTAACCCAGTTGCACAATACCTGGATAAGAGCAAAGGGATTTGTCTCTGATGTTATTCACCTAGGCATTTCTGTCATTAGCAAGAGGATGTTCAGTGGTCTCAGTCTATTAATTTGAAATAAATAGTTCAATACTGAGTAAAGACTGTGAAAGGGAATCTTATATCCTGTCAGAATGTGAAGTTACTAAAACTTAAACCACTGAAGATCAGGCAAGTCACAATGGAGATAACAAGGTCTTCTGACCCCAAAACACCAAAGACCTCTAGGTATTTTATTAATTCACAATTTTATTCAGTACCGTACTAATGGGATACAAGTTGATCTCCAGGTCTGCATGAAAATAGGAGTACTATTTCTCAATGTTTACTAACATGCCCTAGCTGCAGAGAAAACATAATTTCAGAAAATCTATCGTCGCAGCACACTCAAAACTAGACAGCTGCAACAAGGGCTTTTACCATCACATACTAGCATATTCCTCATGTTAGTCCCTCTGCTGTCTTCTCCTAGTCTCTCCTCATCCAGGGCAAACACTGTCTCTCTTCTCTCTGCTTCTTCCTCCTTTCTCTTCATTGGCTGCCCAACCTCTTAACAGAACCAGCCACAGCTGCACCTTATCTACATCAGCCAACCCATTGCCCCTGAAGCCAGCCCACAGCTGCATATTACCAATGCTAATTAACCCAGCTTCATTCCTCTACACCTCCCCCCTTTTTTTTTAACATTTCACACCTTATGTTTTTAACAATCATGACAACCTTTTTATAAATAAAATGTTCATACAGTCTTCTATAATTCCTCTACAATCTTTGACTTAAATTACATTATATTTATACTATATCCTTTCCTGAAGCAATGAATCAGTACTGTATCTCCAGGAAGTCTAAATATATGAATTTTGGTTAAATTTAAGAGAAAAAACCCAACCCACCTTTCAACAGAGCAATATTTATAGCCTGAACTCACTGATATACTAGTATATTGCAAGCTTCCCTATGAATCTAGACTGCAGACTCGCCAGTTGCTTGTTTGTGGGGGATTATCTTCAGTCTTATGAAAATGCTGTAGCCTCAATGTGACAAAGGTCTTTGAAGTTTAAATGATCATAGATGTTTTCCTCAGGCTTTAATCAAATGCAGGGGCAACTGTAGTGTTTCTGCAGTATGACCCATGTTTTAAAAGAGATTTCTTCAAGTAGGGTAGGACTGATCCCTAAACTTGTTGTCTTTTCCAAACTATCCCTAAAAGTTTCAAAAATTTTACAAATTACAAGCAACCCTCAGGGAAAATACATGTTCTGTCTCTATAAAACATATCAAGAGGAAGAAAAAAGAAAAAAACGGAAGAAGAAATCTTTCATTCTTTAATCTTTTTCTTACTCTGAGCATTTGAACAAGATATCTCTCAGTGATAATGAAAATCATGTAATTTGAATTTTATTAAGCTAGTAACATGAAATCTGTTATGCTTACTTTTAAGCAAAACTCCGTGTCAATAGTACAATGTAATGAGTGAATGGAATTCTTAACCCTGGGAAATATGAAGACAGTAATTTAAAAAATAACTTTCCAAATATAATCTGCACAAACCTTGGTTGATAACCTAATAAGGAAATACCAAGAAAAGATAATGAAAATAGATTAAAATGCTCCTATACACAAGTCAGACAGATCCTTATTCTTAAATTGTTCCACTGATTTCAGCTTCACTGGAACAACATTTGAAACACAGGACAGAGCCTGTCTGATAAAGCTTGAGGAAGGCAAATATGCCGAGAAAAACTTGAAACTGATTCTGTAAAAAAGGAGTCAACGTTTAATTTGGATGTGCACTATAGCTCTGTACTGTGGAAGTGATTTTCCAGAAAGACCTAAGTGTACCTTTTCTCTGCCTTTGGAGAATGACATTGCAGCAAGCAATAACTATGTGAAACAAAAAGAGGCAGAAAGGACCCTCCAGGTCCCCCAGCACACCACCTGCTCTCTGGTAGTACCAGCTACATCGACACCATCAACAGCATGCATCTGTCTCATTTGGGTTTACAGATCGCTAAGGGTAGAGATAACACAACTTCTCAGGCAATCTCTTCTGATGTTTAACTGTCTATTCTTACCCCAGCTAAACAAATCTCATCAAGACCAGAAGTATAAGACTGTGTAACTTAAAAGTGCATGAGTGCCTGTATACTTCTGAGACACACGCTTCCACTTGCAGTGTGGACCCACCCTAGAGAAAATGTTCATGCTGTCTGCTCTTGGTCCTGAGCTTAGCCTTGGCAACTGCTGTGGCATGGGTGGTGGAAAGGCTGACGAGTCTTCCAGGCTGCCTACAAGCCAGTGGAGCTGTGAGCTTTATGTTTGCATGCAGTCAATGGACAGAAGAATTCACAAAAGCTAAATTTGGCAGTCATTACTGGAAGTCTCAATATGGCCCTCAGTCAATTAGGCAATCCCTTCTTATGAACAGAAATGACTAATGGCCATTAGCTTATGAGAGCCAAAGAAATTCAACTTCTTAACCCCAAAGGCATGAGAACTCTATACAGGTTTCAAAATTGGTAATCAAGAAAAGCAAGAAGTGATTTACTGGGAGGTTTAAAATAGAATAGGTTTGCTGTTAACAATAGCCTAACTCTCCAGAGCACATTGAGCCCACATTGTACCCAAGACAAGCTTTGCATAATAGAGGAGAGTTCACTTCCACGTGATTACAGTTATAGACTCCCTGGAGGGAAAAGCACAAAACCAGCAAAGAGAACAGGCTTTTCATCATCATTTATAAAGACTTTAGAGCTATGTTTAAAATGGTGAAATGCTACTTGCCTCCATTGTACAACACTTTGAGGTACAGAGCCTTGATGAATACACCATTTAGCTGTTTGGAATTATTATGGGTTATATTCTTTCCATTTAGTGACTTGCCCCATTTAAAAATGCTTCATATTTTTCCATTACAATACTAATTGCAAAATTAGAATCATAGAATCATTTAGCTTGGAAAAGACTTTTGAGATCAAGTCCAACCATTAACCCTTCACTACCAAGATGACCACTAAACCATGTCACTAAGTGTTACGGCACTAGCAAAAGTAACCAGCTGCAACAAGGCTTTTACCATCCCATACCAGGTTCACTTTGAGAAGTAGTTCCCAAGCCTTGCCCTGGCACAGCCACCAATCCCCACAAGGTTTCAAAGGTTCATCTACTGTCTGTGGTGTTTCTTTATCCTCTTCACGCCAGTCCACCCCACTTCTTCCCTCTGCTGCATCCACCTCCAAGTCCCTTGCTTCTCCCAGGGCCTCTCCTTGTCTCTCCTACATGTGGGATGCTCTCTCTCCTCCTTCTGCTTCTTGTAGGTCTCTCTTCATCCAGTGGTCCTCTTCATACGCCTTAGAGCGCTGCTGGCCCCCTTGGCCACCTGGGCACGCTGGGGGCTCCTGCCCAGCGGCTGTGCCCAGCGCAGAGCCCCCCCGGCCCGGCCGGGAGCAGCCGGCTTCTCCAGGAGATGCTGGGCGAGACGGTGCCAAAGGCTTCGCTAAGGCCCAGGCAGGCGCCAGCCACAGCCTTTCCCTCAGCCACCCAGCGGGTCCCCTTGTCCCAGCAGGAGATGGGGCTTCTCACGCAGGACCTGCCTTTCATAAACCCATGTTGGCTGGGCCTGATTGCCAGGTTGTCCTGCACATAACAGGGTGACTTACTCCAGAACCTTCCCTGGCACCGAGGTCAGGCTGGTAGCCTGTACTTCCCTGGGTCCTCCTTCTGGCTCTTCTTGTAGATGAGTGTCACATCAACTAATCCCCAGTCTTCAGGGACCTCCTCAATTAGTCAGGGCTGCTGGTAAATGACGGAGAGTGGCTTAGAGAGCTCCTTTTCCAGCTTCCTCAATCCCCTTGGCTGTATCCATCTGGCCCCATGGACTTGTGAATGTTTAATGGAGCAGCATTAAGTTTTTTGTATCCTAACTTTCCCTAATTGAAATAGCAAAAAGCCATGAATGCAAACATATTAAAAATCAAAGGTCACTTTACAAGTAAATTTGAAAAGAACAGTGTTGATTTCTCTATTTAAACAGTAAATTTAAAATGAATATTTATGCAGATTAAATCAGCTAATCAAATCACGGAGGAAAAGCTTATTAAATGGACCTGTCAGAGGAGAATAAGATCTAAAACCACAACCCTTCATCCTGGCAAGTAAATCGACCAGTTTGATCAGTTGCTTTACTTGGGGAAAGGATTTATGGCATCACACCCAGAAATTGCTTCTTGATCCTGGAACTCAGACTGAATATGTGCATTTCTGCAGCTCTGTGACAGATGTAGAAATGCATATATACGTATCTTTAGAATGAGACAGGATTCAGAATTAATGTTATATATGCTTTTTTGAATTGGGTGCTGGTTTTTGAGAGACCATTGCCTCTTACAAAGACTTCAGAAACTTGTATTGCAGTCACTGACCTTACGAAGTTCTATGTGCAATTGTACTGTGTAAACCCATTTGGATTTCATACAGCTAAAGTCAGCTGATCTAGGGTTAAGGAATATGAAGGAATCATGCAAGATTTCAACCTAAGTTCCTCCTCCTGCTGTCTAGAAGAATTCATACTGCACTGTCCAGGGGTGGATGCTGATGAGGTTGCAATGGCTTCAAAGTTCATTTGGCTCCAAGAATTTTTCTGTTTAGACATCTAACCTAAACTAATTTAATTGAGGAACCCTCAACAGTCAATGGAAAGAAAAAGCATCTCTAAGTTATGCTTCATTTTACCTCTCTCTCACTCTCAGTTTAGGGTGATGTGAAGTTTCAGTACTGAGGCTACATGGAGCCCTTAGGATGAACCTAACCATTAGCTTTCATATAATGCCAAAGGTTTGATGGTTAAAATCGGGTGAGGTTATTATCCTGGGTGGGAACTCAACTCAGTATACTAATAAAGATGCAATACAATATTCAGACTGAACAAAATTTTTGGATGACTATTTAAAGTAATACCTTACGATCTTTCCTGGCAGAGATCAGGAAGGTAAAAGGTTCTCTGTGTAAATTGTAAAGAATCCACATTCCGTGCATGAATTATTCCTCCCACTTCCCTGAAATTCAATAGTCAATTAACACGAAGAAAAATACGTATTTTAAATGAGCCTCCTTTTAAGTAATGTTTTTTCCACAGGAAGGACAATTTTGCTGGAGGTTTATTTACTAGTATTCACACACTTGAGTTCAAACTTGTCTTCTTGACAAGACAAAAGTTTACTTGCACTTTAATTCTCTTCCAGTTCCTCTGTAGATTTCAAGGGGTCTATGTTTATTAGTGTTGTCCCTGTGTATAACAGGTTATCTGACAGATATCCAGTACAGCCTTTCAGGTACATTTGCAATTATACATATAGAGTTGGATGCAACTACTTACTTTAAGAAACCAAATACCAGGAATTTAACCTAAAGTAATTGTCTGAGCTTCTTCTTTAGACACAGGTCCTCTACAGGCATCGTAAGACGATGTTTCATGCTATATCAAGAAGCTAAGCGAGGTTCAAATGGCTTTTTCGAAGCTAGTCTAACTTAATTTCTCCTTCATTGACACAATCAGTAGCCTTAAAAATTAACTTAAATTTGTATGTTTTGGGCATTTGAAGTAAGGCAAAACAAATATGAACCTTCACATCACAAAAGAAAAGATACTTCCTATATCCCAAAATTAACAATTTAGTTAAACTTGTAGCATGGGTATAACTAGGCATTCTTGGTGAGAAAGAAAAATATCCTGATTTCCTCAGTACTTTCTCATAATAATATAGAAAAATGATCCCTTCTGAGTATTTCACTTGAACTGCCATTCTCCACACACAATGTGGCTTGTGTGTTCAACATGTGAACATATATCAGCACAGTTAGTGTATGTTATATATAGTATATACATATATATAGTATATATACATATATATATGTATAGAGTATGTATATACACATATATACTATATACATATATATAATATATACGTGCATATAACTATATACATATATATAGTATGTAGTTAGTATATAAAATATAGTGTTAGGCATAAAAATAACATCGTCCCCATTTTCTTAAATGTCTCTGTAAGAAAAAGGAGGACTCTATACATGTAATTGTGTGCCTACTTTTTAAAATTTACATATATTTGTGTGTATTTATAGTATAAATATATTTTTACACTACTCATCCTTTTTTTTAAACTTCTACCTATTTTATTTTTTCCTATTAAAGCTTTTTTTTTTGGTGGTGGTGGTGTGGATGGGGATAATGGGGCTTTTAAAAGGAAAGACTTTTCCTACTGAAATATCTTAATGAATGCATTAAGTTTCAGATTGTCAAAAAATGTGAAAGCAAAAAAACCATGCGGAATAAAAAGGAAACCATGTTATTTACACTCAGGACGCTCAATGTTCTTTGATGACTTAATGATTTAAAAGGATTGACTCTGTGCTGTCAGAAGTTCGTTGATGGACTCCTCTGTCTTCACCTTTTCACACATCCACCAATTTCTCAATACTCTCCTGACACTTTCTTAATAAATAGATTCTTTAAAATTGTCCTCTGGGTACCTCTTATCCTATTTTACACATCTACAGCCACCCTGCCTTTCAGGTATTCTTAGTTCTATTAGCACATGCTTTAATGTGGACCTTTTATTGTCTCTATATGCTCCCATTTGGTGTTTAGTGCCAGCTATTTCAGCACAAGTACTGATTCCTCTTTGGTGGGAAGACACAACTTTCTCAGAATTGAGATAAACAATTTATTGTTTTCAGAGGGATTATAGACATACAACATTTACAGACCACTGCAGGGCCACTACGTAGAAAGAAAAAATCAGATAAATCCCCTGTTACAGCAACATGATCTGAAAGTAGAGATTTGGCACTAGAAGAACCAAGGTTGTCTTTGCTTATTTATAACATTTGTAGAGAAGGAACTCATGCTGTAATCTGTGTTCATTAAATTTTTACTTGTGCATTACCAGGTCACCTGGCAATATACAGCTGATCTGAAACAAGAATAATCACACACTTGCATTTCTGCCAAAAATTTGTAGCACATTATATGTTGCCCATGAGGTGTTCTAGGACAGCTTTTATACTGACTGTGGAAGCACAAGCAAAACTAGATCTTGCTTGAAGTCCATCAGGACAAGTTACCTAGTATAAATTTGACAAGAGTGAGGTTTTTTCCCACTTTGTGTTGTGTAGGAGGATCTTTTGAAAGTCTCATCTGATGTCCTAAAACCAAATGAGTCTCCTCAGAAAACCATAGGCTTAACTCTTCTCCATCTATAAGGTATATCCAGTTTAATTAAACCTGTTTCACTAAATCAGCTTAAAATAACAGGGTTTGTATTGTAACCTCTTGCAACCTATTGCAGCTTTGAAGTTGGTCCATCATTGAGCAGGGGTTGGACTGGATGACCTCCAGATGTCCCTTCCATCTTGACTTTTTATGTGATTCCATGATTTAAGATCTTAAAAAATAGAGCATGCAGTTTAACAAAATTGATTTGTTTATAGTAGTGGAAGCAAGATTACTTTAACTCAAAGTAAATTAGATCTTCCTCACGCTGTGTTCACAGAAGTGCCTCTGTTTCTGAAGAAGAAAGAAAAGGCAAAAACAAATATGTGACCCAGCAGCTCAAGTTTAATTCTTTGCTTCCCTTTTCACTTCTTGTGTGACCTTAAATACCTTTCTCTGTGTTTTAAATTCCTGCATAGTAAAAATGTTCACTTTGTCCTAGTGTTGGTGTAAGTAGAAAAACATAAAAGCTTCTTAGCTACCACATTCAGGGAAAACATGTATTTATATCATAGATAAAAGCAAAGATATGTTGGTGTATCCCTATATAAACACATACCTTTGCTTCTAGTGCTGTAAACCTTTGTCCATGGTTGAAAGCTGGAAAGGGATTGCTTCCCCACAGGGCAGATAAAGGCAACAGCAGCTCTTTGGAACAAAATGTTCCATCTTGGAGAATACAGCATTACTTTCTGCAAATTATGCAGACCTGTGAAACAACAGGTTTATGGCAATGGAAAGAGATGCCTCTGACTGTCTCCACTTTATGCCCAAATTGCAATGAGCTTCTAACCTGGCACGCTGAAATGAATAGCTCTCAAAGAGTACCATATATTTTTGACACAACTCTGCCTCCCAAAATTTTAAAGGGCAATATGAAAGTCTGAGGCAGAGCAAGTTCTACACACAGAAAAAAGGCTTATTCAGACTGGGTAAGAAATAGTTTTGCTCTAAGAAATCAGATCAGCTAGAAAAATTGCATTTGAATAGTTTCTTAGCACCTCTGGTTTCCAGGCTCAAGTTGCCTGAAAGATTTATTGTGTGGTAAATACAGTTCTTTACTAGCCAGCCAATAATTTGAAAATTGCAGACTCAACTGGTAGAGAACATGAAGCAAAGTATTGCCATAAAACAACAAGCCAGGTAAGGTTCCAGATGTATTCAAAAGCATCTGAATGATAGATGCAAAACAGTCTTTTAAAAAGTCACATGAGTCTATTTCCACCTACGATCATGCTACCTGCATCAGGAGCTCCCCATACAAGCATGAAAGGTTTTGTTTCAAATTCAGTTTTCATTTAAACAAGTGTTGAGATCACAGCCCAGGCTTCCCTGTGCCCCTCTGTAGATGCAAAGCAGCCACATACCTGTCATAGCTGGTCAATTATGATGAGATACTGGCTTGAAATAAAAGCAGTACTTCTGGAATTAATCTGCTACAATTATTTTTCTTCCACTGTTGTATAAAATGCTTGCTAGGTATGGTGGATTTATCACTGAAATGTCTAGACTTGGGGAAATGATCCAAAGGTCTTAAAGCTCTGGACAGAGATAAGTAGCCTGTCATAACAGATTTAGCAAGTGATCACACAAACCATAGGAAAAATACTTAGTCTTGCTGCAGAGAAAAAATGTCCTACTTACAGAAATGCTGTGTTACTTGCTTTTGGTGGAATTCAGAAGATTCAGTGCCATTGGGGTCCATTAACCAAGGCCTTTAAGTATAGCTGCATTGCCAACTCTCACTGCTTTACAAATATTGCAAGGTTGTTTGTTGCTTTGTAGAAGTACTAAGTTAGTCTGAGTAGTAGGAAATTTTTCTTTTGCAGGAAAAATGCAAACTTCTGGCCAGCACTGTTACAGAAGAAAACTTGAAACGGTGGCCTAAGGCAAATATAATCGATCAAGAACATGTGTGCATATACATATGCATATGTGTATGCGTACACATATATATATACACACACATATACTAATGATTCCAGAAGAAACATGATTCAATATGGAATTATGATTAAGAAGTTTGTTTAAACATGACTGTTGCACTAAATACAGACTGAAGGGCCACAATCAGCAGATCCATCTACCAGCTTAGACACTGGAATTTCCACTTCATCAGAAAGTAAAAACAGGGTGGGTTTCTTCCAGTTTTGGGGTTTTTGGGGGGTGAGTGGTAAGGGAGTAATGGGAGGAGGCTGTAACATTTCTGCCTTGTAATGAGAATGAAGTTTTCATGAAGGAAGGTGGATGTCGAGGTGTTCTTATGGGGAACATTTTTCCTGGCATTTTTCTTGAAAGCAAGACCATGGCTTAATAAGAAAGACTGCATCTGGTTTGGCCACAATATGGGTAGCCATAGTAGGATGCCTATTCCACTAGAAATATGTGAAATTCTATGTTTCAGAAGATGTAAATTTTTTGGCCTCAAGTACATCAAATGTGGCCACAGAACCTAAAATTACATCTCCTTTTATTACATAGCTGTAATTATTGAGGGACTTTGCCTATGTCATTGTTATGTCAAAAATATGAAAACCTTAGCATAAAAAATAGTGTATGTAAGATCATTTAAAAGATTTAAAGGCTTCTCATCATAGGTGCTTCTGGTGTTTTATTGTTGACCAAAAGCACAGCTCAGTGCTATCAACAATATTATCCACTGGTGGAATCCAAATCCAGCTGTTTCAGCTACTAATATATTGTGTATCATTTCTGTGGAAGCTTCCCAAGACAACTCTCATTGTGAGATCATAAAATGTATTGTTTAAATAATGCTTTTATAATAGGAAGCTATTAAGTAATAATGAAGCAATTAAATGATTCTGGGTATAAGTCACGCTGTCTAAGGAAAGTAGAAATCAGAAGGCAGTCTGCTGCTTGCACCCAACCACTTGCATAACATGCGGTTTGCAAAATGTTATAATGTGGATTTATGATGACAATTCAGCTGCTTCTCTAAGAGAATAAGCAGACAGGAATAAAAGAAAGATCCCTTAAAAATACCTTTTTTCTCATTAAGGTGTTTTGTTCTTAAGGAAGGTGAAGATTGTTCCATTATTCTTCAAGATACCAAATAGTTACAGCAAAGCTGTATCTATAGATAGCTCCTAAATTAGCACAGAAATACAGAGGGTTGCGAGACAGGGTTTTACAGACCAAAAGAATCCCTAAAATTCTTAAGTAAAGCTGGAGTCAATATCCCAGGAAAGAGTCACTCTGAAAGACAGCATTTGAGAAGCAGAGTGTTTTCAAAGACGTTCTTCCTTTCTCTGATGCTAAGAAATGCCTCTGGTGCACCAGGCCATGGGATGTCTTCATCAGTGACAGCTGAATTATCCATGGGTCACAGGTTCCTTTCATTGTTTTCTGCCACTCTCCATGAGGTCAATGTCAGAGACACTCTGAACTGACATTTTAGAACTTAGTATATTGTCCTTTTTGTTGTCTAGAACTTGCTTGGCATGTTCAGAGGGTATTTTTTAGGTTTAAAGTCAATGACAGTGAAGGAAGCAGCCTGCTTTTAAGGGAAACATTAAATTTAAAATAAAGTAGTAGTGCAAATAAACAATGGTAGTGATCGTAATTCAAGACAAAGTTGGGAACTTAAGGAAAGAGTTTCCAGCAATGCTGTAAATATCTTAGGTGGTTGATATCAACATGTACCATGTAGAGGGATGGTTTCCCAGAGGATAGTCTTGACAATATGTCTGGAAAGAAACCAACATTGGTCTCTTAACTTACAAGGGAAGGAAGTAATCTCTTTCATCATACCCACAATATCACTGCAGGAGCTAAATGTCTCATACTTAGAAATCTAATCACTGGGAAGATTGTGTAGTTGATTTTTCTTCTGTGGTAACTAAAGTGTCTGAAAAAGCTGAAATACCTACAGATATTTGGTCACTGGTCATTGCATCATCACAATATCTTCAGATTTGAAGACCAAAATAAAAAAAAAACAAACTAAAATAAAAACAGGGCTTTGAGCTGGTCTGTGTATGACTGTAGCATCAAAATATCAGCAACAGTAGAGTCTCCAGCAAATTAGCAGAAATTCATGGGAAAATTAGCAGAAATGAATGGGAAAATGCAAGTACTCCTGTGGCTAGGGCATGTAGAATTCAGTTGATATTCTATATCCACAGAGAGAGTGGAGTGGTATTCCAGTTGTTAGGTTACTTTTTCTTAAAAAGAAATTGATTCTTCTGCTGTGTCTTCTAATGAGATGTCACTAAATCATTTATATTTGTAAACTGCATGGTCTACAGTAAATTCTTTTGAAACTCTTAGATACTTGGCTGAATATCTATGTCATAATTTGCTTCAAATTTTATTATATTCCATATTCTTGCAAAGTGTTGTGTTAATATGCAATGTGGATTTTTAATTGCATTATATTTGTGTTTCATTTTATTAAATTTTTAATAGCTTTGCGATTCAAAACATTGGAGAATATTTTTAGGTTCCTAAATTATTATATTACAAGGTAATGTAATATTAAGGAGTGTCAGGATAGACCATAAATTAGTTAAGAAACCAGATGGGCAACTGCAACAAACTCATAAGGGTTTATCATTAGTATGCAGTTCTGTAAACTATCTTCTGTCAGTCACTGGCAAAGACCAAGAAAGTTTTCACTTCCAAGTATTGTAGCAAAGGCAATTTCCATATTCAGGCAACCAGATTCTTTTCTTCTTTACCTTTTGTGTTATCTCGAATCACCTTTTTGATTTTACAGCTGCCTCAATATGAATGTAAGTGAATGAGATACCATTTAACTCTTTATTAGTTTGGTTGTTGGTTGTTTGTTTTTCTTTTTAATTTGGAAAGAAAATGCTTATCTCTTTGGGTTTTGGTTAAATGAAAGGCTTTCAAATATGCAGCTAGAATTACAAGAGGATTTGACAATGTCACAAAACCCAAAAGAAGGTCATCTTTCCAGCTCTATCACCCAACATTTTTCATTCTCAGTAAACTAATAAGATACCTTGAGGGTGGAAGAATAGTTTTGTGTTTCAGAGGGTAACAACTCATGCTGCGTTCATATCCTTCTGCAACTTTCTAATCACAACATCACCAGTCTTTTGAAGGATTTTACTGCTTTGGTACTTCTGTCCACCAGCCTGCTGGTTTTGAGACAATAGCAAAGAGTATTTACATCTCTACTATATAAACTTGTGTCCTCTAAGTGGTGTTTATTTTCAGCTATTACTTGAATGATTACTGTGTGTAGATAGATTTTACATTCTTATTTATGCATTCAGCTACAATACTATCTAGGCTATCATAGGGAAAGGGGAATAATGATTAAGGATGACGATACGCTTTCTTAATAAATGTAAGCAATTATCGGACCGCTTTGTTGTGGAAAACAAGAAAAAGAGAAGGGTGAGATATTTTTGTTATCACCATGGAATCATTCACATTTTTTGGCCTTTATTTTTGGCACTAGACAAGACTGAACAACATCATTACTAGACTGAATTCACTGAGGCTTCTGTAGAAGAGCTTACCCTCCTAAATTTTGGGGGGTTGGTTGGTGGTGAGTTTCTTGTTTGTTGGTTTTGGGGTTTTTTTTCCCCCTCATTGGCATTGCCTTAGGATCTCTTTTCTGAATTCCTTTCAACCAGAGGTAGTTCATTTCCTAAGATCACCCATTGATTTTAATTATGAAGGCACAGTATGGACAAATAAACCAGTTTTGTAGTAGAGGTGGATATACCCTGGCTTGGTATAATGTCGATTAATAGTTGTAATTGGTATGTGTGGAGTTTCAGTCTAAGCATTATCTCTGAAAATTCCCATTCACACTTCCTATGAGCCTGGACAGAGTATTTGGTTCCTTCTCTTGGACTGGAATGAATTAAAAATAAAACTGTCCTTTTCTTCACAGATCATTTTAACACAATTGTGGCCATTCCTTCCAGATTTCTCCTAACCTTGTGTTTGGTTAGGAAATTCCATGTTAATAGCTGCAAAATTAATACTGAAAATTCATAGTAAGGAAGAAGTTGAGCTGTGTTCACTAGTTTCTGGCAATAAAAAAATATCAGCTCCGGCTTAAAAACTGGGCAAAGTATGGAATGTTCAGCCAGGATCAGATCAGACCCTTCCTCCGATTGAAGGGCCTTTAAGTACACATTATTAATCCATCAGTGTTTTCTCATTTTTCAGCCTTATAGGACACTCCTTGGATGCACCTATAATGTGCTTTCAATGTTTATATTGGGCTGGGAGGATTAATTTCATAGAGATGGTTGATTCTCTCTGATAATCAGTGGCATTACTAAATGGCTTTTAAATAAATACCTTGGACAAATGCCTTTATTTTGTAGATACTTGAAGTGAGGTAAGAGACCTCTGTGCCTGCCTCAGAGGCTGTGGTTTAACCTCATGTGTTGACTGCCAGAAAACAGTTTCAAAAACACTCTCTATTCACTGCAACAAACGATTTCCCCCTAACAAATTGCACGAAGAATGCAAACAACAAACAGGGTATCCACAGCAACTCGATTAGCTACAAACAATTTCTTTGTAAGCCTTCATTTTTAATTGCTTTTGTGTCCCTAGCTCCTCCTCTCTCTCCCTCCATCAGCCCTCAGTTAAAGAATTATAAATGAGAGGTTAGGCTCTTTTATATTTCTCTTTTTTAAAGATAGTCAATAATACCCCCTCCCCCTTCCTTACCAGCTCTTGAATGCACATTCTTTTGCAGTAACACTGACTCAGAGTTACCTCTGAGAGACGGGGATTTTTTGATTGCCAGGAGTTGATTACTATGGTAAGTAAAAAGCTTGTTTAATTGTTTTGATTGTTCTGTTCTAATCAACAGAAAAATAATAATAATAATAATAAAGTTTCTCAATCTGAAAGCTTACTGAACGTTATTTGAAATAATGCAACCAAAGCAAAATCAACAGCCTAGTTTAATTAGCACTCCAATCCAATGGAATCAAGGATGGGAATTTTTAACCCAGTATCCATTTGCCAAAAAGTTCCTCTTTTCCACTTCTCAAGTGAAAATAAGCATTCACACCCGTGGATGACACCTTAAAGTGATGCTCAGGCAAAAGCTTGGCTTTAAATAATCTCTGCATGTTCAACAAGAGCACAAAGTCATTGAAAACTGTATGATAAATCATTTCAAAACAGGAGATTTTTCAGGGGGTGGGGGTGGGGGTGGAGTTTGTAAGTGAAAATTCAGTGTGTGGAAGAGATTTTCTAGCTGAGTACAGGAAGACAGCAATAATATCACAAAATGGGTTAATGAAGGACATTTCAAGGACACAATCCAAGAGTTCTCCTTATAAAGCTGAACACAGGTATGAAATGGGTCTGAACATGGGAAACTCATTGATACTTGTGAACAGTCTGCCTGGGTAAGTCTGGCAGTATGCTGAGTTACTGGATGTTATGTGGGCAGTCCAGAAGACCCCTTATAAGCACAGTCAAGGCTGTCATAGCCTCTCTCCCAGTGTACCACGAAAAGGAAGGATCTGACATAGTGATTTTTCTTGATGATGTCACCTCACCCACTCTCTTTTCTTATAAAAACTGATGGGCTTAGCAAAACAGCTCATGAATGATGATCATGGAACCAACACTACCTTAGGGGTCATCTCATAAGCATAAATCCATTCTAGCCTTTTGCATCTGTGGTCTAAATTCCTATAGTTTTGCAGAGTAGCTGGTTATCCTTTCATGATACTTCTTGTTGAAATCAAGTTGAAATCATCACTACATACAGGGCCACAACTTTCAACATGTTTTGTAGACAAATGAAGCTAAGCAGCATGGTTTATATCATCATCAGGTCTAAACTGACATATGTCCTGATTCCTGTTTTGAAATAATTCACTGTTATCAGTGGTGATTTTAATAGACGATCTCCTAAACTGCAATCTGTACTAAGAAGTAAAAGGGTTTTAATCCTTCATAACCTTCCATGGAATAATGCCTCTTTTACAGAAGTAGGTTCTGAACCTGTCAGACAACTCAATGCCTGGAATAATAATGCTTGATGAAGTATTTTCTCATCTCAAGAGCAGGCACTTACCTGCATAAATCTCTCATGTAGAGATAAGAAATAGATATATACCCAAATGGGTTTTCCTAGTGAAAGGTCAGCTTTTGAAAGAATTTCCTTGGTTCCCTGGAGCCTCAGCAAAAGATAACATTTGAGAACTTGTCTTCTGCTTTATACTCTATTTAATTAAAGTGTGCTGCTCACTTTGATGAAAATTTTTCCTTCATGATTAAAAAGCTCTTTTGATTAAATCATTTTACCTAGACAAGTGGCCTGTAATAAAAATAAATTAGAATATTTTTTAAACAACTTTCTCATGTGTTAATAAATTATAATTTAATTCTACATGGCAATTGGTACCCAGAATACCTCACCCACCAGTTGAATGTATTGGTCACTGGTTACTCTGGTGACTCCTTCAAGGTGGATTACAATAGATCTTATTCTATAGAGAAAGAGGGTGGGAAAATACCAGTCTGAAAAAGTGCTAAGAGGTCTTAGGTCTCTCAGATAATCTTGTAATCTGAAACACAAGAAAGTGCAGTACAAAGAGCTGAACAAGTTTGATGGAAGTCATCTCAACCTTAGAAGCTCAATAGTAGCATAGAGTGTTAGTCCTTAAAGAATAAATCTTGCTGTATGATTTCCAGCCACCTCAGGTCCCTGCATAATTTTCTCATTTGTGTTGATCTGAGACAACAATGAGCAGAACAAGCTTAGGTCTCTTTTTACTGTGATTGACATGTTCCAAGGTAAAATTATATTTTTGGTCTGCTTAATGATACATGAGAAGCTTGTAGAAAAACTGGAAATAAAACATGTCTTTGTCCAATTCAATTAGTCTCTCTTCTTCTTTATAACTTATTAGGAAGAAAGGATAATATTTACACAATAAAAATATAAGTATGTTTAGTCTGCACTAGATGAACAACACTGATGATCTGTCATCGGGGCTGCTTGTATCATGATCATCCTTCAGGATGGAAATGTTTCCTTTCTTATCAAAATTATGATCAAAAAATGGTTTCACAGTAAAGATAAATTGCACCCCCTTTCTTCTGTACTATCAGAGAGGAGGCTGCAACACTCACCAGAAAAATATCTCTTGGGTAACTAATCATTTAAATCTTTGGCCTCAAAACCTATTGTTTGTTTTTGCACTAAATTTCACATTACAAAAGTTTATATAAATGGTCATTGATATTTCTGAAATAACCACAATTATGGTCAGTAAAAAGACTGTGGCAAGGAGCTCACTTGTTATATTAAACTCAAACCCTCAGGCTTAGAGATCTCAGCTCATCTGGAAATTAATGCCTTTCCTAAGCTTGTTTGATCCTGGTGTTTTTGAAGCAAAGGCCACAGTACGTATGAGTGACAGGCTTTTATCCCCATGAGGCTTAGCTGAAGTCACCAAGCTGTGACCTGTGCTAGATAAGAGTTAGGTCCTTTGGAGGTAACAGATAATGAAATACTGGACTGCTGCACCAGCCAACTTCTCTGTTCATCAGCCCCACTTAAAGGTCAGATGACAAACCTCAGGTGACAGAAAAGAAAGAAACTCAATCCATCATTTTCCCTGATCCCTTCAAATATGAAAGTAAACAACGTAAATGTTTTGGAGCAAGTAATTATGTAACTGCTGCTAACTGTTATAATAATTCTTTTTTTTTCATATTTAGACATACTAAATAATTGCAGAATCTGCACACAGGTATTTTTGATATCTAATTACAACAGAATAATATATCAAAATTCTCCCTGAGCAAAACCGTATTCATAAAATCTCTTGTAGGCACTGGGGGCACAGAAAAAGCAGATGTGATTCCAGCAAAATCCTCAGGTCACAAAAGTGGCATGAATCAGAAAGACTTTCTTAGCTGAGAAAAGCATGTCGAAGGAGTTCTAAATTACAGGCATTTCCCAGGAAAATAATTATTTAGAAATCTCAGTCTCTCTGAATTGGTCCTGAAAACTCAGTCTTGAACATGATACTGAGCTACCTCAGTAAATCCTGTGCCAAACCCAGTGAAAACTGAGAAACCTCAGCAGTTCTGATGTTCTGCTCGCTACAGAGCAGCAGGGAATCGGGGTAAAACTGAGGTGCTCTCTCAAGACTGAGGGGAGTCAGGTTTTCATCGTGGATCTCCCGGTAATCTGCTTTGAGCAAGCTATGCCAACCCTTTCTGGTTATTTAAAGGACAGGTCCCAGCACAAGAAATATGAATACACTTCCCAGGACATTAAAGCTTCTAAGTGAACCTGCCCTTGACTTGTCAGAGAGGGGCTCTGGACTTAGGGAGATGCAAGCTCAGCAGTTTGTGCAGGGTCAGTATGCTGCTGCTTATATGTGATCCTCAGTTTATGTGTCCAGAATCTTTGTACTACTAGAAACCTGCTGTCTGCACATACAGCTGACATTTTCCTTCACTTATTTCAACAAATGCTATTGAATGCAGGGGGGTATAATTCCCACCCTGACACACTCCCACCCCCAAATCAAGAAAATATGGTTCTTCTGCATTGAGAGGAATATGCTGGTAGCTGAATATAGCAAAATAGATCAATAATCCTAAAAATTACTGCTAATTTCTGAAAGTATAATTTAAATTTAATATCGACTACAAAATATTGGTCTTACGAGACATTTCTATGTAATTTGTGTGCCATGCAGATCTAATACCATTTTATATTACTTTGGATTAAAATGTGCACTGTCAAAGAGGTAGGACTATTCTTTCAGACTCCTTGCAAATACAGAGTTTATTAAGTTTACTTCTTTTCTTTCCCTGTACAAAAGCACAACTTACCTGTTAACTGAAGTACTTGTATTTGCATGGAAGTGCTCTGACTTCGGCACATGGACATCCCTTCCCCAGTCCTTTCCTTGCACTGCTTCTCACAGCAGAGAACTAAAATATCATCTTTGCCCACAGGAGCAACAATAGATGTCGACTAGGATATTGATTAAAGACCAAGAAAATTTCAGATTCCAATCTACTCAATGAAAAAATGCAGTTTGAAGAAAGGCATTGCCATTTGCAGATGTGTTCCGATACAACAATAATATCACCTACATAAATATTCAAGCTAGAGGAATCTTTTAGATTTCTCTTGGATACTTGGAAACAGGTAAGACTCACCTAAGACACAGAATGACTTCCCTTTCAGATAAGTATGTAATTTCCATGAGAACTGCAATAGCTCAGAGATGGAATTTTCCTTCTTGGAATACCATGCATTACAAAGACAAAATATGTCTTCCATATTTGTAACAACACAAAGCATGCCTAACTGTTAACAAAAAAGCTATTTAAAATAACCCAGTTGTTCTTTTGTTTTCACTCAGGAACTTATTCAAAAGCTTTTCATGGTGAAAGCTCTTTACAAAAATTAGCTTAATTCAGTAATATTATGAGACAATAAATATTTTTTGTTTCATTAGTTTCCCCAGGAGAGGCAGAATATTCTTTTGGCTATGTTAATTAAGAACTTACGGAATTCTACTTCAGGAAATTGCATTTAAGAGGGGAGTGTCAGGAGAGAAAGAAAACTAACCTGCAATGTTCCCTTCTTTCCATCTCTGTCTCCTTGAACAGTAAGATTCCCCATTTTACTGACACTCAAAGAGGTCTGTTAGCTTGTCCAAAATAAAAGAAAGCATTGACAACAAAAGAAATGTTAGGAATTATCTAGTACTCCTTACCAGAACTCAATGATTCTGAATACCTAGGAAACCTATAAATAGCAAGGGATGTAGAAAAGTTGTGACATTAGCCTGTCAAATATTTCAATACTAAAGTTCTTGTTAGAGGCTGATCAATAGTTGAGTCCTCCCTCTGTGGAGCTGTTTATAATTCTCTGAATAACTTATTCATTCAGATCCTGAACATTTCATAAACTTGCGATACAAAGAGCTGGAATACAGAGAAAAAGCCATGATTCTGCAGTGACAGTACCTAGGGGTTTGGAAAGCAGTGCTGATGTCAGGCTGTTTGCAAACAAACCTACAAAAGCCAACTGTAATCTTCACTTTTTTTTCAATTAAATAATTTTCCTTTCCTACAAAACTGCTTTTTGCTGCAGTTTCTTTATAATGTGTAAGCTTTTAGCCATATAAATATTGCAAAAACTGTTGGTATTACTATTTTCATTTATGAAATGTCACTATAATCTAATACAGGTGGAGGTACAATTAATTGTATATATCTCAGTACAGTGAAAAAACCCAAAGGACATATAATAGTTGGCAGGCATCCTATATACTGAAGCTCATTTGCAAAACATATTTGGTTGACATATGCAAAAAACAATTAAATGTCTGTACACCATTACCAGAAATAAAAACAGGCTAGGAGGAGAAGAGTTTTCACAGCAAATCATGAGACTGAAGATAATTTTCTTCTTTTCCAAAAGTACCTTATATTCTGTTCCTTAAGGAAAGAAACCAATCTTATAGAAAGCTATGATCTGGAATGGAGTCAAAGCTCATGGTTAAGAAGCTATGCTACTTCCTTAGGAGTTGGAAGGAATATATAAGGTCAAATGTGGATATGAAGAGTATCTGAGGTGTATCTTCAAGACTTTTCCAAAAATGGAATGCATCTGGGGAAAAATCTGTCTGTTTTTAGCTGCCAATGGAATTCATTGCTGTCTTTAAAAATATCTATAAGAATATGTCTCACAATATGCACCTCCAGTCCAAGATCAACAGTGAGTAATGTTAGCTAGGAATATGCTAATAATTGTGTTTTCTCAAATAATAATAAAAAAAAGACTCCTACCTAGCAAGGTGTTCACCACAGCATATAATATAGAAATATCTATGTTCTCAGTATAGCACCACCTTGACTGAAAGAGAGATTTCTATATAAGCAGCTGCCCTTGTTATGCTGAGGGGGTTAGGAATGAGTGAACTGTATATAAAAGGCTGTTATGAGTGGTTAATGTTTGTTTGATGATAGCTTAAAGTGGAGAGGTTTGAAATTAATAGTAGGCATGTTTGTTTTGTTGGGCTGTGGACTAGTAGAGATGAGCAATCTGAAAGCGTATCTGGCAGATACAGCAAGCATCTCATTTTAAAGAGACCTAGTCTACAGAAGTTGTGTAATTCCTGTGTTTATAGAAGCATCCATTTTCTCTTTCTGCCTGTATCTCAGAGCCATCTAACACAAAATTACATAATTGTTGCTTTTATTTTCCCAGTTAATTAGTGGACCGACACTTTCAAGAATGTCAAGCACTTATCTGTTACACCTCATTTACTTTGCTCTTCCTTCTTTACCTGAACTCTTCCATGATATCTTTCATTTAGATAGATGGTATTTTGTCTTTTACCATAAAATATTTGTGTAAGAAAATTCACGGAGATGGGAAATAAAGTTGTTTCTAATGGCACAAGTTCTGAGGAACATTGTTCTCTTACAGCTTTGAGGATTACATGTGTTAAAGCAGTCCTCTGACCTTCAAAGCTTCTCAGGCAACCAGCAGTCATTCACTTCAGCAGGAGCCTAAGACCTGAATATTTTGGAATAGGGATTTGAAGACTTGCCTGATCAGTTCAAAGAGATGTTCAGCAGCAGAGCAAATAATTGGCCATAAATTTTGGAAGGATTGCTGAATAAGAAAATTGCCCCTTTCTCTTCATGTTGGTGGGTGGAAAAAACAAGGGATGCATCTGGGTGGTAGGTATTTGAGGTTATCCACTATTGAGGACTGGTACTGATGAACTGCTGTGTATAAGCAGCTATGAGACTATCAGCTTTAGATTATGTGAGATACTGCTTCTAGTCATGTTACTGTCGGGAGACTCCCGGGGACGACTTAATGGTGGTGCTGGCATGCTGAGAGTAGTTAGCAAGCTAGCAGGACACCAAGGCTCATTTGTCATCTTGGTTGATGAGCCTTGACAGAGAAAGCAATAGTCAGCTTATCTAATTTTAGACATCTATACTATAAACATCTGTATCAGAGTTAATTATTCAGAATATTTTTATAGGCAACAGAGGGGAAAAAGCACTTCTAAAGAATGACACATCTAATGGCTTTAGACATCTGCCTTGAAGTGAGAGATAATCTATTTCTCTCCACTAGCTGTGAAGAATGTGAACTACCTTATCTTTTGTAGCACTAGATTTTGTCTAGTGAATACTTACCTAGATGGCTACTTCAGATAGGATGCCTAACCTTCAGACTGCTAAGTCCCTGAATTTCACCCTCTGTGTACAGTGTGTCAGTTTCTTCCTGGACAGAGGTTGCATGATTGCCCAGGGTTATTCCAAGAGGAGTTGTGATATTTAGGATACATAGGCAGGGCTACTTGAACTCAGTAGTTTCAGAGTGGAAACAAGGTACTTGGTCTGAAGTTAGTCCTGACACTGGCCATCTTTTGTATTGAAGATATAACTGAACTATTAGGGTGAACCTTGAGACACCATTACAATGAACTGTGCATAGCTGATTTGCACAGAAACCAGACAAGGGTCTTAAAGTTTTAATCTATTTTCCAACCTTCTTGTGTTTTACATTATTTATAGCCAGAATGTTTTAACAGATCATAGAATCACAGTGTGATTGATGTGGGAATGGACCTTTCAAGATCATCTGGTCCAACCTCTCCAGTCAATGCAGATTAGCTAGAGCAAGTAGCCCAGGGCTGTGTCTGGTTGGATTTTTAATATCTCCAGGCATGGAGACTCAACAACACTTCTGGGCATCCTGTATGGCCACCTTCACAACAAAAAAAAGGGTGTTTCATGTTCAAATGGAACTTTCTGTATTTCAGTTCATGCCTATTGTCTCTTGTCCGGTCACTGAGCGCCTCTGAGAAGAGTCTGGTTCCCTCTTTACTCCCTTCAAATATTTATTTACAAAAACTGATAAAACCCCCTCTGAGCCATCTTTTTCTAGGCTGAGCAATCCCATCTCTCTCAGCCTTTCCTCATATGAGAGATGCTCCTGTCCCTTAATAGTTTTTGTGGCCTTTCGCTGCATTTGCTTCAGTATGCTCATATCTATTGTTTACTGTGGAGCCCAGTACTAGACCCAGAACCCCAAATGTGTCTCGTAAGTATCAAGTAGAGGGGAAGGATCACCTCCTTTGACCTGCTGGCAACACTGCCTAATGCAGCCCTGGAGGATGCTGTTGGCCTGCTTTGCGGCATGGGCACATTGCCGTCTGGTGGTCCACATGTTGTCTACTAGGACATCGTGTTTAAATTCTCATGGGGAAAAGAATGGAGAAGCCACCGCATACCATAGACATTGCATGAATGAATCCCTGGAATCTTCAGAATTCGTGATGGCTCTTTTATGAGACAACAGACACAACAGGAAGCCTGTAACAATGTAACACCAAGATCCAGCATACATTGAGTATCTCCTACAATTTGAGTTATTTTGCATCAGTGTGTTTCAAGCTTTTATAATTCTTAATAATTTATGTATTTTATGAAAAACGTGCTCTTGGTAAGCAAACTCATTGCTAGAAGATTATTTTAACTTGGAAGAGGTTTTTTACTTTGCTGCTGCAAGAATGTTTGCATTTACTGACAGGGCAGTTTCCTGTCAGTAATTCCCTAGGATTTCCCATGTCAAAAGTGATAATGTGTTTTTTCATCCATAAACTTGGCTGGGCAGGTGAGACTAGGTCAGCATGTGAGGCAAGGGATGACACAACACAGAAAGCTCAAAACCCAGGCCATAATCAGAAGGATATTAGGTATCACCTGCAGTACTAAGGACTGCTGCTCTGAGAAGATGTTCATATTTTACAATTTTGTCTTTCTTTGAGTCCCTGATGTCCAGCTTTCCACTGGCTAAAACTGAGTGTGTTAATCCAAGATTTTTCTTTAGATAGCTTTGTTAGAGAGTGCTTTACAGAACTCCAGCAGCTGTGCTTAGATAGAAATGAGCTGCACAACAAAACTGTTCTCAACTCAGAAGGACAGTTCCCTGTGTGGTACATAACAGTTTAAAAGCAGAAGCAAAATTTTGACTGAAAAGGAAAAATAACTTAACATACACATCAGAACAATCCAAGGGCAGGCAGCATTCACAGTTCTTAAAGGGTAAGAGGATCCTGACATCAGTTAAAACCTGAGCCAAATAGGATTCCCTACATCACTTGCATTTTGGCCATTAAAATTTTATTTAGAGATGTATATAAGAATCATGGAATCATAGAACCATAGAATAGTTTCTGTTGGAAGAGACCTTAAAGATCATCGAGTTCTAACCACCCCTGCCATGGGCAGGGACACCTTCCACCAGCCCAGATTACTCACAGCCCCGTCCAGCCTGGCCTTGAGCACCCCCGGGGATGGGGCACCCACAGCTGCTCTGGGCAGCCTCTGCCAGCGCCTCACCACCCTCACAGTAAAGAATTTCTTCCCAGTATCCAATCTAAATCTCCCCTCTTTCAGGTTAAAGCCATTCTGCTTTGTCCTACCACTACGGGCCCTTGTAAAACGTCCCTCTCCAGCTTTCTTGTTGTCCCCTTTAGGTACTGAAAGCTGCTCTAAGGTCTCCCCGGAGCCTTCTCTGCTCCAGGCTGAACCACCCCAACTCTCCCAGCCTGGCTTCATAGGAGAGGGGCTCCAGCCCCCTGAGCATCTCCATGGCCTCCTCTGGGCTCACCCCAACAGGTCCGTGTCCCCCTTATGCTGGGGGCCCCAGAGCTGGACACAGCACTGCAGGTGGGGTCTCACAAGGGCAAAGTAGAGGGGGAGAAGCCCTTTCCTGAGCCTGCTGGCCATGTTGCTATTGATGCAGCCCAGGACTCAGTTGGCTTTCTGGGCTGTGAGTGCACATTGCCGGGTCATGTTGAGATTCTCGTGTACCCATACCCCCAAGTCTTTCTCCTCAGGGCTTCTCTCAATCCATTCTCTGCCCAGCCTGCATTTATGCTTGGAATTGTCCCAACCCACATGCAGGACCTTGCACTTGGCTTTGTTGAACTTCAGGAGGTTTGTGTGGGCCCACCTCTCAAGGCTCTCAAGGACAACATCCCTTCCTTTCAGCGTGTCAACTGCACCACACAGTTTGGTGTCACTGGCAAACTTGCTGAGACTGCACTTGATATTATCGTCCATGTCACCGACAAAGATGTTAAACAGTGCCAGTGCCAGTACTGACCCCTGAGGAATGCCACTCATCACTGCACTCCACTTCGACATTGAGCCGTTGATTGCAACTCTTTGAGTGCAACCATCCAGTCAATTTTTTATCCAGTGAGTGGTCTGTCCATCAAATCCATGTCTCCCAAGTTTAGAGGCAAGTGTCACACATGACAGTATCAAATGCTTTGCACAAGCCCAGGTAGATGACATCAGTTGCTCTTCCCTCATCCACCAACGTTGTAACCCTGTTGTAGAAGGCCACCAGGTTTGTCTGTCATGATTTTCCCTTAATGAAGCCATGTTGGCTGTCACCATTGTTTCCAGGAGTATCTGCTCCACGAACCTGCCAGGCGATCCTGACCGACCTGTAGTTCCCCGCGTCTTCCTTTTTTCCCTTTCTTAAAAATGGGGTTATGTCTCACCTTTTCCAGTTACTGGGAATGTCACCAGACTGGCATGACTTCACAAATATGATGCATAGTGGCTTAGCCACTTTATCTGCCAGTTCCCTCAGGACCCATAGATGCATGCCATCAGGTCCCATGGACTTGTGCACGTTCCGATTACTTAGATGTTCTCAAACCCAATCTTCTCCTACAGAACCAGATACTACTTCATTCTCCTAATCCCTGCCTTTTCCTTGGTCAGTGTGGCTGGAACGCTTGCTGGGGAAGACTGGGGAAAAAAAATTGTTGAGTACCTCAGCCTTCTCCATGTTCTAGGTAACCAGGTCTCCTCTTTCCTTCTGGAGAGAGGCAGCTGTGAAAAAACAAAACAAAGCAAAAAAACTGCGGATGTGGTTCTATGTGGGATTTTGGGCCAAATCTTCTACAAAAAAAGACCAAAATTGTGTTTGAAGATGAGGCCCTGAATAGTCATACATTGTCCCAGAGCTTGCATAGTCAATAGACATAGAAGAAAAAAATTTCATTGCTTTTGTACCAATGGTATCATTTTCAGGTATTCAACTCAGAGTTTCTGAGTTTGAACAGGGAGGTTTTCAGTTTTGCTGAAGGGGGCTGAGATGCTCATTGCCACTAGAATTCAGACTTAGGATGAATTTCTGTAAGGCTTAGATTGACAACATCAGGATCTTAGTTTTCCTTCAAGGTTGGTATAGGCCAAATGCTGTTGTAACACTGAAAGAAATATCCAGAACCCTAACTTCTCTTGACCCAACCACAGAATGGATTTGGAGCAGAGACAAAGACTGAAACTGGAGCAGATCTAACTTTCTAGATATGTGTTTTTTTCCCGTACTGGGAACAACATTCTTCAGTCCTCAGGCATTTTCTCTAGTCGAACCAGCTTTTCTACCTGGCCATTTCAGCAGGTCATTGTTCCTATTTACAGCGCTGAGTGGGATCAATCAAGCATCAGAAGTGTTTTGTGTCCTTTGCCCCTGTGCTGAACAAAACAGTACATTATATCATGCTTTCTGCTTGTGTTCTCTGCTCTTCCCACAATAAGTTTTTATTTTGGGGCATTATAATGCCAGTAGGAATATGTAAAAGGAGGTGGATTGTACTGGCTGTGTAGTAATGTTTAGCGCAAAGAGGATCTTTTCACAGAGGGACTGTATGGGTTGGTTTGGGTTTTTTTTCCCCAAGCTTCTGCTCTGAAAACTGTCATTGCCTGGCAGTTCTTCCTTGCCTAGAGCCAAGGTGAAACTGAACCCTGTGCCAGCTACCTACTACCAAAGCAGATGAGCAACAAGAGACTGAGCATTTTCCAGATACCGTTTTTCAAGGAATTGTTCCCAGCAGAGAGCACCGGGTTGCCCATCCATCCTGTGCTTACTGACCTGTGGCTGAGGACAGTTGCCAGCACTGATTCATCTCTTAAATGGATTAACTTTCACAGCTTCTTCATATCGCTAGTGCGGGACAGATTGAATGAGGAACACTGTGAAAGATCAAATGCATAAAAGAGGCTTCGAAATGGAGCATTTACCCTTCGCTTTACCCTTCCCATGAAATGGCACTGAGTTGGATTGAGGATTCAGAGTAATTTCCAGCTCTCTCCCAGGGCTCTGGTCTAAAAGCTTAGAATGGAAACACAGGTTCAGCTAGCAGATGTAAGGGATGTTGTGTGTAACCTTACCAAGGGAATCAAAATGCTGACATCCAGGGAGGCACTGAGTGCTAAAAAGCCCCATTCAAACCAGAGAAGCACCCAGAAAAATCAAACGCTTGTATGCCTCATCCAGCTCAGTATGCAAAGGTAATTTTTTTATTATTATTATTATTATTTTTAAGCAGAATACAGCACCAGATCTTTGGTAAAAGTGTTTCAGGCTACTTATATTAATATAGACTGATTTGCACCTGCTGAAGTTCTGATTGTGTGTTTCACTATAGCAGGTGTAAACCCACTGCTGTTCTGCATCAGTCCAAGGGCATTAGCTCCTTTTCCAGGTACATTTCCATTAGTGTTTCAGTTCAGCTCAGCAGTGCACTTCTGAAGTGTATCTTCTTACCATCACTACATAGCACATAGGTTCAGACTGCAGATGGGGCTTCCAACACACAAACTGTAGTCCTTTAGGAAGGCATTACACCAGAATTTTATATCAGCACATAATTTGTGCTAATTGCCACCAAGCATCCAACCCACAGCACCAGAGCTAGCTTGAAGCAGAGCCGCTGGAGGCATATAATGTAGATGTCAAGTGCATAACATCACTTATTTGGCTTCACAGTTTGCTAATGTAGACCCAGACACTTTTTCTAGACTAAAATTTCTTCAAAATCTTGTTTCAGCAGCTTTCTCCTCTCCTCCATGGTGATGTCTTGCCTGCCATGCATGGTATGTTAATGATTCCTTTGCACTTCTGTAAGCCCTTGTCATCAAGAGAAGCCAAAATCAAACCAAGATAATAATAAAAAGGTGCCTCCAAACTGTGCAATAAAATAAACAGCAAGTGGAAAAGATCAGCAGCAATGCATGAGGAGATGTGACAAAGTCGAGTGACACAGGGACCGAGCTTCCAGGGACCTGGAAGCTGCTAAGAGAGCAGTTTTATGCTCCAGCCCCAAAGCAAGTACTGTAAAATTCCATTTGAATTTATTTTTTTTTTAGCTGGAAGCTCAAACACTGCCACATGCTGATAGTGATAAATCCAAAGAGGCACAACCTTTGCAAAGCAATTTTTATCAACACTAAGAGGATGCTGCCTCAGCAGGCTGGAAAAGCAGAAAATGTTGAGCTTCCTGTAACACATATGGTAATTTTTGCTAGAATTTTGATCAAGTGGTGAATTTAGTGCTGTATTGTCGAGTTTTACAGCTACTTATGTTCACTGCTAATTAAGAAGTGATGCTAAAAAGGAAAAATACCCGTTAATAATATTTAGTCCTTGGGCAGGGTGTTACGCTTCTGAAAGGCCTTTCACACATGACTCTTGTGCAGTGAGAGCTCTGCCATGCAAAATCACTTTATCAGCTGAGGGAATGACATTGGCAGAGGTCAGCTTGATATAATGCAGTGAAGCTAAAAACATTTTAAACTTCACTGCTGTCTGTTAGACACTGATCTCCATCATTAGGTGTCTAAAAAGGCAGTTTTTCAGAGATACTAATCAGCTCCTGATGAAGTCAGTGGAAACTATGGCTTCACTGGTTTCTTGGAATGAGACTGCTTTGTATCTGCATCTGGTGCTGGATTTGGTTTCCAGCCCCAGACATCTGACCCCACAGTTCTGTGAAATGCTGCAGCTATTTATACTTTGAACAGAAGGTAGCTATGAAAATTAACAAGGTATTCATATGATCAGACACACACACGCACAATTAAAAACAAAAATAAAAATGAGCCGAGATGTTGGGCTATGGCATAGTTAGATTCAATATTGGGATCACCTGGTGCTTTAAAACTACACATGCTTCAATGAAGAGCAGTGTACAGTTGTGCTTCCATAGTTATCTCAAAGGATTCTGTCTATATTTCTGAAGCATGGAGGCCTAATTCTGTGTCTGGTTGAGATTCAGTGGTTAGGGTTCCTCTGCGTCTTTATGACTCTCCACCTGGCAAGAACACACTTTGTTTATACCTACAGGGCAGTTTCTACAGAAAATGCAATGCTGTAGGTATTGTTGAGACAGTGCCTCTCCTTTTACTCACCATCCTTCTAACTGAAACACTTTCCAGGTTGTTGAATATTTACACTGAAATTACCTTATACAAAAAGAACTTATCAAGGGCCCTTTAAAAAACCCTCTTCCCCAGAATAAGGGTAAAATTTCCAGCACTATTTGTCATACACCAACCTTTTCACATGCTTGAGATCCAAGCTTTCTTAATTCATTTTCCACTCCTTGCTGTCCTATTTATATCTCCCCACACTAGGAAGTGAAATTGATCCTGCCTACCTTCAAACGTCTACCGCTTCCCCTATCTTTAAATCTGGATGTGCAACTCACGTCCTCCATTTTAAGCCTCTTTCTTATCATCCACGCCCACACAGGCAGACGAAGACCTCAGTCCTATAACCCCTGACATCTTCCATTTTCCTGCTGCCCATCCCAGTTCATGAGTTCCGTAACACTGCTGTCTGCAGCTCCAGTCACAAGTTAAGTGCCGCAGAGTAAGCACCAATTAGTTGTAAGTTCACTGTTCATTAAATATTATTGGGTGAGGGGTGGGGTTTATTATTATTTATTTATATGTAGATGGAGACAATGACGTCAAGGATAAATCATCTGTTAATTTGTAAAATACTTGCTATCTGGCTCACAGGTCAAATTCAGTCCATCCAAACAACTAATTGGGTTGTCTGGGTCTTGTGAAGGACACTTGAGAAAGAAAGTGTCAGAGAATGAGCTAGAAGATCGAAAAAATACTCCAGTAAAGCAGTCCCTACCATACTTTTTCTCAGGACTTTCTGACGTACCTCCACTGGTAATCTAACTGGAAATGTGTCTGCCACTTGACCAGAATATTGACATCCCTCACAAGAGATTACTTTCCATTTATGTGCTAGGAACACTAACCCTGTGCCAGTCTTTATGTCTGGTCCCTAACACGTGTTTACATATGTGCTGCTACAATGGGCCAGAAAACCACAATGCCTGCACGTTGAATACAAACATATTGTTAACATTGGTTGAGGACATCAGCATGAAGACTGAGAGTGTCTTTAAGGATATCTTGACCAAATATCTTGAATACCTTACTTCTCCCAGGTGACTTTTTTTCCCCTGTATTGTGTTTCTGTTACTTTTCAGCCTCCCTTTTTAAGCAATTAGCAACATTGTAATATTAAAATATTTGTAATACCATTTTTGAGTTAAGAAAGAGATGAGGAGAGCTTAATTACAGTTCCTACCTCAAGAAAGAAAATTGTTTTTTAAGTAGAAAAATTACAGACAAGCCATAAATTCTCCCTTGAAGGTAATGCTGATGCTTTATAATGTTGTTGCCACAGTGTCACCATGGACACACTATCATCTTATGGGGATGCTGGAGATGTAGGCAGCTGACTTTCTAGCAGAGTCAGCCCTACATGTCACTGTAGCTCACTGAAACTGCTAGCAAAAAAAGGAAGGGCTCAATAAGAAGGAAAAGACTATTCTTTTCAAACATGCTTCAGGAAAGAAGGAATATCTGTGAACACAATCAGTTTGGGTTTTACACTGAACAGCTGCCAAGGAATAAGAGCAACACTTCTTACAAAGATCCTTTTCCCCAGTTACAAGCTGGTTTTCCTTTGTCCAGTATGGGCAGTGGCATCTATGTCAGCCTGTTGTGTTCCCAACTTCGAGCTAATACTTTGTTCTGCTTTTCATGAGATTTAATTACTGACACAACTGATGACTTAAAACTCTATTTCTGTAATTTGTGATAAACTGGATGAATTTAATATCCAAATTTATTAAATCCTGAAATACAGGGGATGACCACTGCTGGGAGAGTAAGGTCTGGTGAAAACTGCACAGCAGCCACTAGTAATGCATTCCACCTAGCCTTGGAGCCACCGTCTTGAAGACACCGTCTTCAGATAACACCAGCTGATTCCCAGAAAATGCCTAGCATGGGGAGGGACCTGAAAAGGGATGGCTTGTGTTTCTCTTTTGTGGCCTACAGCTTAAAGGCTAATTAAGTGTTTTACCAAGTCTAGTCAGCTCAACTCCCTCTGCCCTCAATGGAGTCAGATATATAATGTGCACAGTGACCCAGGGGTTGTGCTGGCCCTTCTCTCATGTAAGGAAGACTAATATGGACACCTCTGGAGAATTACTACAGTTAAGAAAGGGAACCTGGCTTCTACAATAAATAAAAAATGAAATAAATAAAAAAATAAAAAATGAAAAATGAATGAACAAAAAAAAACCCCTTAAGTTTTCAGAAAGCTTCTCTTATGAACTTCAATCTTCACTTGAAGAAACAAAATTTAAACCAGAGCTGAGAATCTGGATCTCTAACAACAAATAAATTTAAGTGACTAAGGAAGCTCTAATTCCAGAGCTCCTGGAAAAAAAATCAATGTGCAACCCAAGCAGTGGGAAACTAAAGTTACAGCTGCCAGGACTGAGAGCTTACCTTTTCCCTGTATCTATAGACACAAACCTGGGTGCATGTTTTATTTCTTCGAACTCTCAAGAAGCTTAAAAACATGGGTACAGCAGGCATGACCCAAACAAAAGAGAGTTCAGAAAGAGATAGAAAACTTCTAATCAGTGTTTTATGGTCTCCCTGTTAACCAAGATAGTTTCTCCCTCTTGCCCTCACTGAACATCACATTCCACTTTAGATACCTGACAGTGATTTCTGTCAAAGCTGGTTGCTTACACCCTTTTCACAGGCAATGAATAAGAACTGGTGCTGCCGATCTGCATTGTTTTATACTTATGATAAACCTATGGTGGAATGAACCTCCTCTCTGATCGAAAATGTCCTGTGATTGTGTGATGTATTAGATGACTATGAAGGCATGTGAAAATGACAGGTGAGAGTATAGATATCCAAATTCTAGGCACCTGAGTTAAGGTAGATGAATCCTTTGAGAAGTAATCTTTCCTTGAGGGACAGGTTATGGACTTCCTATTAGCAGTAGAAATGCTTGGTTGCTTTACATACTGATGTAGCAGGTCAGTGTGTACTTGCATATTCAAACCCCCCACACCATTCTTTGCATTGTC
The DNA here is from genome assembly GCF_015220075.1 of Falco rusticolus. Classification (NCBI taxonomy): domain Eukaryota; kingdom Metazoa; phylum Chordata; class Aves; order Falconiformes; family Falconidae; genus Falco; species Falco rusticolus. Next base: position 22,056,980 of record NC_051191.1, on the reverse strand, counting down.
TTTTTCAAGCATTCACAATGATTTGAAGGGTCCAAATACAGGACTGATGGGGCTCTGAGTAAATTCAAGCCCTCAAACGTCCTTGATGCAACATTTTATTTTTAAGCCCACTGAGTCTGGATATTTGGTGACCTTTCTCCATAGATGTTTTGTTTCAGCACTACAAAAGAAGAATGATTATGAGCACAGGCAATAATGTCGCCAGTAAGGTGTTCATGACCACGGAGAAGGGAAGCAAAGATCAGGCCATCCAAGGGATGCAGAGGACAGGGATGGTCATTTCACCACCATCAGGAAGCAGGACCAGTGGGCTGAGGTGGAAAGAGGTTGTCAGTCCTAACTTTCCACTGATCCCAGAGGCCCATCTGCCAGTGCTGACGGTCCATGATGACTCACTGATTTCAGCTGTGTGGTGAAGCCAAAGCTTGTTTATGCTTCAGCTTTCATCCCTTGCAATACATTGTCATTCCAGCTGTCCATATATGAATTCATCTTAAT